>NW_024884475.1:10645059-10761740 GCF_019232065.1 Centrocercus urophasianus | reverse complement strand
AAAAAAAAAGAAAAAAAAAGAAAAAAAAAGGAAAAAAAGACCTACACAACCATTAGCACATAAGCAAACGGTGCCAGCTCTTTAATATGTTTCTTGTCCTGTATTCTACACTCTCATTCCCCAGTCATCTCCTATTTGTCTCTTTCTGAAGATCATCCCTAAGGGACAAGGATAAAGTATCTGTATGCTTTGCAGCAACATTTCTGCACCATCATTCTCTTATATAACACTGCCGTGTTGTGACAAAGTTTCCAACTCTGTCAAGTGCAATGTCAACAAGATTCATATGCAGAATTTACTCTTCCTTTGCAGCAGTTTCTTCTTTAAACAGCTTGCATTCTCTTTGCCAAAATGAGACTGAGTATGGTTGAGCATAAAGAAGTCCACCACTTGACAAAGCAGTTATTATAATTAAAAAAGAACATAAAATCAGCTGGACGTGGTCAAAAGCCCACACAGCTAAGTATCAGAAACAGCCTTGAGGGACAGATTGAGTAGATGCAGCATAGAGAGTATTTAATTGCTTTTAAGCAATTAACATCCTTCCTTGTGGCAGGGAAGTTCACAAAGTATCTATTATTTTTTCTTTTTTTAAGCGTATAGGGGTATTTTCACATGAGCAACTTTGTGCAAGTGCAAGTCTTTTTGTATTCCTTGGCTTTAGAACCAAAGCAGAAACCCTGGGCCTTTTGCTTTACTAGTTCTGTTTCTTACAGCTCCATCCGAATTCTTTGCTCTGAGCCAGATGCTCAAGGCAAGATTATACTCCTTCCTACACATTCCTTCCTTTCACAGAAAGCAGGTCAAAGCATACCCATACACTGTTCATACTCTAATTAAAAATAAAAGAAAAACACTGTTATCTATTCCAAATTACTCAAATTACGTGAGGAAAATAAAAAATCAGTGTGCTCCAACAGGAAGAGTAACATAAAATCCTGTTTTCCCTAACTCCAATCTCCTGATGCATTTCTAAAACTCAGAACGTGTTTTATTACACATAAAATAATGACTAAAAAGCAGGAAGCGAGTTAACACCTGTAGTTGACAAATACTGAAAAGGCAATCAAACGGAGTAGGCACGTAAACTGTACAGACTTCTCACAGACAAGAGGCCTATCCACGCGTTTATTCATCTCAGCAGAAGGATTCTGTGGTTCGATGGCTCTAACTGATAAGATTTATGGGATCGAGTTGAAGACACATTCACGCAGCTGTATTTTCCCATTTATATTTCTGTTCATTTCTCACATCCACGTTATTCCATATTTTTTCAGATTATTTTGCATTCCAGTGTGGTGCTAGTGTTAACTGCTACACTCACAACTTTTTTCTTTCGCACCATCAGGTGATGACTAGAACTGATTATCAAACACCATGCCAGTTAAAGTTTGTCATGGATCCCAACAATTAAATTCTTGAATTACTATCAGACAACATAAGATCCACTACTGCAAATCATGATCATTAGAGCTACCAAGGCAAATAAGATGACATAGAACTGTACAATCAAAGAGCATCCTGAGTTTGAAAGAAACCCAAGATGTCCAACTCTTGGCTCCACATAGGACCACCCAAAAATCAGACCACATGAGTGAGAAGGTTGTTCCCACACTTCCTGAACACCAGCAGCTCAAATGCCTTGCTTGATGAATGTCAGGATATGGTTGTTTTCCTGAGTACACTGTTACCTCTAGTTCAACTTGCCATTAACCAAGACCCCCACATGCCTTTCAGCAGGGCTGCTCTCCAGCATCTCATCCTTCAGTTTGTATGTATAGCCAGGGCTGCCTCTTTCCAGGTGCAGAATACAATTCTTCAAAGAAACTTCGGAGCTCACTTTGTCATCTCACAGCAGAAATCCTCTGCAATTTACAAAAAAGGATTGTCCACAAAGGTTTTAGACTGCCATTCTTACATCTTCTGATTCTCAGGTTACACTAGGGATAAGCCATTTTCCAGAAGTGATTTTCCCCACTGCAGCCTATAGGTTGAGGAATGGCAACAGATAGTTTTGATGACCAGCAAGAAGCCTTAATTGAAAAATGTTTTTGGGGTGATTTACTCAACATTGAAAGATCTTGGTCAAAATGTCAGCGAACAAACCAGAAAGATATGTGCCACTGTTATTTAACAAGATGAAAAACCCCTCTGCTAATACAGAACAAAATCAATAGCTATATAGGAAGTCCCCAGAGCTCTCTCTTGCTTTGTAGTTCACGTGAGATGAGAGACTACTACCTTTGCCTCAAGTTCTCTTTTACGACTATTGTAAAACTTGCAGCATTATACCGCAGTTGTTTTATATGTACATACAGATGCAACACTTTAAAATGCTTTGCTTTCAGCCATGCATCAAAAGCAGATTTCATTAATAAATACTTCCCTGAACCATTTCCTTTTTCTACACTAGAAACTATGGAGACACTGCCAACAGTGCCATTTTTTAAACCATTACAGTATTGGACTCATAAACAAGAAGAGCTGTAGGGAGTTGCAGGAGAAGGGAGAAGGGGAAGAGAAAAAACAGACTCAGGGATAAGAAAGTAGATGAGGATATATAGGACTTGAATTACAAACTGAAGAAATTATCATAAAAGCTCACATAAACATTAATATGCATTTGACTCAACACAAACACTACATCTTGGTTCCACAAGTACACAAATTGGAATATGGAATCACTTCAGCTTCCTGGAGTCAAATTAAAAAAAAAAAAAAAAAAAAAAAGGAAATGGAGAGGAAAGGAGAGAGGGAAGAGAACCACTTCATGCTAAAGCCTTTCTGGGGAAGCATTCTCTCTTAATGTTCCCCATCCACGTACCCTGCAAGGCACAAGAACACACCAAATATGCATGACGACTGTCTCACTTTGTTGGCATGTGCTGGTAAAAAGGATATACAGTAAGAAACTGTTTTGGTTCTCTTCAGCTTTGACTCACCATTAAACAGCAATGTTTCAGTGCACAGACAGCATAAGGAACGTTTATTTCCAATCAGGATTCTCTGCTCTTCTGGTTCAAGCTTGTCTTTCCCAATCTCACTATTCACCTCCTCTGACTAGCACTACTCATTAGGGCTGATAGCATAATTTGCTATGCTAATGCCTACTGTAAAAGCAGTAAACATGGCTTTTTTCCAATATAGCAAGAAGGAAGATTATAAAGTCATAATTCTTGATCTTCTCATAAAATAGCTGTCCAGGCGTTCTGTTCTCCATCTGCTCTGCGGTTATCAATCTGTGATACACCACCACGCAGCAAGGACTCAAGCTGTGAGGGAGGTACAATTCCTACCTGCGCAGTTTTATAAGGCTGGAACAATGTGCTCATGGTTTTTAAATCTGTCCAAACACAGTCAAATACATTTACAAAAGGAAATAAATTAGTAAGCAATTTCTAATGATCTCATCGTATTTAAATTGCAGCTGTATTTCTTGTATGCCTTACCTTACCTTCAGTAGACTGCCTCATATTTCTGATCAAATCTCAACACTATAAGTGAAGCTAGATGCTATCACGTTAGCTTTCCCTATTCTACAGGGTTCCCAGCTTTCAAATATAGTGAATACCAACTTTTTTGTTTTAAAAAGAATTTTTCATGACTCAAAACATTTCATGTTGCCTTGGTTAAATTCTTTATGCTTCTGTTTCAACTGGCACAGTAAATACATAGCTGCTGTTTGTTCCATTAAACAGGCTGAAGCCTCGCAGTCTGGGCTTTTGTTTTGTAATCACTCAGATAGGAGAATGGGAGGACAGATTCCATTATAAATATTAGAAAAATACTTTGATTTATGCTTTTAAAGCTAAATAGGCCATAAAAAAATAAAGACCCCTTTTAGTCCCCATTTCCTCTCCAGAAACTTCTAATTAATTTTCCATAATAAAAGGAAGGTTAAAGATAGGGTAATTGGCAAACTTTGCTGATGAGAGACAGAGTGGTCTATTGTGCCCCCAGAAAACACACCTTGCATGACCCTCTTTTCAAGAAAGACGTACTAATAACTCCCAATTTCATTTTAATTGATGCTCTCTATGCAGTACTGCCATGTCCATCTCACTTTTGTGTCTGTAACCTTCTGAAGTCACCAGGCTCTCTCATACGCAATAGTCTTCATTCCTCTGACCAATGAAGTCAGTGCTCACAGTCACTGAAGTTCTTCACTGCAACATTCACAGCAATGTGAATTCATTCTTTCTTCACAGAGATCGGAAAATAACTCTCTAAGTCTACATAACAGCTTTAAAAAATGTATCAGAAAATCACAGAATCACAGAATCACCCGGGTTGGAAGGGACCTCAAGGATCATGTAGTTCCAACCCCCCTGCCTAACAGGGCCACCAAACACACACATTCAGATCAGGTTGCCCAGGACCCCGTCCAACCTGGCCTTGAACACGTCCAAGGACGGGGCATCCACAACCTCCCTGGGCAACCCGTTCCAGGGCCTAACCACTCTCCTTGTAAAGAACTTCCCCCTAACATCCAACCTAAATCTTCCCTCCCTCAACTTGGATCCATTTCCCCTAGTCCTGCTGTTGTCAGCCCTTTTGAAGAGTTTACTCCCCTCCTGGGTGTAGGTTCCCTTCAGGTATTGATAGGCTGCAATGAGGTCACCACGCAGCCTTCTCTTCTCCAGGCTGAACAAGCCCAACTCCCTCAGCCTGTCCTCATAGGGGAGGTGCTCCAGCCCCCTGATCATCTTAGTCGCCCTCCTCTGGACCCTTTCCAAAATCTCAATGTCTTTCCTGTACTGAGGGCTCCACACCTGGACACAGTACTCCAGATGGGGCCTCACAAGAGCCGAGTAGAGAGGGACAATCACCTCCCTGTCCCTGCTGACCACCCCTCTCCTGATGGAGCCCAGGATCCCATTTGCCTTTCGAGCTGCCAGAGCGCACTGCTGGCTCATGTTAAGAAAAATCCTGAACAAATGCTTTCAGAAACAAGCCAGACTTGAAATTTTCTAAGATCTATTATCTGCATCCAAATGCAGAAGGCATTCACCTGCGGAGTTTCCCAAAAAGCTGTGAGACACTGGGAATTATGGCAAATTCATATCCTTTCAGTGCTGCTTTTTACTTAGCACAGTTATTCTTCTGATTCTGTGCAGATGAGTGGAAGAGGGATACAGCCCAATGAATTTCATTAATTCCGGGATCCGTAAGCAAGGCCCAAGGTGACTCGTCCTGACCTTCTGAACACAGGACGCAACTTCTAACAGAGTAAACAAGATAGAGCAGGGCAGAAGGCTGACAATCTCAATCAGCTTCCAGCACCTTTCCACTGCTCTGGGTAGATACAGCTCCCTCATTCATTCTTGCTATCATGTGAATTTTCATGAGTCACTTAACTGAAGGGACCATCCATCATCCACCAGCAATTATGAAATACCTTTTTGTTTTTCCATATAATATGTTACAGATTAGCTAGGTTTCTATACTGCACTTACGTGTCCAGGTTTTGGTACTGGAGTGCAGCAGCTGCCTCATGTCAGATCACAGCTGTGTCCAAGGGGATCTGCTGCTGCCAGAGCTGAGCCATTGAGAGCAGATTGGAAAAAGAGGAAAAAGCTGGGCAGCAGCAGGTGGGAGAGAGCAGCAAGAAACATAGGAGAAGCAGCCCTGTATGCAGCGTGGTCAGTGCAGGAGGAGGCCAGGAGGTGCTCCAGGTGTGGAGGAGCAGTTTCCTACAGCTTGTGGTGGTTCTGGATGTCTTCAAGAGGCCTCTAGGGCACTTCTGAGAAGGAGAGTGAAAGAAGGGAATGCTCAAACACTTATAATCTGCACAGTTCCATCATGACTTGAAGCTCTTGTATTTTCTTAGTGCCTAGAGATTGGTGTGATAGACCAGAACCCATCACACTAGCACCATACAGAAGTACTGAAAATCTGTCATTAATTTCTCTTAAATTCATTAGAACAAAATTTCAGTCCAGTCACTTATGCCAAGTAAAGCTTAAAACATAAATATGGTTTTCCACTCTGACAAATAAATATGCAGTCTGCATGCAACAGCCTGTCAGCTCCAACCTGTCAGCAGCCCCACAAGAAAAGTAGTAATTTCACAGGAAACGCAGCCAGATGATAATCGTAACTGGAAAACTGACAGCAAGAGGTTGAGATCAGTTCCACAACACAAATTGAGAAAAGGAAATCAGATAGAAGATGTATACAGATAACAAATTGGTCTCCATTATGCAGGAGATCAGATTAAGGCACATTCTACTCACAGTGCAATGCTCTGCAGAGACAAACAAACCTGTTTAGATAGCACAGGCATTACAGCTCAGCCTGCTGTAAACAGCACAGCTGAGGAAAATTTTTAAATGGGAGATGAAAACATGGAGAGGCAACAAAAGAAAGAGTATAAAAGCACTGCTGAGGAGCTTGGAGGCAAAATGGGGGAGGCCAGCGCTCACCTGATGTCAGAGCGAGGGAGGGACATTTTGGGCAAGACATAGGGAGCTGTAAGCATGCCAGCTGCAAAAGGAAGTCCGAAGAATTTCTGGGTGACAGGCAGACCCAGTGAGAGACAAGAGAAGGCCCAGTTGTCTTTTTTGTCTTGATCTGTATAGGAAAAGCTTCTGCATATACACAGCATGCTTAGAATGGGAGGCTAGAGTAGGTAACACTGAAGTCCCATCATGCCAATACTTCTGTGATTAAACCAGCAAGATAAATAACCATAAAGATAAATAAAGTACTGCACTACTGAAGTACGGCACAGGATTTCTCTTGTAAGCACTGTTTTCTTTTTACTGACTTTCCACACCCAAAACTAGATATATCCTTCAAAAAATATTCTTGAGGGATGTGACACATAATTTACTTGCACCAATTACATCTCTATCTGTTACGAGCAAGCCATTTTGAAACAGTTCTGAGTTTGTTACTCTCTGCAAATTACAATCAGAGATGCACCAACTGTCTCATCAGTCAAGGCAAGTCTGAAGAAATATGTTGACAGTAGACTTTAACTGCTCATCAGCACTGATCATTTTATCCTGTTGAATTGCTTCTCACCCTGTAGCACTGCTGTAAAGGACAAGCAAGCAAGCAAGCTAGAGCTCCAGACAGAAAGAATGGGGGAAGCAAGAGGAATGCATTACTCCTCTCATCTATAGAGGTGGTTCTATCCTCATCAACAGGGCATGTGCAGATCTTCTCTACAGCCCCTTCCTGGAGCCTCTGCTGTGCCAGGCCATGTTTGTTCTCTTACAGTCTCCCCTGGGAGTGCAGGAGAAAGGATTTGATTCTAACACTTATGTAGTTCTCTGTAACTGGAGAACATAAAAAGCACTTTTTATGCAAGGAAAGACAAGCAAAAGCATTTTAGGGAGGAAAGCTGTTTTTACTGTTTTTAAAAGGAATTATTTTGCTTTGTTGTGGCTTTTTTTTTTTTCCATTGAGAACTCATAAAGCATAAAGAAAACACAGAACCCAAGAAGATCGCCTAAAATGATCTTTTTAACTTCTTACAGATGCCATAATCTAATCGTTTTATTGACTCAATACTTCAGTTTTAAAATATCACATTTGTAAGAACTTACCTACAAAATCACTTGTCATTTCTCACGGAACGTGAGCCCGTTGCTGCCCCAGAACAGTCTCAGCAGTTGTTTCACACCATCTCCAACAGAGCAGCAAGCAGCACAGCTGATAGCACTGTTCCTTTTGCTTGACAGTTTCTTGCTAAAATTAACGCTTCCAATTTAGTTACTTACTCTTCCCACAGTCCAATTATGAAGGAATTTCTTCTTAAGCACATAAGTATTAACTTATAAAGATTAATGAAATCATAACTTGTCTATTGAGCATGGTATTGACCTGGTATTCTCCTGATTATTGTTCAAACCTATATAAAGAAAATTAAATTTCTCAACTACTTTATAAATTACAGGACATAAGATTAAGAAATCAGAAATACCAAGTTAAATACACTTTTTTTTTTACCTTCAAGGAAAGATGTATACATGCAATGGCTTAGAAGAACCATTCTCGCTACAAAATTTATTTTAGGTTTAGAAACTTCAAAGTTATTTTGTATTTTCCTAAATCAGTAAGCTGGGTATGTTTTTTGACACTGTAATAGATATTGCTACATTTTTAGTTTCTTAAATGTTTATACTTTACAAGTCACATTGGATTCAATGAGAAAAAACAAATAAATATATAGATTTTGCGAGGTAATCAAACAAACATGGACAATAGTAGTGAAATCATCTTCTTCCTAATATTTAAACTAACTTAGTGACTCAAAGGTGAAATTTCTGCTTCTATCAACAGTACATAATCTCCAAGGCAGTTGTCAATAACAGCCCCATGGAAACCTACATAAAAATCCGGTTAAAAACAGACCCTTTTTCCTTAAGAGTAAAACAAAAGGGAATCAACCCTCTAGCCATGCTTGTCTACAGAGCGTTCACTGCGGAGGTTCACACCAGGGGCCCCCTATGAGCCCCAGCTTCCACCAGGCAGATGGGTCCCTGAGGCACCGAGGGCTCCTCTGCACTTTACAGCACTGCAACCTGCCAAGGCACTTTGCGGAACAATGAGAACCATACCCTAAAGGTCACACCAAAACAACAGACTAACAGGAACTTTTCACATCTCTTGTTGGTTCTAAGGGATATCATTTCTAAAGGTTTTCACTTTTAAAATAAATAAATCTGTAAAAAATCTTTGGTGCCGAAAAGACTGGGGGTTTTTTGGAAGCCCCTGTAGATCCTATTTGTGGCACATTCTCAACAAGCTTCATTTTTCTCTTCCATTACCCTTTACACTGCAGGCACATTCACCCCGCAGTCTGTCTTGCCTTGCGATGCAGCCGCCATCAGATCCTCAACTACAAATCTGGTGATGGCTCTCCACCAGACTCTCATAAGCGCTCTCTTACCAGAGAGAAACATCCCTCGTTTCACAGTCACACCTTACTCATGCCGCTGCTTTTTGGCAGCATGCTCCTTTGTGAACAATGGTCAAGGATGAAGAACAGGAAAAGTAAAATTCAATCAAAAACCTCTGATGAACACCTTGAGACCTCGCTGAGAACTGCAACCACCGCCATCAAGCTGCACTGATACAATCCTTTCTCAAAAACAAGGCCAAATATCCTACTACTTTTTTGGTTTTTCCTCACTTTTTTAATGCTTTAAGAAAAATATTACAATGTTTGGGTTTTTGTTTTTGCTTTTTTTACTGATATATTAATGATATTGCGCATTTTACAAGGGCTGCTCTGAAAATAATGCCTCCTCCTTTTATTATACTGGCCCACAACACCAGAAGCAGATGTTGGTGGTATGGCAGTACAGGGTGAGCCTTCCCACCAGTATTCCATTACATTTTGTTGCCATGTGACAGATGGCAGCAGAGGAGCACATTGACAAAATGGTCTGACACAGAAGTGCAAATGAAGCAAAGATGTCCCACGGAATTCCTCCATGCAAAAAAATGGGACCCACTGACATTCACTGATGCTTGCTGAATGTTTATGCAGACCAAGCAGTGGATGTGAGCACAGTGAGGCTGTGCATGGTGCACTTCAGCAGTGGCAGCAGTCTGGTGATCCTGGTGCAAATGCTTAAGAGCATGGTATGCAGGCTCTTGTTCACTGCTGACAAAAATCACAGAATCACAGAATCACAGAATTGTAGGGGTTGGAAGGGACCTCCAGAGATCATCGAGTCCAACCCCCCTGCCAAAGCAGGTTCCCTACAGCAGGTCACACAGGTCGGCATCCGGGCAGGTCTTGAACATCTCCAGAGAAGGAGACTCCACCACCTCCCTGGGCAATGCACAGCTAATGGTGGTGTCTATGTTGAAAGTGCTTTGTAGCTGAGAATTTGCTCTACCAACTGTGCTCTTTTTATCTGTTGTTTCCACTGAAATAAAAAGGAGGCATTACTTTTGGACCAATGTACATGTAGGCAGCCAGAGATAATTCCTCTTCACTCAATGCAGCCCAGGCAAAAGGTTGGAAAGTCATGCTTTACAGGTATTGATGCTTAAAAACTGTAAGGCCCTTAGTGCCTATGATAGCATTTTTTCAGACCTAATTAGGAAACACTTAGCACTACCAGCAGTGCATGGATGCGCCCTTAAAAGAGACCCACAAGGGCCAGGACACAAAGGGTCTTTGTTGCAAGCACGAACTAGAACAAGAAGGCAGAAGGAAGATCAATTAGATGGGTGCCCTCATGAAGAACACTCAGCACATACGTCACAGTGCTACACCTCAAGAATCCCAAACAAAAATTCAGCAAAGTCCTTGGGGCTGCACCCTGCAGCCCAGCATAAAAATGTCTTCAAAGGTATGCAGAGCACAATGCCAACCCTCTGAACTCAATCACGGTGCTTCCCTTCACAGTGATACACAGTTCTTACCTAATTAGGCATAAATATGCTTATTTAGGGCATCACTCATCAACAAATTGCTAGTGCTACCTGTTACTAGAAGCCACTGGAAATGTTATGGCCTGCTCTCTTCTCAGCTCTACATCCTCGTTCTTTCAAAAGCAATCAGGATAATATTTCATTTTGATTAGATAAAGAGTTCCTACAGACTGAAGAATTACTGATTATATTTAAATGATGTATACAGTTGAACAGAGGAGCACCAAATAACCTAATTAAAAAGAATACTTGAATTTATTTCAGTAGCACGTTAACAAGTAAATCTAATTTTATTTATAGCTCCCAGCCTTTGAGAAATAACTGAATCATAGTCCTAATGCCACCAGCTGCCAAATTAAAGCCTCTCCAGTGTCACAACCTGCCAGGCCACGGTACTGCACCTTCGGGGTATTGAATTGTCTCTTTCCTTTGACTTAAGCATGTATATAGAGATGAAATACAGAGATATACAGAGATATATATAAAAGAAATAGTAAGTTTTTTAAATTTTGCTGTAATTGTTTCAAAACCTGTTCTTTTTTGTTCAAACACACAAGCATTGCATCTCTACCATGAAGTTACTAATAGCTCCTCCGAATATTTAAATGTACTACCAGAAATACAGTACCTCTGAGGAAGACAGAGCCAGAAGGTGAGATTATTTCACTTTAGAAAGTAATGATAAAATTAATAACAATATTTTATACATGAATCATCTGAATAAACCAGTAATTAGTTACCATATGTGACTCATAGATTGTTTCATTTTCATTCATAACTGCCTCTTGAGAGGAATCAATTTGCAGGGTCACCATCTAAGTCATGAAACAAAAAAAGTATGGGCAAAATGCCAACATTTTTGTTCCATATGAGAAATAAGTGACCAACGCAACCATTTTCTAATGCAAAACAAGCACACTACCTCTCAAAATGTATCCTTCACTTTTACCAGAGAATAACTTAGACTTTCTCTAGTTCCTATGAAGCCAATGATTTCCCATTTACAGATTCAACTCTGGACAAAGATCTTCAGAATTCAATGGTTCTGGACTGCAGACCTGCACGAGAGCTAGAGTTTAGTAGATATTCTGAAGGAGAATTAACAGCTTCAACTTGACGATGGAGCGAGGTAGTGCAGAAACATCTTTGAAGAGATGAGCCTTCTCCAAAGGGATTGTGGTACAAGCTAATTTTAAACTAATTTAAAAGCTAATTGTGGATATGAAATTAGAGCTTCAGGAAAAAGCAAAGAGACTCGATGTATTGTATCAATATGCTTACCACAAGTCTAAATCTTGCAACTATATTTAAATAGACATCATTTGAATACTTAGCTAAATGGAAAGCACTCAAATTATGAGCTACAGCTGTAAAAATAACAGCTGCTCTACTTATTCTTCCTTTAGGATCTAGTTAGATCAACATCCATGTAACACTTACGATTTATTCATTGGTTTCTGAGTAGAAACAAAGTAGCTAGACTGAACTATACAAAAACAGGTTAGTATAGTTTCTCCTTTCAACATACTTGAGAAACGGCAATGCAAACTCTCTGAACTTGCACAGGGCTTTTTTCTCCATTTTAGAAAAGCTAACTTCTGCACATGATTCTGTTTTTATCACACCAGTGATACAGTCAGCATCATTTTAAGAACATCTTGCTTCCCAGCTCCAAAATTAAAACAGAACTGTACGATCTAAATGCAAACTAAAGAAGCAACACCATCATCTGACAGAAAGTGATGAGCTTCTTTAAGCACACTTTATTTTAAAAATTAATTTAATTAAAAAAAAGCATTTAGGGTGCCTGATGAAGAATACCTAATGCACTGCAGTTACTGCATGGAACTTCAAGAGCAGTTCTTCCTTAATGCCCTATTGGTCCATATGGGCAAGTCTGAAAGCATGCAACTTTAATACCAGCTAGACTTGCAAGACTTCAATAAACGCTGACAGATGTTGCATTTCTATGGCACTTCTCACATTTTTGCACTAATGCTTACCACTGGAACCAGAGGTACCAGCTACCAGCAGAGGTGAGAATGGAGGTGGTGTTTCTAATGGAAAAAAAAAAAAACAACCCTTCCACACCTCACTAAGTTGCTCTAAGGCAGGCACAAATGGCTTTAGTGTAAAGCAATTAAATCTCTCTTCCATCTCATTTCTAAGTTCATTTAGCAAAAAAAAAAGTAAAATCAGCATTAATTTCTGGGAGAACTCTGATCCATTCAGTTTTCAGCCTGTAAGCAAAAGTTTTATGATCTCAGCATAACAATGTTGGCTTATGCTCAGAGGTATCAGGCAAAGGCACCAGGGTTGTTTGAGTTTTTCTTGGAGAAAACAGAACAGCAACTCTATGTCCTATTGCTTGTCTCTCCAAAACCATGTAGTTTTCACAAACAAGATTATTTTACAGTATCCTCACAAATTCTAAAATTAGATGAAATTACTGTACATTTGCTCCTGATTTCCAACTAATCCCTATGAAAGTAAATATCATTTTTATTAAGTTTTACTGGAAAAACATTTTAAATCATATTTAAATCACATTACAGTTGTTAACACATACCTTTTTAAGCACATAAAAAGGCTTTTCTTTTTTTTATATTTGCAAACAAAGAATAAATAACTGTAATGCAAGAGAGGCTCTGTCCATGAGGATGCAACACAAGTAGAAACAGTGCGGCCACCCCTGGTTACACTCTCTACCAGTTGGGATATCAGCAGAAGAAAGGCTTTAAGAATGGATTTCAAAACAGTGTGATATACTTAGCTGACAGGGAAGGACAGAACTGGATTTATCCTCCGTATGGATGCAAATTATTCGTTCGAGTAGAGAGCCACTCAATGTGAGCAATGGTTTTTGAATCAGCCTCAGGTAAACATCCACGATGTATAATTGTGGCGAACAGATGCAGGTGTAATAAAAAAGGATAAAATCAAAGAGACATACCATAAAGCATCTAAATACACTAAAAATGATGTGTATACACCTAGGTATTTAAAAGTAAATGAGATGCACTGAAAATGATGTGCATGCAGCCAGGTATTTAAAAGTAAATGAGCCAAATCTTTCCAGTTTTCACTTAAGTAAATTCCCAATAAATCCAACAACAGCTTACTCATTAAGGTGCTTTGCTCTATAACCTACAATTTAGAGAAGGACTGCTATTCCCCACATAGGCCTGTCCATAAAACTAACAAATTACTCATCTAATGTTCCATCATTGGGTAGAAGTTCATGGTTTGTGTTATGAAGCAGGTCAGACTACACCGTCAAAATCACTGCTTTTTTCTTATCTTCAGTCTCTGGAAGCAGACACATCAGAGCAACAGGAGAGAACTTTCCCCAACTCCAGAACTGACAGAAGCTCCGATAATGGAAACATTACATAAAAAGCCTAATATTTCAAATATCAATTTAATTTTTAATCAATCTTCCTAGCATCTCAACATTGGAGCTCAGATGGACCAAATGCATACCAACTGTTACTAAGACAGATGTGCAACTGCTTCTACACAGGTCACTCACCACTGCATGTACCCTAATTCTGTCAGCTAAACGTTACAAAGAATCAGGGTAGCTGATATTTCCTAACCATCTAATTTCTGTAGCAATGTAGAGAAACAACCAACTGCGTACTGGTTTGTTTTGGTTTGTGTTTTTTTCCTTCATCTGTCCAACCACACATTTCAGTACCAAGGCAAGGCACAGTGAACATACCAAACAAGCAGGCCTAGAGGTCTCTTTAGGTTAGACATGGCTAGAATTTTCCCTAAAGAACATATTTTCCTATCAGTATAAATGGTAAACACTTTATTTTATTCAGAGCAAAAACAAAAAAAACTAACTTAAGAGTGTACACTACTTGTTTAAACAGAGCAAAAGTACCAGTACAGAAGTATCCAGTAAGTATAGAAAAAAGATGTGAGATAAGGGTTGTGTTCTTTCTTTTAAACATAATGCACTTTAAAATCTATCAAAGCTTTTCACTTATATTTAAAAACACGCAATAGCACATGAGCAGACAATTGCCCTTGAAATCCAGTGAACTCAGAAATGTTTGGAGACTTAAGCCCTGAGTCTTTGCATATAATCTACTGTGCATATTTGCACAGTATCACGCTGAGAGGGAAGTTTTAAATAACGTCCCAGCAGTGCTCATTGACGTTACAGCTAGATTGGATTTCTGCATGAGATGTCCTCAGCAGTGCAAGCCACAGGGGGCAGCTGGCAGCGACAGGGGCAGCGAGCTGCTGCAGCTGCTTTTCAACTCAGGGGTTCCACACACACAGCCTGTGCCTGGGCGCAGCACAGCAACCAGGGACTGATGAGAATAATCTGTACCTTCAACTGCATGCAGAGGCTGACAGAACATCACAGCTGGATGGAGTTGTGTATGGGTGCTACCTACATCTGGCCTTACAGTAACGAAAGGAAATCATGAAGGCTGCTAAATAGAAGCACTGCTATGTAGGACTCCAGAAAAGGTAACAGCCTCTGCATGCCTCCAGAGAAAAAAGAATTATACAATCATCAAGGCTGGAAAAGACCTCTCAATTCACTAAAGTCCACTAACCACCGACTCATCACCACCATGGCACTCAGTACTACATCTTCCATTCATTGAACACTCCAGGGACAGTGACTCCACCACCTCCCTGGACAGCCTATTCAAATGCCTTGCCACTCTTTCAGAGAAGAAATTCTTCCTAACACCCAAACTGAACTTCCACTGGCACAACTTAAGGCTCATTTCTCATTGCTGGTTGTCTGGAAAAAAAGAGGCTGACCCCTACCTCACCACAACCTCCTTTCAGGTAGTTGTAGAGAGCAAGAAGGCCACCCCAAGCTCCTGTTCTCCACACTGAACAACCCCAGTTCCCTCAGCCAATCCTCATAAGATCTGTGCTCCAAACCCTTCACCAGCTTTGTTGCCATTCTTTGGACATGCTCCAGCACCTCAGTGTCTTTCTTGTAGCAAGAGAAACTTGGAATGATCTGGGACAACAGAGACAGTTCTAACCATGGTAAATAAAGAATGAAAAAAGAGTGAAGAATAAGGAAGAATAAAGCATACTGTGTACAAATGTATATGTAATTCAGAAAAAATGAGTCAAGGAATACAAATATCTAACAATATGTAAGAACAAAGAATCAATGCAGTATCAAAAGATACTTGTAGAACAAGTTCAGCTTATTACAGCTCTTTGCTACTCCAGATACGGTAAAAATAGTTTACTAATCTATATGTATCTACAGAAACAGAATGATAACCAGCTTAAACCCTGCACATCTCTTGCTTTATTTTCCTAATATCTAAAGCTTTGCCACGCACTCACCACCTCCTGCTAGTTAAGATTTTCCTTCCATGCATTATGTATAGCCATTTTGCCAATAGCCAGAGCACTGCATCTGGTCTAGGAAAATGGAACAGATAAAATCTCCCATCAGCTGCAGCTGAAAAGATTGGCAAAGGGATGCAGTGTGCCGGTACGTCCCACACTGCAGGTTGTTCTATCCCACAATTCTGCCATCCCAGCTCCTTCTATCAGTATGCCTTATAATTAAATACATAACATGCTTGTCACATTACAAGTCATCCAAGATGCAGCAATCAAATTTCCTGTTTGAAAAACCTAAATCATCATAATGCAACCTAAGGCCCTTCTCTACAATCACAGCACAAGCCGTCATTCCACAGTGCTCAGATCCTGACCTCTGAGACTTCAGGCAGAGCTGACTGGCCACTGACAAGTCTGAAAATACAATGTGACAGTTTCAATCATAAACACACAACAAATAACCCCCCTGGTTTTATTACTTGTCATCTACTACACATATTAAAAAATACATATCCTAAGCAAGTCTCTGGGAGGATCTGAAGAGCTGTGATCTAACAGACATTTCTCTACTTTCAGAAAAGAGAGGTTTCTATGTTCTGCATCCCTGAATCCCATGCCAAAGGGGAGAACAAAGACAGCAGCTACTATTCCATGGTTTCAAGCAATACTTTATAACTGTTCCCCATAGAAAAACACCTATCACTTCATCAGCAAAAATTGATGTGAAAAGCCAGGTTTCTATTCCTAACGAAGTCCATGAAAGTTTCAGCACATCATTGGGCAGGTTCTAAATTGACTCCCATTGGGATACAAATCATTTTTGAAAGTTTTTTTTTTTTTAAATAATAAAAAAAAAGGAAAATAACTATGTAGGCATTTTTGAAATATTAATTATTTTCAGCCACTGTCAATTACAATAGAACCTTGCTACTCCATAATAATGACAGACATATCTACGGAGAATTGCCGAATTCTGCAAATTAACAATTGACTGCAAAACACAATAAAAAAACAACTCTAATTTAATTGTTTACCCCACCTCAGAACATAATAGCCCATGTGCCATGTTATATCTTAGTCATAGGGCTTCTTAGAACCACAGAATCACGATCGTACAATCACAGAATCCTTTGAGTTGGAAGGGACCTTTAAAGGTCATCTAACCCAACTCCCCTGTGATGAACACAGACACCTATTGCTCTACCAGGTTGCTCACAGCCTGGTCCAGCCTTACCTTGAATGTCTCCAAGGATAGGGCATCCACTACTTGTCTGGCCATATGGAATGGCAGAAAAGCTGCAAAGGATGCTATGCCAACCTCCTGAACTCTGTAATAGGCTTTTTTTTTTATCTCTTGTCTAAATCCAAATATCCATGTTTCACTTCAGTCCCATTTTGCATTCAGGAAGAAATGAGCCTGAAGCACTCAAGGCTGGAACATAAGCTGAACTTCCACAAATGGAAACTGAATTCAAGTGTTCTAAATTTCAAGTATTATGACTCTACTCTGAAATATGATTAATTTTACTGTATTTTTCACACTAACTTCTCTAGTTTTGATACCACATTAAAAATATTATATGAAAGTACTACGTCTGAAATGGATCTGCAAGCACTACATACTTTGCATTTACTTCTGGCTTTTATAACAATCTGTATTCAGTCAAAGCCTCCAGTACTTTCCATTTTTATTTTCTGTATTCACACACTTGTTTATATGCATTTGGATTGAGCTTCCAAGTTGCTAAAGGTGACTGAGGAAAAAAAAATTATGATGACAAAGCTCATAATATTTTTTTACATTAGCAAGAAACTACATGGGAAGATACTATACCTATGACCATTTCAACTTACTTTTTAGTTTTTTAAATATGTTCTTTTTCATGCTGAATGTTTCTCTAAAGCCAAGCCATTTTAATAAAAACCACACTGATATTTGATTTCTTTAATATGTAGACTGTTTTTCCTTCATTCTCACAATTAAGAAGTTATTCACCAGCTTTGCAAATGCAAACAGACAGAAACTAAACGTCAAAATATGAGTACCTCTGTCACTGGCACATGTTGAGACAGTCTGAAACTTCTTATGTTACTTTATTCAACACACAAGATGGATGTAGCTCACTTAATGTCGTACCTGGTACCACACACCTCCTCCACATCCTCAGAGTTTTGATTTTCTTTTCACCTAAGCTTCACAGTGCCAGTCCATTCCTTCTCCCCCAGTATCTTTTTCTCTTGACAGCCAGTCTTGCTCTGCATCAAAACAGAGGTTCCTCCTTCACAGCAGGAAGAAAGCTCCAACACCATACAGGAATATGCAGGACATCAGTACCAGAAACACCTCTCATCCAAATCAAACCAGAACTTAGAGAAACATACGTTCAAGTTCTGCCCTGAGAAGACACACACCAAGCTGCAGCAAAATGAGAAAATCTGAACTGCAGTTTTTCAGAGGTTTGGTCAACTGAACAAAGTTACAGTGAAAAACACTCCTTAATATAGGTACATCGTTTTATTAAGCACCTGATTCAAAACATGCAAAAATGAAAACTTTTCAAAGGAAAGGTTGACAAATTTACTTCTTTTTTTAATGGGCAAAAGGATAGTAGTATTTTTTCTTCTACGGCCTATTCTCAAAACCACCTAGGCAGGTTCAACTAGAATTTTCTGCAAAAAATCAGTCTGAGAAAAACCTAAAAGAAATATTATTATTATCAGCTTCAGTGGTCAGGTGCTGGTCAAAGCAGAAAACACGATCCTGCAAAAGGCAGTGCTTGCTGCACTAACAGAGCACTATCAACTTCTCTGTAAAACCTCTATCAGTTTAACAAGCGCAACACAAACATCTTCTTGGTAATTTTGACAGCATGACATCCTAATGGCTAGATAAACGTAAAATACTCTAAATTCCCCACAACTGAACTGAAAATTTGCAAAAACTTTCCATTAATTCTTTCCAGCTAATTGCAGTTGACACAAATACATATTTTCAAATAATGAGAAATGACAAAAGTCCCTAACAGATGGAACGTGGCGGACACCAAATCAACAGCGACCAAAAATCATTTCCTAATGGCAACTAACAAATAGAAGCTGAATTGTATCTCACACCTAACAGCCCATGACGCAAGCAGATGGCTTTAATCCCACTGCGGAAGATTTTCCTCTCCACTGAGAACACAGAGGTGACACGGCCATCCGCTCCCATCAAAGTCTTCCGTTCCATTAGGAAATCCACATCTCGGGGGCTATGTGCACACAGAGGAAGGTACACACTCGAGGAAAAACATGCGCATCAGTAGAGTTGTACTGAGAGGATCCCCAGCCTGCCTAAACAAAACAAGACGCTTGAGATCACTGGCCGTCTCTGGCAGTATCTACAGTGCACTGCAATTCCTGACCTAAAAGCAGAGCAATTTGTTGCACAAAATAACAACTTATCACCGCACCAAATCATCCAGCAATGCCATTATTAATCTGCTTGTAATAAAACTAATGCAAACAAAGTGCTTCCTAGATCCCCCGCCTATTTATTAGCAACAGCTCAACTTCAATTGGGATGCTTTGTTGTTTGCCAACAACACTAATCAACAGTTCCTAGTTTCCACTGACATTTTGCTCCTATGTATTCAGTTCAGTTATCAACTCCATACTTATTAGGTGTAAGCAGATAAACATAAGAAAATAAAGCTAACCTTGTAACTATTCACACTTTGAAAAAGCCCCAAAACATTCCACTGAAAGGAGAAATAACAGTCAGAATTTTGATGCAAGCTAATGCTCACACAGATTGTGTACCACAAGTATTCACTTTGTTGATGGAGTTGAATGTGCTTTACCAGCACATTCAGCCTCATATATCAAAACTTTACCTAGAATTCAATTCAAATTCCACTACTGTGCCTTCCCCTTGAAGAACTCCTATGATTCACAATTCCCAGCCCCCTTCCTCATTTCAGAAACAGTAAAGACCCTGTGGAGAGACTACACCAACTCTTGATCACACAGTAGCCACAATTCAACTAATCTTTCTGCATTTAGCTGTAAAGAAATTATTGAGCCATTGTGAACAGCTTTTTGTTCTGCCTTTTAATTTTCAGGTCGAGTTCCAACTTCAGTACATAAACTCTCACACAAGAAAACCTGCATTTCATATAAACTAATAATTCTACACCTTTGTACACGTGCTTGTATAAAATCCCTGCAGTTCCTCAGTAGCTTTTAAGCAAAATGAAACGAACAATAAAAGCTTTGGGAAGGCGGCGGGCTGCAGAGTGAATCCCCTCACCCTGGCTTTGAGGTACACCGTGACAGTCCCTGTAGGTCTCTGCCTAGCAGAGATAACAGGCACTGTCAGAACAGGTTTCCTATTGCAGATTGCCTAACTATCTGGGAAGGGCAGAATCCAAGGATTTTCCTAGGAGAACATTTTCACATCCAATCAGTCTTTCAGCTCTGCCCAGACAGTCCATAACAGAGCTCATACTGGAGGCTAAGACTTGATGGAGAGCTGAAAAAAATGCAGTCTAGTAGAAACTAAATTAAGTCCAAATTAATCTTTTGGTAGTTTGCCGAAGAAGAAATCTTATCATTAACCTCCCTTACCTTGTGTAACTTCCTATGCTTTTTTAATGATTGATGGGATACAGTTCTATTAGGATGGATTTCATAAATAAATTAGCAGGCATTAGCATATGCCTCGATCAAAGGGGATGTGTTTGATTTAAAAAATAATAAAAATCACGAATGTTCAATCCAACCTACAGATATAATACTCAACCTCAGTGACAATAAAACTTGGTACAACAATCTTCAAGCGTCTTCAAAGTCTGTCTCAATTGGCCAGATTCAAAAGATTCAAGTCATACACACATCACATGTCCAAAGTTACATTCCAACCAGACATCTTCTGGAAATCATGTAAATATTTTTTAACAAATCATTTCTGTGTCCAGTACGAACCATACTTTAAGTACTTACACATTTCTAATTTCAAAACAAGGATGCTTCCACCTCTTCACTAACTGCTAATACTGAAATGTTTAATGGGACCAAATCAAGAAATCAGCAGATTCAGCTGACAAAGTCCTAATGAATACTGAAAAGAAATACATTCCAAATACTTTGAGATATTTTATAGTGGAATCTTGCACTATGGATGTGCTTGAATGACAAGATGCATGATTGTCTCTGAATAAATACTGGGCTTTTTTTTTAATCCCTGGTAGGCAAAGGAATAAGCTTCATTTGCAACAGTTCAGGAATAGGGCTAGATGAAGAGAAAAGAATAGAATCAATAAGGAAGCAAGTCAGATTATATTTCGTATTCAGGATTATTCACTTTGAAATAAAGGAAAACTCTACACAGACACACACAAAAGCAGATATAGGAATATAATCTATTGTTATACATTACAAGAAAGCAAAAAGATACACTATTCAAACTGGCCTCTTTTCCTCAGTTTGTCAGCACTGTATTGTTTCCATAAAACACAAAGAACTACAGCTACAAAATATGAATAAAAAAAAAAATAATAAAATAAAACCTCTGGATAGTAAAATTTATGGCTCTCCTAGCAACTGCATTTCACACACTTGCATACAGGCAGTGTATGGTGTTTGGTGTGGGCTTTTGTGCTTTCCCAGCAATGAGGTTGAATTATGGTTGCTGTGGGAACTGTATCTCTGAATTTCTTGACTTGCGCCATCATCTCAACTAAAATGTTACATTAACATAGGTAAGTATGTGCTGGTTTCTTTCCAGAAAAAGGAACCTACACGGATGGTTAAACATTTAACTCTTCTTACCAAAGAAAGAACACATGGCTGTGTCTGTCAAAGTAGAGCACTCTAATTGTTCTCACACTGCATATACAAGGAGTAAAACAGAGCCACATAAAACCTGTGAGCCAAATGCAGGACGGCACCTGCAGAAATAGCAGAAACACAGTGATGTCACTGAAAGCTTTTTTTTTTTTTTTTTTTTTTTACCATCTTCCTTTATTTGTTCCACCTCTGAATTTCAAGGTTTCAGTACATGCTTTCTTTCAAGGTTTTAAGAGAGCATATATATATAATTGTCATCTTTGCTATCTCCCTGTGACAGAGCTGTCAAAACCCGTATTAGCTAGCCCCAGTCAGCAAGGGCATTGCTATGGTACACTGTGAGCACAGAGTAAAAGGAAGTGATTTCTGCCATAAGACTATTGAGGACGGACACCTGACAAGCAATACAGGTCACAAGCTGCTACAGAGACATGCATCAGTGCAGGAGAGAGGCACAGCCTCTTGCTGCTCCTGGAGATTTTCTTTGGCAAAGGCTGATTTGTCTCATGGCTGGAACAAGAAATCAAACTCTGAGGTCAGTTTCTTTGTCCCCAAATACACTTTTTCCTCTTTCCCTACTACTACATCTTGTCTTCTGGCATAATCAGGAACAGGGAGGGAGTTTTCAACAAACTTCACTATTTTGGAACTGTCACTGAACAGTTATGCCTCTAAAATCATCAGATTAGAAATCTTAAATACCAAGTTAATATTACAGAATTTTAAAATGAAAATAAAATCCATTGCACAGTTACTATGTCCAAAAAAACACCAACAAGGTATTACCTCTATAGTGAGAATGTTACTTACTGTTGAGGAGTTGAGAAAGAAGGGAAAATCAAAAAGCAAAATCATGTCACGAAGTTGCTAAGACACTGGCATATTTGTGAAGAACACACAGCAATGCACAGCCAGTCTGTCCATGAACAAACAGCTTCCATTTATAATAGAAAAGGTGGGTGTTCCACAAGGGCAAGTGGGATCAAAACCTCTATTAAATACAGAAAAAACAGCCAAAGTAAAATACAGCTGTACTCTCTTGGCTCAGAGCAAAGGAGACAGCACACATGAAAACAATATCCTACCAAGCCTAAGAAATAAACTTTCTATCTATCTGGAAAGCCTCAAGATTTTTTTTCAAATAAATAAATAAATAAATAGATAGATCATGTTCTTAACTTTTCAACCCGTAAATCTATGAAAAATAAGACAAAAGCTTAAAATGTGAGCTTGTAAGTATTTAGAATCCCAGAATCATTTAGAACTGGTAATACCTACTTTGCATGTTATTATGAAGGTCTCCAAGTTAGAATCATAGAATTACGTAGAATGCAAAAGATCCTTAAGATCATCCAAGTCCAACCATCACCTCACACTAAAAAGCCACCACAAAACCATGTCCTTAAGCATGAAGACAACACATCCCTTAAATACCTCCAGGACCACAACTAAAGCTCTTCTTCGGGGAGCCTATTCCAATGCCTAACTACATTTAATGCAAAGAAATTCTTCCTAATGCCCACAGCATAACCTGAGGCTGTTGCCTCACATCCTACCACACTCATCACCTTGTATTCTAGCCTCTTCACCAGACTCCTGCTCTCCTCTGAATGCACTTGAGCAACTCAGTGAGTGCTAGGCTTCTTTTGAACAAAACCCAAACCACAGAGTATTTCCAGAGCAAGCACTCAGTTTCAAAGCGGAGTTTATAACGTTAATGCGAGAGCTTATCAGAGAACCTTCTAAACTAAGAGTCATTTGATCACAGAAATAGCCTTGATGTTAGAGCTTCCAAAGATCTAGAAGGTTACTCAGTAAGACAGACCTACTAAGAAACCTTTAAGTCTTGTAAGAGTAACACTTCTACTATTAGACATGCATCTTCAAAGATGAAGCTATTTGAGTCTAGTGAAAAGAGAAGAAATTATTCTGGATACAAAGAGAATGAAGATTACTATACTTTGTACCTGACAAAGAAATTGTGGATAATTTCAGCTACAGGGTTCTGAAAAGATTGTTAAATACAGTAATTACTTAAGATAGATCTTTGAAATGGAGTGGCACATCACTGCCAATGAAAATGTGCTAAATGACGGTACAAGTCTCTTCTGAATGACACGTGCCTTCTCTGTAAGTAAAACCTCAAGTCACTGGACCCTGTTGGTTTCTAGACTTAATTGTCTCTGAATTGAATACATGGTCTTTAACTGTGATATCAAAATGGTTCCAACTAAAATAATGGAACTGTCTTTTGCATCATACTTCTGAATAATAACTTAAAATTGCTTAACACAATAGGTGGAGAAAGATTTACGAGGTTAACGCTTTACAAGTTCCTGTAATCATCACAACTGTCAATGCTATTCACTGTGACATGAGCCTCTATAAAATGTGCTTGTAAATGAACATAGCCAACACATCTGGGGAAGACATGCGTTCCGAAACAAAACTGTGCTCTAAGAACAACCCAAAAACACGTAAGAAGTTGTCAGTTTTAAGAAAATAATAACAGGTTAATTTTTTCCATATAGTTAAATATTTCATATTTCAACTATTACAAACATGTATCACATATAAAATATTATCTATTTTAAATAAACACTATGTATTCTAAAAACTTCTGGAGAAAGAAAAGGACAAACCCATGTTCACTGATCTAATCTACCATTCTTAGATTTTTGTATAAATCTTGCATGAACATAAGAAAAAAGTGTGCATTGTTTGCGCATTTGCTGATGTGTGTACATGTAAAAAAAAAAAAACACATTTTACAACACAGCTAAAAATAAGCAAAGGAATTTTTCATTTTGGTTCACTTAGATTTCAGAATGCTGTATACTAATACTTACTATGACGTCTAAACACTGTGGCAGAGCAGTCTGCATAACCTGAAGGGCACACGACAACAGCATACATAGGCTTGAATGGAATCCAGTGGGACTCACCACGAAGGCAGCCATATTTGAACATTTTCTAAAAGCAAACCTCAAGTTAGTCAACAGTGGAATGCTACCAAATGCAGTAACAAAAGAAATACTTCATTCTCACCCCTCAGTGGCATTATGAGGACTTTTACTATCCTATATTCATCTCCAGCAAAAGAAGGCCCCGGTGGCATCTCAAAACTCCCATGAAATTAATCAAGGTGACTCTGCACAAAGCAATACGCAGTGCAATGCTGTATCCCCTCTTCCTGATAAAAAAAACAAAGATAAGTTTCAAAATACTAAGAGCATCCTCCTTTGCCCTTCAACACGGGGAACACAGCAGTCAGTTGGAAGAAGACTCATCTCTTTCTCAGCAGTACCTTAAAAAGTGAAGTCACAGCACTGTGCCAGTTCTTAACAGAAAATGACCACCAATGAACCTGGAGGTACAATAGCTTTGACAAGATTTGTCACTGCAGCATGCATCAACCTAGAGCTCAGCCAGCCAACAAATATTGGGACCTAGGCAAAACACGCACTTCAGAATGACTGGAAGTCTGGTCTCCTTCCTAACCAGCACTGTAAATGCATGCAAAAATGCTTTTTCCTGGTACTTCTCAGAATCACAGAATGGTCAGGGTTGGAAGGGACCTCAAGGGTCATGAATCTCCAACCGTCCTGCCACATGCAGGGCCACCAACCTCCACATTTTATACTAGACCAGGCTGCCCAGGGCCCCATCCAATCTGGCCTTGAACACCTCCAGGGACAGGGCATCCACAACCTCTCTGGGCAGCCTGTTCCAGCTCCTCACCACACTCTCTGTAAAGAACTTCTCCCTTACAGCCAACCTAAATCTCCCCTCCCTCAACTTAAAACCATTTCCCCTTGTCCTGCAGTTATCCAACCTTTCAAAGAGTTGATTCCCCTCCTGTTTGTAGGCTCCCTTTAGATATTGAAAGGCTGCAATGAGGTCACCCCGCAGCCTTCTTCTCTCCAGGCTGAACAAGCCCAGCTCCCTCAGTCTGTCCTCACAGGGGAGGTGCTCCAGTCCCCTATCATCTTCGTGGCCCTCCTCTGGACCCTCTCCAACAGCTCCCTGTCTTTCTTGTACTGGGGGCTCCACACCTGGACACAGTACTGCAGATGGGGCCTCACAAGAGCAGAGTAGAGGGGGACAATCACCTCCTTGTCCCTGCTGGCCACCCCTCTCCTGATGGAGCCCAGGATATCATTTGCCTTCTGAGCCACAAGGGCACACTGCTGGCTTATGCTAAGCTTTTCATCCATTAGGACCTGCAGGCCCTTCTCTGCAGGGCTGCTCTCAAGGACCGCTCCTTCCAGTCTGTGTGGATGCCTGGGATTCCCCTGGCCCAAGTGCAAAACTCTGCACTTTGCCATCTTGAACCTCATCAGGTTCACCTGGGCCCACCTTTCGAGCCCATTGAGGTCCCTCTGAATGGCATCCCTTCCTTCCACTGTGTCAGCTGCACCACTCAGCTTGGTGTCACCAGCAAACTTCAAAAGTCCTTTACAGCTCAGAAATGACATATTTACTCACTAGAACTAAACTGCACTGCAGTTTAAAATAAAATTTGGGGGGAAAAATTAAAAAAGTACATGCTAGCATGCATTTGTTCTGCTATTTTAGTTACAACTGCTGTTTTCAAAATACTATCTGTATCTTCTTACTGGGACAAACAGAAGAAATGCCCTCAACACAGAAATAAAAAAAAAAAAGACTCTAGTACAATGCCTTGTATGCCTGATCCATCTCACTGGACCACCAAGTTCATTCTGCATGCTGCAGAAAACCCTGCAAACATTCACAGCATCCTAGTCAGGAAACCTATGTTTAGAAAGAACTCAACACATTAAACATAAGAAATTGCAACCATGATATCAGTGATATAAATGCAATCATTATATAAAACCAAAGGTTCTATGGAGTTCTACAAACACAACATTTGAAGATGAACACTGAAGCGACAGTTGAAAATTGAAGAAAATTGAAGTCTATAAGAAAAAATATATATCTGCAAGTCCATAAAGAAAATCCTTACAAATCAACAAACTATGAACTGAGTGACAAAAAAAAAGGCATCGCAAGAAGTTTCTGGATTCAGTCTTCCACCCTCCACCCAACCAAAGAGAAAAGACCCATGAGGGTTACG
Organism: Centrocercus urophasianus; assembly: GCF_019232065.1. Classification (NCBI taxonomy): domain Eukaryota; kingdom Metazoa; phylum Chordata; class Aves; order Galliformes; family Phasianidae; genus Centrocercus; species Centrocercus urophasianus. The sequence goes on along the minus strand of NW_024884475.1, from coordinate 10,735,063 downwards.
TTCAAAACTGTTGGAAATTTGTGAAGTAGCTCCCTCTTCTGGTTTAGCACACAATGACAATTCAACCTAAAGGGCAAGATGCAGAATTCAGCCAGTACACAATACCTTCCGTTCTTTCGGGTTCCATCCCATACCATCAACTGATCACACAGAGACTTAGAGAAACATGAGCTACATACCACGGTTTTGAATAAAGACTGCATAGTTGAGGACAGAAAGGTTCTGTTTAAACATAGACTGGGACAGAAGGATGCTTGAATCCCCTGAACAGCTCAGTAACGACCTTTGGCTTTGCCATAGGACATAAGCTTCTGGGTTGAAATTCCTGAAACAAAACAATCTTACATTTTTAGAATTCGTTTCATGTTTAACAGGTTCATACAGATCAGCAACAACTGCACAGTGCTTTCTGACTTGACTGATAACATCAGAGGAGGCTTTGTGAAGACTTGGTGATTTTTCTGCATTCCAGCTGGACCAGCAGGCAATTCCATACCAATTTATATTCAAGCTGAATGATAATATTTAATTTACATACAAAAATTAGTCTAAATGGCAAAGTTGTGGCACTAAAATCAGTTTCCTTCATCAGTGTTGTTATTTATAACAAAATCATGGCATAAATTAAATTATTGCGTATTTAATGAGAAAGAGGGAGCATAAAAGACGTTCCTGTTAAATTCTGAACCAGATAACTTGAAAGCATGATGTTTGACTTGCTAATACCTGCATAATCAGGCACACAACAGCGTGATTTCATCTTTCATGATGTGTATACCAAGTGCATCTTAAAGGATGCAGCCAACTGAAACGCCCAAGGAAATTTTGATCATTCAACCACAAACAAACCCAAAATTGCCAGGAATTACTTGGATGGAACTGAAAAGATCCTATAAAACGGTAAGCCTTGGAGACCTGGAAATAGTGAGAGACAGAGGGAAAAGAGCTAAGATTTGCTGTGCAAGCACCTGCTGCAAATGGCAGACTTCCAGTGGCACAGAGGGGAGATCCCTTCACCAGACCCTGCCACAGTTGATGGACTGAGACCCCCCCATAACCAGCCTGGCAGAGAGAAGAGTTAAAGGGACAAAGGAAAAGTAAAATGAAACCAACTGAGCTTAGAAAATATGACTGAGTATGTAAGTAAAGCTATTACAATGGGGCAGACTGGAAGGAAAGAAAAAGGATCAATAGGAGATTAGAGAGAAAAATGTGGCTGAAGACCACATCCCAGACACTGAGATTGTGAAGGCTACAACTTTAGACAGCAAAGAGCCAGAAGATCACATAAACAAATAAGGTATGTTAGAGGGAGAGAGTCCTTGAAAAGAACAGAAAAAAAAAACTGGAAACCTAGCAAAAAATTTTACAAAGCTTAGCATGTTCTTCAAGCGCCTCTCAAACAATGCTTCAGATTACTGAGAAGGAGCTAAAATTCTCAGTCGGATATTGAAAGAAAATAATTAACAAAGTGTTAACAAAATATTTTCTCTTGGTCAAATGACAATTAATGACTCTTTGGAGAAAACACAATCCAGCACCCATATTAAGTTCCAGTAGAAACACTGTGCAAAGACTTCACACAACAGTTTGCTTCAGTCTTCTCCATGTATTTCATTAAATTAATTTATTCCATAAAAAATTAAACTGATTCTTATTCAAAGCACAAAATCAGAAAACAAGAAGTGTAAATAAGCCATTCACCTTTACTTTTTTATAACAACTACATACATGAGTATATCTGAGTATCTTATTGTCACTCAAGAAGCATTTTGAATAGTAATCCACAGTAACATTTGAAGAAAGACCCTTACAAAACCCAATTCACGAATACACAAAGACAAAACCCAGAGATAAACATATCTACATTCTATTTTGTGGTAAGTATAATTAGAAGTAAGGCCATCAGATGAACTAACATAGCCTCAGCATACCTTGGTCTACAGTAATGCAGAGCTTTTCATACTGGAAATACACATCAGATTCTGCTACACCAAATTGAAAACCCTTACCTTCTTGTATAGAATCTCCTGTTGTCTTACACAGCCATTTAAACCATCATAATGAAAGCAATACAGTGATAGCGTTTTCCAGAAAGGAGACCTTTCCCTGCCCTGCAGCAGCTCCCAGATATCCCTGACAGTTGACCAGCCAAACACCAACATAAGAGACTGTACAATGAGGAGAGATGAAAAACAGGAAGTTGCTGAATGTGTAACCATGGATGTGTGAAACAGGATTGGAATAATGATATCAGTCACATAAATGGTATCAGGAGGTACATTAGGGCACAGTCAAGTCCTGCGATCACCTTGCAGAGCTGTATGCAAGCTTTCAGTGTACACTGCGGTGAGGCAATGGGTTTAACAGTCTCTCCCAAAATTGTGAGGCTCAGAAGAGGCATGGTTCATTCCAGTCTAACTCCACTTTGGACAACTGGAAGACCAGAACTGTAAAGCATGTCCATCCAACTAAGGCCTCACAGAAATACATCCACTCATGGTGATCACACCTCAAAAGAAATGCTTACAAACTGTTAAGAGCTGCCACTATGTCTGTTTAGAAGAAACAGAGGACAGTTGTTTGGTTCATCCAAGAGAAGACTGAAATGTCAGCATAGCTACAGATGGAGACTTCCTATTTAATTGCACAAAAGCAATGAAGAAGTGGCCCACCAGAATGTCACTTCAGCTGCAAGCTTGTGCAATCAAATTGCTTTCCATGGAATTCATGTAATACTGGAAAAGACACTGCTGAACCAAAAGCAGACTTACCATCTCTGAAAACTACAGTGAGCAATAAACTACTGCACCTAAACCTTACAGTAACTGAATTCAGAATCATCAGTTCCCAAGTCTTTTGGCTTCTTCAAATAACACATTGCTCAAACGTATATTTACACTAAAAGTAGAGTTTAATCCACCTTCCCTACTCAATGACTCATTTTTCAAACTATTCAGGAAGAAAAGGGAATGGCAGATAGCATTAAGGCAAACGTCAGGAAAGTTTACATCACATGACTCACAAGGCACTACTGTTGTGGTTTTCAGCCACTCAGCAGCATAAATTTACAAACTGGACGAAAATTAAAACTGTAAACCAATTTCAATCCATCAGTTTCTGAGGAGTTACCAAGATTGAAAACTAGGAATATGAATTTTAATTCAATCTTCTCTTAAGCACACAGTCATTAGTGATTGTAATGCTATTCACATTCTGTACGAGATCTAACAGATTTGATTTTACCTATCAGAACATCTCAAACATTTTTTAACTTACACAACATTTACAAAAAGTTAACATGGTTTGTAACTCAAAGCAAAGAGTCTTGTACAAGCAGTCCTGCTCACAGTTCACCAGATATTTTGGGCAAACAGCATGAGATCTGACTTTTCAGAAGTTCAAAGTACTCACTGCTGAATAGCAGACATTGAGTTCCTACCAACAAAAAAAATCACATCCTTCTGTATTTCCTTTTGCTAGATCATAGATGGGAACTCTAATACTGTTCTTCATGCAGCTTTTGTGAGGCTGCACTTAATGCGAGCAAAGTGCTTTGAAATCTTTAGCATGAATAAAATATATTTTGCACTTAGATGTTAATTATAGAAGTAGCAATATTTTAAATGGAGCTTTGTTTCAAGGAAGCAAGACTAAATCAAACATGATTATCTGGGCTTTGATTGTTATGTTTTACTTACTATGCTCTATTTTTCATTGCATTTGAAATATGCAATTTTGCTTTTGTGTTATGTAAATGAATGCTTTTCATCTAACACATCTATTTTTGGAAAAAGATAATTTTCTTTCCTAGTCTAAGACAGAAATGTTGCTGAACACAACTCTGGAGTCTTACTGACAGAGTACCGCAAGACCACTGCACGCATTCAGCAACAAAAGCAGCAAGAAGTGCCCAGAAGAATCACTGAATTAGAATTATTAATATATAAATGGTTATCTGCACAGATATATATCTACATGAACACACATTATATTTAATGTACATTAATTAGTCCTTTTCTTCACTGACTGGGTGGCCCCAACCAATGCATCTGTGATCACAGTTGTTATGGCCTTTCTTGAAAGTAAAAGGATTTATTTTGGATAAGAATGGAAGAAAAATCTGCATTGGAAGTCCTAGGAACAATCAATTTTCAGCTCGAAAATTGGTTCGATTTGGCTTTGTGTACTATTTTAGAGGAAAACTTCAGAAAATTAAGTTTTTACTTTGTCCAAACCTCTACTATCATGCAAGAGGTCAAGCCACCTGTTACTGTAATATTTCCTTTTAAATGCTGTTCTTATGCAAAGTGTGCTGGTTATATTGCTGTACATGTCCCTACATATCAGTACTATTTAGTAGACAACGTTTATTCTGGAAAATGGAAAAGAAGAACAAAAAGCATGTCAGATATATAAGCCTATTAACCAAAATGGGGCGTACTGCCTGCAGAAGATTGTAATTCTGCAGTTTGTGTGAGCAAATCATGGTGCTTCAGCCTGTCTTCAGTCCTCTGAAGCTCACATATTCCCATGCTGAGTAAGAAAGAGAAAACATACAAGATTTCCATTTATGTTATGGTATAAAATTGGGCATCCATAAATCATCCGTGTTAAAGGAAACTGAAGTCAGGGTTAGCAAACTAATTTTAAAAGTCACGGTTGATTCTGTCATATGACAAAGATGTCCAATAAATCAAAGGAATGCAACACTTGCATTGAATAAAACATAATACTATCAAATCAGTGCTGAAACACTGGTATTTACCCAGACAAGTAAGGTTAAGAAGCATATCCCACACATTCAAATCTTTAAATAAAATTAAATGCCAACCTAAAGCTTGTTTTCAACTTTCTATGATGCTTGAGAAATGCTGTCACTCACTCATTACACTCCCTCACACGGATGTAATTTCCACCCCCACCTATCGTCATCACATCTGGTTTGGTATGCAGTTACACACAAAAAATACCAAAGAAAAAAAAAAAGAACAAAATATTACCTAGGCACCAAATCACAACGCATTTTAAGAAATATCTGGCATGCATGCGAGTGCAATTATGCACACTATTAAGTAAACCTTCAAATAGAAACCACCATGGAATAGTTTGAGGAAAAAATAAACTTAGCCCAAAGCCTAGATTGAGCTGCAGCTTATTATCAGTATACTGGGGTTTAAATCAGTGCTCCAAATAGAAAAAAAACACAAGACATAGACATAACAGAAAAGTTAGCATCCCACAGAATCACAGATAACAATGCTGAAAGAGGCCTCAAATCATTAATCTATCCACCCGCCCCACGGCAGGATCTGCAGCTTTCTCACTTCAACCAACATTTGCAAAACAAACTTTCAATATCTCAAGTGAGTGAGATTTCACTGTTCATCCACCTCACCCATTCTGGGGCTTCATCACTGGAAAGCTTTTCCTGCTAACACCTGAGCCCAGCCTAGCACAGCATTTCACCTTCCTCACTACCAGAAAGTTTTCCAGCCAGGCCTGAACTTGTCATGCGTTCACCCTGCAAACAGCAACACAGTCCCCTCAGAAATAACACTAACAACTGCCATCATGGAGATGAGGTCCTTGCTCTACTTAACCTACTGGAAACAAAATCAGTGGACGTATGAAAATGTGCTCACTGACACCCACAGCTCTACGTACAGGATGTACTGGAAAACAAAGGTTGACCCTTAGGTTGAAATACGGCATACATTCGAAAGAATACATGGCTCAGAGGGAGAAGGAAGACTTTCTTGCCCTAGCACCAAAAGGCTGTTCCTTTTTTTATAGAATATTCAAAAATGAGACTCTCCAAGTTACAAGTCTCATCAAAGTTAAGAAAACACAACAACTCTCCACACGCCCTGCACGGCCTCACGAGCAACAGCAGAGCTAAGTGGCCAAGCAGGCCGACGCCACCTAGGACAAAAGGACAAAACAGGACAAAACCCAACATCTCCCCACAAAAGCCAATCAGCCGAGGCGCTCACACCAGCAGACCCTCCACGAGCCCCTCTCCCCCCCTTGCCTTGAGCAGCACCCACAGCCATCCTCATTAGGCCAAGCGCAGCCACCACGTTTCGAGGTCATCGGCCTCGAGCCCGCAAGCCGCCCGCGGGCAGCAGGACGTGGGAACGGCCACTGGGCTGCATCCCACCTCAGCGCCCCGTACTCACCTTCGGAGACTTCGAACTCGGCCGCTCCATTGAGCTGGTAGAGGCACCAGTCAACCGCGCTCTCGCCTGGGGGGGCGCCAACTGGAGGAGGAGGAAAGGCAGCGTCAGTCGGGGGCAGCCGGGAGAGGAGACGGGGAGCGGCGGAGAGAGGACGAACCGCAGCAGTGGGGAGGAGTGCGAGGAGAAACGAAGGGGACGGGGAAGGGAGCGGGCGGACGCGAGGGGACTACGGAGAGCCGGGAGAAAAGAGAGCGTTTCCAAATACCCTGCTTTTGGGACATGTGTGCAGCCCTGCGAAAGGTGCCCAGTGCTCTGAACTGTGATTTGCTCCCAGCGCTGCCAGCTCGGGCCGCCTCCTCCTTCTCCCAGCGGAGCGGGCGGCGCACCAGCCGCGCCGCCTCGGGGCGCTGAGGGAGCCGGGGGAGGGCGGGAGGGAAGGAGGGGCGGCTCCACCCGGAGCTCTCGGCGGAGGCGGTGCCGACTCGGCTGGACGCGCCCGGCCCTGCCGTGGCCGCAACAGGTGCGAGCGGGAGCGGAGCGGCACCGCACGGTGCTAACGCCTGCCCTTCCTCCCTGCGGGGCCCCGAGAGAGCTCGGCGGCCTTTCGAGCACTTGCTCCAGCTGCGAGGCTGCAGAGAGTTTCTTGTCCTCGAGCCTGCGGGTCTGCGAGCTGTCCTCCTAGCTCTGCGATAGGCAACTGTGAAAGCAAACCTCATGCAAAGTGAGCTTACGTGCTGTGTAATGACCTTTGTCTTCACTGGGAATTTTTGATTTTAGAATAAGGAAACAGTCAGCTAGAGCAAACTTAGTTAGAAATGCCTTTATTCTTACAGATGTCCACCCCAAAAACACCACAGGAGGCAATGTGAAGGTATGTTAGTTGCTGTGTACGCCGTGTGCTTCCTTGGCTCAGCACAAAGATGAGGCTTTGTAGCTCACTGCCAGCAGGTCGTGCTCACGTCACCTGTCTTTCCGAGGTGACAGAGGCCCACTCGTGCCATAGCTCACATGGAGGAAGCGAGCACCCTTTGCATGGGAAATGAGGAAAGTGTACGAATTAGTACAGGAGGACTATAATCAAGCCACACTAAGAGATGAGGAGCACAAGAATAACATATCAATGTAGGCAGCTGTCATGGCACGCTGGCAGAGGATCTGCCATCCAGCTTCTTGCTATTTTTGAAGCAGTGTGTAAGCAGTGGAGAAACATTATCTTTGGCATAAATTCCAATTGATGTGCTGACATTCGTTCCTTTTCACAGCAAGTGATGCCTTCAGATTTGTATGCACTTTCATAAACTGCAGGTGATTTGATTCCGTTTTACTAATGAAAATATTCTGCTGAAATGTTTCTGTTTTTATCCACTCCGCACAGTGTAACACTATGACCCCTGTGAAACAGCAAGGAGGACAATTACATATTCTGATGAAAATAGGTTCAAAATAAGAATAACATTCTGCAGACATTTTCAGCTACTTTAGGAAGAAAGTAAATGCCAACACATAAGCTTTCCTGGAAACTTCACCTGAATTACAAAGACCATAATGCCTTCTGAGGTAAAAAAAAAAAGCCATCACTTCATTTAGACTGTGTGTGTGTATATATATCTCTCTAAGCCATATGTTTGCTGGATGTGCAATAGCTTTCTTGGAACTGAAAAGGTTTAAGCTGGTGATTTGGGGGAAAACACGGTGGTTTCATAGGGCTCTATTAGTAAAGCTTTGTTCAGCTGTTTACAGAGATAATAACTCTCTCTACAAAGTACTCACAGACCTTGATTGCTCTTCACAAAGCATTATTTTAAATAAAATTGACCTGAGGATTCCAGTTTTGCTTCTTGGTTTTAGGGAAAATTATATTCTCCCATACTGATAAGTAAACAGGGGCCCTAATGTGGGAGAATCTATTCGTATGAAGCTTATTTTTTATGAAATACAGGAATCGCGTCTTCAAATCAGTATCAGTGAGTTATGTATTAATCTGGACTTCAAAGGTTATTCTGGACTTGTTCTGGACTTCAAAGATTTACAAACTTTGTACGTTAAAAAAATTATCTAGCTTGGCATGTAATGCAGCAACTTTTTTTTTGTGTGTGTCTAAATGCATATCTTACTTGAAGTTTGGTCAGTTTCTACAGGTGCCTTGAATATTTAAATGGATTAATTTGCAAGTTCTGTTTGAATTTATCTTCTTATTGGCATAAATCTGTAGAGAGAAACTTAAACTATTATGTGAGATCTACCTTTGGAGATAATTGCTTCAACTAAAACTAGTTAAATTAGCAGCGCTAAATCAAGAGATAAGCTTGATGGTGGGAGCAGTTTCAGCTGATCTTTTTTTGCACTGCTGGAAATAAAAAGTTAAGTATGACACTTTTAATCATTGCAGAACTGTGAGATTGCTAGAAGCATGTAATTTACTGAAACTAGAATGTCAATAAAATAGTCAAATTATACTGCTGTCATTGTAAAGACAGGAAGAACTATTTTGGCTATTGATACTGACATAATGGGCAAAACCAGGTGAAACTGCAGACAAAATTCCTGCAGAGGCTGGTTGAGCTACAATGCCTACATAACGTTTTTCTAATGATGGACTTTCATTTTTCCCTTTTCACAAGGGTTTTCTGCAGTCACAGGGGCCAGCTCCTGCTAACAGTGATAAAACAAGGGAGAAAACCAATTTAAATGGGATCAGAAGGTCAACCGCATAAAATAAAATCTTAATCTTACTACTTCAAAGCCCTCAAAGACAATAATCCATATTGCAGCATCGTGCCCTGAAATAAAGAACTCCTGTCTCATTCGAAATGGAATTTCCACCAAAAAAAAAAAAAAAAGGGGGGGGGGGAAAAAAAAAAAAAAGGAAGGAAGGAAAAGCAAGGAAAGATTTATATTCGTCCATGCCCAACTCATCATCTTTCTGAGGAATCTTATTTAACAAAACAGTTCCAGAGGCACCAGTACGAGGCACCGAGCAGGGGCTGGAATTCCCCGGGGGCTCGCACCCTGCAGAATACACTGGGGCTGCCAGCACCCCACGGGCACATGTGCCGTCCTGCATCCTCTCACTGTAAGCTGAACCGCTAGCCGCGCTTTGGCGATCAGGCCCAGCAACCTCTCGCCCAAGATGGAGCCCCCCGAGCCGGGAGGCGGGACCCGACCGCAGTGGGGCGGGACGCGGAAGCTCGGCCGGCCCCGGGTTGCTGCCGGCCGGGCCGCGGAGCCACCATGGGTCTTCTGCTGCTGCTCATCTGCCTCGCCCTGCCGGCCACCGGCAGCGGGGAGCTGCGGGCCTTCGTGGTCGCCCACAGCCACATGGACGTCGGCTGGGTGTATACCGTGCAGGTGGGGCGCCGCGCCGCTGCCGGGGTACGGGGATGGCCGGGCCGGGCCGGGCGTCCCCGCTGCCTTTCTCTGCTCGGCCTGCGACGAAACGAGCAACCCGCTCGCTGTCTGGGGCTCCAGGTGCTGGCCTGGGAAGGCGGGTCCGTCTCTAGGGCTGCCGGACTCTGGGCTTTGCTTGTACAGGAGTTCGGGTGCTGACGAAGTGCTGTGCTTTGTGTTCTGTGGGGTTTTCTTAAAGGAAAAAGTATTCAATCTAACAAACGGCGTGCTTTAGTTATTTTGCGTGCTTTCTTGGTCTTTTAGTTTATCCTGTGCCTAAGCCAAAACCCAAGAAATACTGTAGGTGTCCCTGTTCTTTGCAAGGCAGTTGGACTAGATGACCTTTAAAGGGTCCCTTCCAAATCAAAGATTCTGCGGTTCTGTGGTGAAACTTCAGTCCTCAAAGACTCCGCTTCCCATTGTCCAGTGTGGAGGTGGTGCCTATGGCAGCACAGGTGTAGCAGCAAAATATTTTTAGCTAAACAAGGAGATAGATGCATAGGGAAAAAATAAATCAAGTGGGACAGAAGTACCTTTTATATCTGTTGAGCTAAATCCTGCATCCTTTTTCATTGCTCTGTTTTTTTAGCTTATACAGAAGATGCTGTGGATACTTGACTTGCTATAGTGCTTTGGCATCACATCTTTGAGAGTAACGAAAAGATTTTGGCTCACCAAGAAGTCTGTTGTGCATGTGTTATATTTTTAAGAAGCTCAGTGAATTTCTCCTTTAGTATTTCAAACTCCATAAGAGGACACAACATTAATTTTTACTATTTATTAGTTGTATTTATGCAGCTAGTGACTGAAGAGCTCCTCTAAGATAATGATTTATTAAAAAAAAAAAAAAAAGTTGCTAGAAACTTCAGTTCCTCTGTTATTAAATTATGAATGTCAAAGATTACTTTGGTCAAAAAGCATGAAGGTTCCCTCTCCATCCTTTCACGTGCTTCTGTAGTAAGATGAAGCCTGAAGGTAATTCCCTGGGGATGTGGTCCCAACCTGCTGTATGGATTTGCTTAGTTATTAAGTTTCACTTATACTACTTTTTTAGTGTTTCGTTTCTGTGTTTATAATGTGGAAAACATTAGTCTTCATTGTGTGCTGGAAATTATGGTGTTGATGGATAATTCCAGTATTAGATGTTTAGTAAAACTTTGTTTTTCGCCTTCAGTGCATCTTCAATGGCAATCTGTTGCAATCTGCTAGTACCAGTGGTATCCTAACTTAAGTGAAATGTGGCATTTCACTTACATGTCTTACTGAAGATGTGAAGAACACCTCACCATCGTCATAATGCTGTATGAAAAGCAAAGTATAATTCTTAAATCACTTTACAAGTCTAAAATCTACGTATAAATAAGTGCAGTTTTGTCCTATCACTGCTTATTGTTTCATTTCCTTAGTTGATAGAGGATATGTATTAGAAAGGAAATTATTATTATTGCTTGCTGGTGGCCTGGCTTGTGAGAACAATTATTTTTAATTCACTCCCAGACCACTGGGCTCTGTAAGCTCTGTAGGAGTTCTTGATTAGCTTGATTTCGAGTCATATCTTACTCTCCAAAATACATGAAGAAAGTATTTTTAGAAAGTTTTTGCTCTGAATGTTTTAGTACTGTGTTGCATTTCAAGAGTCCTTGATCAGCTCTTAAAACACAGTGTATTTAGCTTAACTATTAGGAATTTAAATAAAGCTTATTGTCATAATCCCTGTAAATAAAGGTTTTAGAATATGTAGTTTGCAGCTGATTGCTAGTGACACATGAAAATTTAGCAATCGCTTGAGTAATAGTAAAACTTGAAGGCTATTCCCTTTCTGAAAATTGGATAATAATGAGTTTCTAATCATAGTCTTGATTTTTTTTTTTTTTTTTTTTTTTTTTTTTATGAAGTCATTAAGAAGTGATGAGTAAGTCATTGCAAGCAGTTATTTACATATGCTCTGAATTATTCTAGGCCCTTCCTCCTACATTCAGATGTTTTTGCTTTTCTGATGACAACCTTTAAACAAGATAACAAGATTCCAGTTGTGGAAAGGAAGGACATGGGAAAAGTTAATTTCTTATTTTGAATCACATCGTCCTGCTCTTATTTCAGAGCAGACTTTTCTTTTTTGGAGGAAAATTGCACAAATTAAAACTATGGATTAAAATTGTGTGTCGTGCCTGTTAGTCTCAGTTGCATGAGGGATGTCTGTTAATCACTTTCAGGTGGATGTCTTACGTGTATCCTTTAGCAAAAACCAGTGGCATCGAGTAGAAAAGCAATATGGTTGATGTTAAAACAACTCTGCTGTTGTAGCCAGGTGCTGAAAGTGGTGCAACAGACATTACAGGTATTTTCAGGAGCTCTTCTGTTGCCTTTAGGTGTTGAATATCACTTTGAAGTTAAGGGTAGAAGACCAAATCTGGACAAACAGAATTTTTTTTCTGACAAGGGAAAGCTTACTCAAGAAACGTTAATGTGTGTACTTTTAAATTAACATGATGTTGCTAATTTGATAGCACTGTAGCCATGTGATAGGTTATTTGATGAGTTCAGTTGCTGTGCTTGCATGCCAGTAAAACCCATAGGCCTCCTTCTAGAATCAAAGATGCTTTAGGAACAGGAGGGGTAGCTGCGCAGATTCTCGTGTCAGATTATTCTACATCAACAGTCAGATTTGTTCTAAGAGTCCTTTACCAGTTTTGTTTTATTCTAAATCAAGGAACAGACCTCCATTTTGTTTGAGGAATGCCTAATGCTTCTCACAAGAAGGAACTTTCTTTTCACTTTGAATATGGCTCAAAAAATTACTGTTTCAGTCTTAAGAGTTCATGACTGAAACCTCTAGGGCCATAATTGTAAAATTTTTAATTTGTGCAGAACTGCTATACCAGAAACATACACAGACAGCAGAGCATGCTTGCTCTGCAAAAGCAATTCTACTAATGTTTTAAATAATCAAAAGAGCAGAAACGGTAAAGCCCAGTGAGTGTTCAAAACAGCCCTTTTAATATCAACAAAGCAATATTCTTTTTTTTTTTTTTTCAGGAGAGTATGCATGCTTATGCAGCAAATGTCTACACATCTGTTGTAGAAGAACTAATGAAAGGTAAGCAGCGCAAATTTATTGCTGTGGAGCAGGAATTCTTTCGGCTCTGGTGGGATGCAGTAGCCACGGATACACACAAGCAGCAGGTAAGTTGTACTGAAGCCAAATGTGCTTCTAACAAAGCATCCGTGCTTTTTTTTTTCGAAGGGTGAGAAGAGGCAAAATTCTTCAGCATTTGATTTTTATCCAGATCTTGTGTAAGTTAAAGAACTTTAACTCTGCAGGCAGTTGCAAGAGGTTAAAAGCTAAGCTGCAGATCAGAGCAGTAGGTGGTGGTGACCTTTGCACTGAAGACTCTTCACGCTTTGCAATTCTTGTTTCATCAATGAGTTTCTTGTTTGGTGGCACAGTGGTGTAAGATGGGCGATTCTGAAAGAACCTGTGCCTAGTACCTCTCAAACATCTGAGAATTACAGCTGCCTGATGCTGTTCACAAGAAGGAACTTCTTTCTTTCTTTGCAGTTAAACGTTACTCAAAAAATTGCTGTTTCTAAGCAGTGTTAGTGTAGCTGAGAGAAAAACATATGATTCAGCAACAAGAATTGTTCCTTGGGTTTGTTTATTGAAGAGCCACGATCCATTTGAATCTTGAGAGTTTTAACTCAAGAATTTTTTTTTCCTAGTAAATACTTTTTGAAGTTTGGTTTGTTACGAATCAATCGTGGTGAAATAGAAGACTGGAGTGGCAGCCTAGTGGATGGTTATGTGTCTGATTGCAGGGTATAATGTTTAACCCTCTCTAGGTCAGTGGGTACAAGTGCATCTCCCTATAGGTCCTCATGTAGAACTTCAGCCAACAGCATCATATTGCATGCAGTACACTAAATTTCATTTTGTGTTAAGACATCTGCTTTGATTTTTTGGCTGATCCTGTGTGGAGTCCGTGAGTGGATCTGATTATCATTGTGGGTCCCTTCCAACTTGCCGTGATCCGTGATTCTATGAAGCTCTGTAGGTGTAAAGTGCTGTGTAAGAAACGCTCCTCCTATCTGTGTTGTTTTGTTTGTTTGTTTAAACACAGTTTTTCACTAAATTCTGAAAATTCTGTAGTGTTTCTTGTTTAAATAATAGCTTGCAACCTGTGTGCAGCTTTGCTGTGCATAGGCTGCTCTTTGCCCATGGTTTGCAAGAAAGTTTTCTTGTTTTTAATTCAAAAATAGTGTTGTAAATCTGGGGTGGGGCCATTAAAGAAAATAGCATAGACTGCTTTGTGTATTACAGTAAAGTTCTCTTTCAAATGGCGATTGTTCTTGTTTAAAGTACATTGTGTTGCAGTGACACAAACTGTAAGTAAAAGACCTATAATTCCCTATAGTTCTTAATCTCTATTCTTATTATCTGGTCTCTGAAGAGTAAATATTTATCGCATTTGACCTCAGCAGCACCGAATTAGTATATATGATTCAGCCCTTACTTTCTTTGTCCTGATACTTGAGACTTTTCTGCATTTTAATCCATTCTCTAGTTAGTTTATAGTTGATGCTTTTCTGAAAATTAAAATGATTAAAAACAAGTTTCTCTTGAACCTGTGTGTCCAAACACTGAATCTGTAGGAGCTATGATGGTTGTTAATAGCTGACATGTTTTTAACACTAGGAAGTTGCAAATATTGGGCCTTCGAATTAGGTCGCTCTGTTTATTGTCCTGCTTTTTCCACTTGAACTCCATCATTAACAATTTCCTTGGGCTTTAATTTTGCTGGTTTCTCATAAGTTTGTATTTTACTTGAAATGCAGGATTTAATTCTTTTTTCTTTGGGCCTTTCTGCTTTAGATTAGTGGTAGTATTGAAATCATTAAAAATTATGTCCTGAAACTGAAGCTGGTTTTACAGTTCGGGTAAGGGAATATGTAAGACAGAAAGGCATTGCAGCAGCATGTAGCTGGATGTGAACCTCTTAAGTCTCAATATATGTTGTTCATAGAATGGTTTAGGTTGGAAGTGGCCTTAAGGATCATCAAGCTCTAACTCCTTACCATGGGCAGGGCTGCTGGTCACTAGATCAGGCTGCACAGGGCCCCATCCAACTTGGCCTTGAATGCCTCAAGAGATTGGGCATCCATAACTGCCTGTTCTCTCAGTGTTTAATTTTGTGAAATATTTCTGTCTCCTTACCCTGACTTGATGTTTCAAGGCAATAGTTAGTGGGGAAAAAAGATATTTAGCTGCTTATCTAGTTTGTAGAGGTGGGTTCATGTAAGGAAGTACTGGTTATTGCAAGATCTGCAGATGTGTTCCACTGTTGTAGCAGCCTGCTGCTCGTAAAACTGTTAACGTTTCTTTCCTAAGTTCCCCTGTCCTTTTTCTCAGTTCAAGTCAGTGAAAGGCATAGTGTATCCATTTTTACTTTTTTTCCCCCTTCCTCAAGTTGGATATAATGCAATTTACTTATATTATTCTTCTGGTATTTTCAACGTCTGTGTGGTTCCGTGAAACTTAAATGAAGTTTCTGCAGTGCAAAGTCTAGTTCAAAGATATCTTTTTTGGACATCCATTCAAACATGGAATAATAACCACAGACGCTTTTCATGTAGGTCAGGACCAGTTCTATGCTGACACCAGATATCAGTTATCTGGTCTCCCAGCATGCTAATCAGTCACCACAGTCAGCTGGAACTAATTTATGAATGCTGAGCCCTGAAGCATTTTCACAACATTGTGAATGAGAGAAATGATTATAATCAGAATTGACAATCTGGCATCGTATCTGAACAGACACAGGGGCATTCGCTGAAGGTTCCTGGGGAAATGAACATAATAGGCCTGGAACAGCCATCCTACATGACAGATATTTAACAATAAACAAACACTGGTGGGAGAATAAAATATGTATTTATACCTCAAACTTTCAACAATTCTGTATCTTCAAAGTTCCAGGTAGTGAAGTAGCTGTAATGAAGACAGAAGCCTCGCAAAGACTTTTGGGAAGAGACACAGATTGTTATTGCCCTCCCTCCACACAAACTTGTACAACTTTATCCAGCATGTTTGCTGACTATTGCACTTGACCATACGCTTGGGCTTCTAGTGGCTGGAGTTAACAAAATAGGAAACCTCAGGAGCCTGGTCATTGCTGCTTGCATATGGGGTTTCATATTGCTCTCTCATCTAGCTGCCCAACGGCTTTCCTAAGTCAGGATGGCTACAGCAGGAGGAACTCTTCAGGAGAAGCAATACTATCCTTTTTAATCTTCCAACTCTAGTTTAGTCTTCAGATAGGATCCTAGGCTGTGTGTGGGGACAAGAGCCTGATGTTTAGATTAGTAGATGCTGTTGTCATGATTTTATTCTGAGTAGCAGTATCTACATGGTGGTGCATCTTTGTGCCTCTACCTGGTTTCATTGTAAGCTGAAATCAATGCACTGTGCAACCTATTAATGTACTTTCCCTCCTGACTCCCTGCTTTTCTGCTTTTCATGGCACTCAGTACAGACAGCCTTTTATCCCACTTATGACCTAGATGCCCTCTTGACAACTGTTTTGTCTAGGTAATATGCTGTGATTGAAATGAATTTGCAGCCTATTTGGAGAAGACAGAAATGACATTTATGTTCTGTGTCTTAATTTCAATATCATAGGTCCATCAGTTACTTCAGGAAGGACGATTGGAATTTGTCATTGGAGGGCAAGTGATGCATGATGAAGCTGTGACACTAATTGATGATCAGATTTTACAGTTGACGGGTATGCATGTGTGCATTTAATTTTTATCTTTTGTTGTTGTGACCTTGGGGGTTTGGTTTTGTTTTCATTTCTCAACCCCCAGTTTGCTTTAAAAATATATATATTGTTCTTTAAGAGCTGACTGAAGCATTTCTTTTTTTTTATTATTCACTGATGAGTCATCTGTATAAAAAAAGCCTTTGCCTTAAAAAAAAAAAAAAAAAAAAAAAAAAAAAAAACCCAACCTGCAGTAAACAGGGGGGTTACAAACTCCTTTGGGGCAGAGACCTTTTCGGTTTTTGTCTATTTGAGGGCTAAAGCTCCTGTGAAGACAGTTATGATTAAACTGAGGATTTGAAATACTCTGGAAGAAAATAGCTCTTAATAATTGAGGAATTTGGGGCAGAGGGTTTGTATTGTTTAGGTAAAGTCTTTGGCAATGTATGGACCGCAGAAGGTCACTGAGGACATCTTAACCTGCTTGAAAGACTTGCTTAATGAAGAAGCCCCTATTTGTAATAATTAAGGACAGTTTCTGTTAGAAATTGTCTCGTATTTCCAAGAGGTGCACTATTTCTGATTTAAATTTTCTAGCTTCTGCTTCCAGCCACTTGTATGTTACACCTCTCCATCGGATGGTGTAAAGGCTCTTTCAGTGGTTAAGGTTATCTCCATCTGGTTGAAGTGGGGGAGGGGGAAGACAGTTCATGCCACTGTCACACTACATATGCCTAGAATATGTTATGAGGGAGTGGCATATTTGGGGGCAGGGGGAGGGATAAGAGGGTGTAAATTAACACTAGTTGCCTATCATGGCTGATAGGCCTTGCCCGTTTTAGGGCTGCACTCTGGACAGCTTTTTACATCAGAGAATAATGGGTCAGATAACAGGTTTTTCATTAGCTAAACCTGACTGCACAGTAACACTCTGTATTCCTTGCTTGTTGGTGTTTATCTGGAGTACAAGGAGAACTGCTGCTTTTCCATCTCAGTGAGTCACCACATCACACTCAGGCAAAAAAGGATAGGGAGGGGATGGAAAATTTTTTTTTTCACTTGAATCCTATGTTTATAACTGGCTGAGAGCTTAGTACACCCAAAAATATATGGTATTTACAAACTTTTTCTTCAGTTGGAGTTAGTTGTGCAAACTATTCTTTGTATTTTAATGTTTCATTTAGTGTGCAAATGTAAATGTTGTTTAAAGGATTATTCAAATTTACTAGCTAATTTGGCAGAAAAACAAATATTAACATCATAAAATATCCCCATTATTTTTTCCTGAAAGAGCTCTGCTCAGTTTCCACTGAAGGAGTATGTGGAAGAAAAAGAGAAAAAGGTTGTATCGTTGCACTGTGTACACCTTGAAAAGACAAAGCCAGTGTGGATGACTGGGATCTACACTGCTTATCTTTCCCTTCTGCCCAGTTAGCTGAGCTTAGGTGAATGGTCTAGCAAACGGTGTCTGAAATGTGCTTTACTCACTATTTGCGAATGTTTTCACTAGAATAGATATTAACCATGGGAAAGATGGTGTGAAAAGAAGGTGCCTTGCAACCTCGGTTATTTACACATGGCCTTTGGAGTGAAGTTAGTCCAAAATGGAAAGATGCTTATGTATTCAAGTAGTTACATGCACAACTCTAGAACTATAAAATAAAGATCTGTTTTGTTTTGTTTTTTTTTGATGGTGATAATCCATATGCCATGTTCTAGAGCTCTCTGTGAGACCATCTGCTTAGCTGGTTGAGTTGTTTTCATTTAATTGGTTTACCTGAATTTATCCTGTTGTTTGGTGTCTCCGATTTGTGTATTGTTTTCTTTATTATTGAAAATCATTTCAATATAAAAAAACACTGGTTATAAATAACATCTTTTAACAATATTGCTGTTAACCTTTGTCTATTTTCTATCTTTGTGATCCTCAGTCATATTCACATTAGTTTTGTCTACTGGCTGCTTCCTTTGTTCTTTTGTCATTGATAGGAGATTAACATTTCCTGACTTTAGATTGAATGATTTCAGTAAACCCAAGCTGAAACTCCAGCATCAACCTACTAGCCTTAACTTAATCTTTCTTTAGGTACTGTTTCTGAGGCTATCTAGTTCCTGTTTATTATTCATCCTTTATGGTGTTAATAAGGTATGCTAGGCATAGCAAAATAAATACTGTCATTGTGAGACTTTAAATGCTTTGGTAAACAGCAACAAAGAGCTATCATGTAAGTGCCTATCTGTCATACTACATGGATATTACATTTAGAGAATGAACTTGTAGGAGTGCACCTAATATAAACAAATTTTGCTTTGCAGAGGGCCATGGGTTTTTATATGAAACTTTTGGGATCAGACCTCAGTTTTCTTGGCACGTTGATCCTTTTGGAGCCTCAGCGACAACACCAACTCTTTTTGCTCTTGCTGGCTTTAATGCTCATCTTATCTCTCGAATTGACTATGACCTGAAGGCTGACATGCAGAAAAACAAGGTAAAAATACTGGAGGACTGGAACCCGTGACAGCATATCCATATGATAATCTAAACCATGACGTTATGAAAGCCCTCTCTGATTTGTGCAAGAAAATATAGGTATTTCTTCTCTAAAAGTAACTGAAATTCTTCTCTAATATTGTGTGTGGTAGTGGTAAAATACACTGTCTGTACAATACTGTCAGTCTTCATGACTTCTGGTCATGGACAAAATGTAGTCTAGCTTGAGAAGGATGCAAAATGTGGGTAGTTTGTCAAGGAATAAGTGGTCATGCAGTTAGGACTGTTAGAATTGTAATCTTTTAGAATGGATTTCACCTTCCCACAAGAAAATCTTTGGTATCTTGTTTTTTATATACACAGCCTTAAAGTGTGGAGTTTGTGTTTGGGATGGAGACTGTCATGGCTTGGAACACTTATTTGTGACTGTAGAAGTGATAATATTCTGTCAGTCAGGGTTGCAGCTAAACACTGTTTGAATTCAGTTTGTTTCAAATGCTGCTTTCTCTTGCACAAAGTGTTCCAGTAAATATTTTTCTTTTCATGACATGATGTTTTATCTTGGTCTGTCAATGCTTTTATGCACTAAATTGTGTGCTAATAAAGGCTTTGACTGGAATGAGCTGGGCATTAGGCAAAGCTGCTGTGAATGTTGCATAGAATTCAGGCATCTCTGGAGAACAGGACTCTTGTTGAATGTGATGAAACCAGCACTTACTGCCTCAAGCTTGTAGTGAATTCTGATTCTTCCTTTCTTCTTTCATGAGTTTTTGATTATCTTTTCCCATGAAAACGTTCTCAGGAACCTGGCAGTCTGGAGATTTCCAAAATAATAGTTCTGTGCTTGTCCTCGAGGATAATGGTTTTGTTGTTGTTTTGTTTTCCAGAAGCTTCAGTTTGTATGGCAGGGTTCTCCTTCCTTATCTGAGAGTCAGGAGATCTTCACCCATACTATGGATCAGTACAGCTACTGTACCCCATCGCAACTGCCTTTTTCAAACAGGTCTGAAGATTTCAAAAATAAGCAGAAATATGCTTTGGAGAGTTTATATTGGGAGTTTAAGGATTTCCTTTGATGGTGCTCGTAGAATCGTACAATTGCTTGTGTTTGGAATGACCTTAAAGATAAGTTCATCTAATTCCAACCCTCATACCGTGGGCAAGGATGCCACCCACAGCAGTGTTCTTTCAGCAATATTCTCCTGCTTTCCTTTGTAGACCTGTGGTAGGTCAGTGAGAAGTCTAGACTGTGGATCTGAGTCAGGTTATTAAGCACCCCCAGCTACCCACCGTGATGCATGAAATCTGCTCAGTACCTGACAATTGAATTCTCAAAAGTGACATTTTCTACTGACAGGCATTAAAAATACTTCAAAATATTGACAGACTTTAAAAATAATCTTTTCTACCAGCAGGAGTCTTAGAACTCAGGTACAACTTTCATCTACACACAAATTATGTCAGTTCCTATCAAAATAATAAATACAGAATGAAAATGGGGAACAAATCAATTACTGCAAGCAGGATATGCCCAAAACGGGACTGGATTTTTGTTTCTCTGCCTGAAAATTTAAGAACTCCAGGAAGCTTAGTGTGGATTTGGCTATTGCCAGTTGATTTTCTGTGGGAGACTTTCAGCATTATATTGGACTGAGATTGTGTACATTGTGTGTATATAGAATAGACAAATTTTCCATTTACTTTGTGGGAAAAAAAAAAAAAAGAACTGTGAACTGAAAACTTTATTATCCAATAATACACACCATGTAAGCACAGTTTACCTGGGGGAACATTCTCATTGTTTCAGACCTGGCTGGTTTGTTCTGTGATTTCTTTATTCTATGGAAGCAAGCAGTAGGGACTTGGAAAATTGCACTGAGAGAAAGAAAAACAGGCAACCTTCCTCTTAACCTACCTCCTAATAAGCACTAAACATTAACAGCAGATGTTAACTGAATTTCTTGCTTCTGTATACCCTCTGTCAGTGTTTTACCCTAGCACCTTTTGATGAGTTTCTTTCAGTTAGCTGAATAAATCTTGTTTATAGTCTATTATTTTCTTCTTCTACCTAGATCAGGATTTTATTGGAATGGATTTGCAGTTTTCCCAGATCCACCAAAAGATGGTGTTTATCCAAACATGAGCCTCCCTGTTACAGATACCAACATCCGCATGTATGCACAGGCCATGGTGGCAAACATTAAGGAGAGAGCAGCCTGGTTCCGAACAAATGATGTTTTGTGGCCATGGGTAAGTGCATTATCATCAGAGTTTGCCTGAGAAGTGGCCAGTACACCTACAGTATGGGCAGTAGGTAGGTGCTACTCTGCTGCAGTATGTACAGCCCAAGTATGGAGTACAAACCATGTGACTGAGAAGTGTTTTTCTAATACGTGGGGACCAAGTGTCTGATTAGTAATTATTTTTGAAAGCTGGAGCTTCCTCATACTGTCTGTGGTCTGTCTACCAAATCTTCTAGCCTACTCAGTATAGAAATAGATGTACCAGAGTTGTGAAGATAACCTCTTGCCTAACTATGTACTATGGTCTGTTTTCCTCATCTTGTAGTGCCTATTTAGATTACCTCTTTACGTAACTGTTTAGCACTACAAAATTCTGTGTTAAAAAAAATGCTAGCATTACAGAAAAATGTAGTAAGCATTAGATAGACAACATCTTTTCAGACTCGTTTTCTTATGCCTTATTCTTTATATTTTAGTTAAAAACAGTGATGTATCCTAAATGGATCGTGCAAGTGCTTTTTTTCAGCAATCTGCTGTATTAATTATGTCCAACATGTACAAATAGCACTGATATACTTCTGCTAGTTTTAAGTTGATAGAAAATAATAACCCTTTCTAAATTGAATGTTCAGTCTGTTTTTGAAGTTTTGAAGTTCAAAAGAAATACCACTTTAATGTAGGTTGTTGTTAAAAAGATCCTACTACATTATATGACTTAAAGTTATTTTACTTTTCTGTTTTTGGAATTTCAGGGCTGTGACAAACAGTTCTTTAATGCATCTGTTCAGTACTCCAACATGGACCTATTATTGGACTATATTAACAAGCATTCTGATGAGTTTGGAGTGACTGTCCAGTATGCAACTGTTGGTGATTACTTCCAAGCAGTTTATAGCAGAAATCTTACATGGGAAATAAGGAATTCTCGAGACTTTCTTCCATATTCAACAGGTAATTGAGTTAACAACTGCACACATCTGGCCCAATTGCACATATTTATAGTTTTAATAAAGGAAACTGAGAAAATGAGAAATAACAGAGCCAGCAGTGTGCCCTTGTGGCCAAAAAGGCCAATGCATTAAAAATGGCATGTCTAGAAGGGAGGTTCTCCTCCCCTTCCTCTCTTCTTAGAAGAGGCTACATCTGCAGTACTATGTCCAGATCTGGGCTGCTCAGTTCAAGGAAGACAGATATATATAAGCATTGATAAGAAGTTCTCTAAAGGGCAAAAGGCAATAGGTTGAGGCCAGACTCTTTTCAGTGGTGCCCAGTGAGGAGGAAGGGGCAATGGCCTCAAAATGGGTCAGGAACAGGAAGTTCCATGTGAACATGAAGAAAAACTTACTTAATTTGAGCTATGGAGCTCTGGAATGGGCAGCCCGGAGAGTTTATGGAATCTCCTTCTCTAGGGATGTTCAAAACCCATCTGGGTGTATCCTTTGCAACCTGCTGTAGGGAGCCTGCTTTAGTGGGGGAAGTGGACTAGAAGATCTTCAGAAGTCCCTTTCAACCACTACAATTCTGTGATTCTGTGAAAAACAGAATCACAGAATCATAGAGTAGTTTGCATTGGAAGGGACCTTAAAGACCATCTAATTCTAACTCCCCTGCCATGAGCAGGGACACTTCCCTCTAGATGAGGCTACCCAGGGCCCAGTCCAGCCTGGCCTTGAATGCTTCCAGGGATGAGGCATTTATTTATATTACCACGTTCTATAACATAAGACAAATTGATCCAAACTTAGTGCAGAGGTTGTAATATTCATTAGCACAGCTAGCAGCAATGAATGGAGGAAGAAAACATGGAAAAAAAAATGAAAATAGGAAAACTCCTAGGTCTCTGTTTTGCTTGAAGTGTACGTTTTTTAGTAATCTGTTTTGTAGACATAAAACTTGGTATTCATTATTTTCTCTGCCTTCTATACACAGCACAAATGCACAAATACCTGTGGTCTCCTACAGTATTAAATGTGTGTGTTCTATTTGTGTTTCTCTAAAATGATCTACAGTAGGTACACAGTGCTTCAGGATCCAGAAAACTGAAAGGAAACCAGTAAACCAAAAGATGCCTTGAAACAAATGGCTGTGTGGCCATATAGATTGATGTCCCACTGTTGCTATTCAAAAAAAGTTGGATTTTGCATAAATTAGAGCAGAGATGGGAAGGGTGGTATTGAGTAATCTGAAGGAAGAGTCAGGTAACCAAGAGAACAAAGAAGGGTACAAGGTGATCTTAGAGATTACTTCTGTGTTAGTGCAGTAGAACAGGAGTGTATCAAAGTGAAACAACTGGTGCTGAGAATTTAATGTTCACATGGTACGTGCTCTAGGTATATAGGTATAATCTGATTACATGGACTGAGGGTCCGATAATACTTGGAACATACTTTCAGGAGTATTACTACATGAAAGAAATTTAGTTTGTGATCTGTAAAGCCATTTTTTTTTAATGTCAAGTGAAACATAGTAGGTAAGGATAACCTGTGGTTTCACTTGACAACATCGTACTGGTCCAAGCAAAACACTGGTAGGTGTACCCCCAGTCCCCACCCCACTTCCATCTACTGTAGCTCTACGAGAAAATCTTGTCCTTTTCATTAAATGAAACAGTTATAAGTTTTGGGAAAAATAATTGTGTTATAAGTGAGGCCTCAGAAAGGAAAAACATCCCCTGTAATACTGAATTTTTGTAGTATGATGTGGCACAAATTTATTGAAGTTGTTGCTTGCTTGTTACTTGCTGTGTTTTTCAGGTAAAATTGGGAAGTTATTAAGGAAGATGTGCTGTACTCACCATCCTTTTAATCCCTTTCCCCACTAAACTTAATCTTCAATCTTTTTTTATATTGGGGCAAAAAAAATAAATAAATAGAGAAGACAATAGATAACTTCTTACTTTCAAAACTCATTAGTTTCTTTCATTGTTTCATTTCTGGATAAAATTATTATTGAAATAACTTTTATATATAATTGTAGCTACAAATGCTTCATCACATTCTTGACACCGTGGATTATCTCTTGGACTATTATGACCCAAATATATCTTATACATCTAATAATCTGTAGCATGTCTTTTAACTTTTAAATAATAAAAATAACTGTTTCCTCCTGTGAGTCATTGCATGGACCAATCCCTGACTCACTCACTTCCCCTGAGGGATCATGTCATATCTAATAACTTGCTAATAAATACATTGTGGGTTCTAACTGCTAATAGCCTTTTACATCTGAGCTCTTACCTGTATCTTTTGGTGTAATTTACAGGCAGCAGTCACTTGTCACTCGCTTGCATAATAGCAGCGCCCTTAATGCTCCATGTGGGTTCCTACACGTAGATGCAATCTCTTTCCTAAACATCGTACTGTGCCTTGCAATTACAGTGTAGATTTGAGTGCACTTTCTCCCACGTACTGTTTTGCTTCATGATGATTAATCCTCTCTCATTCTTTCTATGTCACTTTATTATGAGTCACTTATTGGGCTCAGTGTCACTTCTGACACATGCCTTGCAAACTCAAGTTTTAAGTCCCTGAAAGTTATTTCCATTCTCCATTTGTTGCACCATGTTGCTGCGCGCATGCAAAACTTGCTTGTAACCTTGAAAATTGGAAAGGAATCAATCCTGGTTGAATTCATAGCATTTCTTCAGTTGAAAAAGAGTTTGCCCTACAGTTTTTAACCTAGAGATCCCATTCTCTAATTGTTGCTTTTAGTTGTAGAATGCTAGCAGATTGTTACAGTTGTGTATACAGACTTTAGAAATCACTGTCTGCAGCTTCTCTATGAAAAACTAATTCATCAGTGGTTTATCTGCTTACAAAACAAATAACAACTAAGGAAAGATTTGGGAATTTTAAAACAAATAATTTATTTTCTTAGTTTGTGATACTAAAACATGTTAGCACAAAGGAACCGTTGAAATATTTTGCACTAACCACTTGGGCACGTTTTGGTGTAGTTTGAGATATTGGAGTAGTATGGGGTCATGTTGTCTCATCACTGTTTCTACTCCATTTTGACGATTTATAATTTAAAATAGATCATTTTATCTGACTAACAAAGAGAATATGGAGGGTAATAAGCAAAGATTATAATCTGATTTATTAATATAATGTCCTGTATTGAAATTTCTACAGTGTT
Source organism: Centrocercus urophasianus (assembly GCF_019232065.1). NCBI lineage: Eukaryota > Metazoa > Chordata > Aves > Galliformes > Phasianidae > Centrocercus > Centrocercus urophasianus. Next base: position 10,709,862 of record NW_024884475.1, on the reverse strand, counting down.
TTGTACAAGTCCACAAGAGAAGTTTCTCAAATGCAGGTCAATGCCGCAGGCAAGAGCCTTGTATCAGTAACTGCATTCCTAGACTTATACTAAAGACTGTACTTATCTAAAGGGCATATTTATATATTTATATAAATAAATATATATATTTATATTTATAACTCTTTAAGATTTATGACTATTCCATTTGATGTATGGTGTGTAATACATAGCAGTTTTCATGTGAGAAGGTGTACAGTATAGTCTAATAAATAGCAAATGAGCAGTAACTGAAGCGGTATTTTGGCCTATGTTGGATCTCTTCGACTCTTAACAGAGCCGTTCCAAGCCTGGACTGGATTTTATACTTCTCGGAGCGTGTTAAAAGGAGTTGCAAGGAGAGCAAGTTCACTGCTTTATGCTGGAGAGTCCTTTTTCACACAGTATGTCCGGAAACACCCAGCAGGTTCCATCTGCAAACACGGAGCCCTAAAGCAGCTTCAGAGCCTTAGATGGGCAGTTTCAGAGGTAAAGACTGATAGGTGTGTGTGTGTATGTATGTATATATACATACGTATACTATAAATATGTATTTATATATTTTATATTATATATATAATATAGTATGTATATAATATATATAATATATATTATATTTATATATCGTATATATATATATAATATATATATATTTTATATTTTTAAAATTGTTTTTAATAAAAGTATTTATTGCACAAAGGAAACACTTCACTTATAGTGTCTCCATGTCACATGTATTGTTTTAGCAATAATTTTCCCTTGTAGCAAGTCTTACATGTAAAAAAAAAACTAATAATAATAATAATAATAAAATTTGACAAATAACTGTCCCAAAACAAGACTTCAGTCCCTTAGCCATACATTCATTGAGTGGTTACTTCCAAATTTTAAAAATGTGTTAGTCCTTTTCTCAGTTATATTATTTAGTTGTAATGATTACAATAAAAGCCTGAACGAACTTTGAGTTCTGTGATAATCTCTACTTGTGCAAGTTGGGAGAGGAAAGATTTGTTCCATCAAAATTAAGCAAGTAAGCAAGCAAGAATTTATAGAAATTAGTGCTTTTGCTGGTCATGAATATTTTGTCAGCTAAGTTACTGAACAGAACTTTGTAGCAAATGAAAAATCTATCTTGCTGTGGTATTCTTGATTTTTTTTTTAAAGTGGTTTTTTTTTTTTTCTTCTAATACATACCTTCAGAAATGTCTAAATACTAAAAAAATGATAAAATATAGGGGGACATCTGTGTGTATCTTCTCTTTGATCATTTTCTTCTATGTGTAGCAATATGGAGAGGCAAAATGCAAATCTGTGAGTATAGTTGTAATACCTTATTATTTTAAATGAAATGTCTGAGGGTTACTGGATTTTTTTGTTTGTTGTTAAAAAAAAAAAAAAAAAAGTTCTGAAGATGTCATTTGTTTGCATTGTATTCTGACCTTTCAAACTGCTCTTCAATGTAAGGTCCAGCACCATGATGGCATAACAGGCACAGAGTCTCCCAAAGTGACAAACATGTACATGGACAACTTGATGTATGGGATGTTCAACGTTAAGAAGCTAATGGCTTCCATAATCTTTGATATGAACAATGCTAAGAAGAGTGAAGAGGTGTATTATATTTACAACAAAGACTCAGGAAAACCAGGTACATTTTAAAACAACTTTTCCAATTGCTTGCCTGTCTTAGGAAAGTTACCATGTTTCCTTCAGAGAGAGTCAAGATATTTACCGCCTATATTTTGTCAACCACCACTGTAAAGTTGTTTACTGTATAAGAGGTGCTAAGCCTGAGCTAATTAATGAGCTCTCGGATCTCGAGCCCCTGAAAACAGGACTTCTTAGCTGTTAGGCAGAGCTCTGACCCAGTGCAAATGTCAAAGCTGGCTCCTAAGTTCAGACTTCTCCTATATAAGAGAGAGGAGGAAGAGGTGGTATAATTACTGAACTATGTCTACTATGCAACATAATCCTATGCAGTAAGAATCATAGTCACAGCTAAGAAAAGTTCTTGCTATGATGTACTGCCAGTGAGTATAGAATAGTTTTAAGGATGCTGTTCTAAAGGCTGCATTGCTTTTTGTCTTGACTTTGGAAACTTTTTAAGCTGTCAAATATAAGCAGTGCCGTGGGCTGCACAACAGACTGATTTGGTTTTTTACAGGGCTGTTTTTAGATTAGGCTTCTCATTTGATCTTCTGTATAACTCTCTGTATAAAGTTAATTCTGCATGACAGCGAGTTTTTGGTAAGCTGCTTATTTTCACTAAAAGCAACATTCAACTCAGGTGCCATTGGCTGAATACAAGGTCTCTTTTTATTGGGTAAATAATAGGAAAAATAGAGCAGAAGGGGTTTTCATGAAATACTGTGAAATGTACTACTACTTTCAATCCTGAAGTGTTACTGCAGGTCTCTATGTTAAAATTGTGTAATGTAGTGGTGCCAGACAGACCTCTTAACTATTTTTCAACATCACATTTTAAAGATTGTAATTGTAGTGACTGATTGTTCTTTTTGTTTGCTTATCTATGTAAAGGTACTACAGATGTTGACCATTATGTCATTGTCTATAATCCCCTGGCCTGGAACATCACCACAATTGTCACGGTCCCTGTCAACATCTCATCAATGAGCGTTTATGATGAACTGGGACATTTTGTACCAGCACAGGTACTGCAAAGTTTCTTTCTGTTAATTTTCTTTCATTTGCCAGTTCTCACTGATTTGATCTTACATGGTAATATAATACATAGGAGACCAAGGATTACTTCAAGTTGGGATTTGCCTAGTTCTCCTTTAAGTGATTTGTTTGTTTGTTTTCCTTGCCTGTTCTCTCAATGAGAAATGTTTTTGGCTTTAATGTGCCAAAGCCTTTCGACTCTTGTGTGTTTGGTTTGTCCTTTGCATGCCTGTTGTGTGCCACCTGGCGGGATTTTATCTAGCTTTTATGTTGTGTTTTAAAAATAAAAAATAAAAACAATGGAACACTGCTGTTTCCAATAAAGCCTTATGGGCATAAGCCCTGCCCTCCCCAATTGATAGTCCTGTTTGTACAATTGACGTATTGCCTTGGATAGGAAGAGAGGTTTTAGAAAAGTAGGATCTTAGTTACAAGCCTAAAGGGAATGAGGGACAAGCAGCTTCCAAGGAAATCCAGCTCATTCTATGTTGTAGTCAAGCTCCATGACAAGAACATCTGTTTCCCAGGAGGAAAGATGATGACCTTACATGAAAGCTAGCACCAGCCTTTCACAGGATAGTTTGCTTTGTAGAGTGCCTCACCCAGTGGCTTGAAAGACCTGTAGGAATGCCACCTGCACAGAAAGGCCTGAAGAGGTTTGACTTGCTTCCTGATGCTCCCCTCTGTCCCCAAAATGCCGCGTAACTCAGCAGCTTTTGCCTGGTGGACAGAGTTTCTCTTATTAATTTATCTGTGGCTCATTACTGTCACTGTGCATCAAGGCATCATGCTGTAGTCTGCTAGGGATACACAGCAGCTATCTGGGGTTCTGGCATATGAATGTGACGATGGCATGAGGTCTTACTGCCTTTATCAGGATGCCATTAGTCTCTTGGGTTAGTACATGGTCGTGCTTACCTATCAGCCACTTACCTCCCAGAAGTCATCTTTGAATTATTTTAGGTTTGTAAGATAATAGTGGGAGCCTGAAATGCTTTTAAAGCTTTTATTTCAGGATATAGAATGCCCTCAGGTCAAGCTGTTGTTTTTTACTTAAAAGTTTTCTCTTCCAGGGTTGTTCTGTAGTCTTTTTTTGCTAGGAGTTACCCCATGTGCACATGGAGAGTCACTTAAAGCAAAATTAAATCCATTTATAAGTAATGTGTAGTTAGTTCAGGATCATTTCAGTGTACGTTTATATCGTACATTACTTCCCCTCAAGAGAAATCTTTAGCTGGGAGCCTTGTTCTAAGTATATGGTTGAAAGGAGGTGGGGTTTGGCAAAAACTCTGCTGCCTTTGATACCAGGTGTAAGAGTTGCATAGTAAAGGGAGAAAATAGGATTAGACCCTTTTGGTACCAACAGTAGGAGGTCTGCAGTATGAGTAAGTGAATGCGTGCCAGTCCAAAGTGTGAAGGTTTAGACAGCTTGCTTTAATTTCTTTGTAATGGTAATTAAGCTCTCTGACTATGTAATCTGTATAGAATTTATGTAATTCATTTTCTTTCCCCAAATAGAAAGTAATAAAAATTACATAATATTAATGGGAAGAATATATGTAATTGAATAATGATTAAGAAAAAAATCAAGGTATTTAGGTACTTAGTAACACTGGTGTTCTCTTTACACAAAAATATGCCACAAGATTACACTTCTTCTCCTTGTCTCTTTCTTAAGGTGAGGGTGTACCTGGTTGCTTCTTCCTCTTGCCACCTGTTTTCTCATATTCACACTGATCGCTTCCTTTATGTTTCTGCCTCTTCTGTCTAACTGATTAGTTTTAGTTAGGATTATTTTTTGTCATTATCTTTTGTTATGTGATATTAAGTCAAGATCTTTAATGCTATATTCACAACAAAGTATGATACAACTTTGCAAAGTGCTTAGCAACCTTTTTCCCTTTGCTAGCGGGGCTAAGCTTACTCTGAGGTCACTAGACTCCTAATTAAAAGCAGTATGGATCTACATTATAATTAAGAAGCATAAGACTAGCATGTGTAGAAATATATTTTTATAGTATTAGTTAATTATGTAGTTTAGAGCTTATAACACTTGAGTACAGTTCCCTTGCTAATTCATTTTCTGTAATGGAGCAATGTTTATATGTTAACTTACAGATTCAAAGTTCAGCTGAGTCCCATTCTATCTATGATCTGTATATTCTAGTTGAAGTAAGTGGTCTGACTTACAAAAAATACAATGTTAAGCCCTCAAATGATAAGCAGTCTGCATTTATTGGAAGATCAATTAAATACAAGCGAAAAGACGTGTTGCATTCAGTTCAGCCAAGTCAAAACCTGCTACCTGTGGCAAGCAACTGCTACGAGATCGTGTTTGACCAAAACACTAATCTAATGCACAGCATTACGAACAGGTGAGATTGCTTGCTTTTTGTGTTTCAGATTCTGTAAAACCATTTTGTAAAAGTAAGTCCAAGTACTACACTGTGTGCCTTAATACTGTGAGACCTAACTGAATTTTCTTCATAGTTATTTATTTTTCTCTGCCATTCGCATGTCGATATTTTCTGTGGAATGGAGGATTCCATGTTGGATGTAATTTTGTACTATTTCTGTCCTGTTGTTTAACCATACAACCAGTAATAAGAGAACATGACAGATCACAATATTAATGCATCGGAAGAAGCTTGTTTCACTTCTGAGCTAAAAAGAAGTTTGAATGTGCAAAGATGTAAGCACATATTCTATGGCTACAGTAAGAGCTTTAAAAGGTAAATTAAGGGCTTACTAGTTAGTAGTATTTGGAAGTCATTCTTTCTAGGAGACTACAAAATATTTTGGAAGTAAACATTTAGGCAGATGAATTAGGCAAATTTGGTTAAGCAAATGAAATGAAAGAACAATCAAGATCAATGTGAGGTTTGCAGCTTGGCTTTCTTGGCTGATGTGAATTGGCCCAATTCCTCGAGGTTTCAGTGGAGCTATGCTTTTTGCCTGATCAGGATTAGGATAGCATCTTAAATTATCTTCACTTGACTTTGCAGGGACTGTGAAATGGGTTCCTAAGTATCTTAGCCATAAGGAGGAAACAAAGTATGCTGAGCAAGTGTGAATTTTGTTACCCTGTTGGCACTATACCTTGTTACCATTGTTAAATGTGGAAACCTTTGCCACAGCGGTTTTCTTAGCTACAACATCAGATGAATTAATTTAATTATTCATTACTAAATCGAGGCATTCCTCATTTTTGTGCAGCAGCTAGTTTTAGATCCTGTAGCAGCTCTCACTTGCGCTTCAAAACATGACCTAAGTAAGTGCTGTTCCTGTTTTAAGATGTTCCTTTTTTACGGAAGTATAAAATACATAAAAAACGTATTTGTAGGGTAATAACAGGGTTGTTTTTTCCCTCTGTGGTTCACAGGGAGACTAACCAGACTGTCCAGGTGACCCAGGAGTTCCTTGAGTACCATGTGAACGGAGATGTTACAAAAGGACCCATTTCAGACAACTACTTATTTGCCCCTAATGCTTCTGCTGTTCCAGTATCGCAAGCGGTTGGATTGGAAGTGGTCTCTGGAAACTTAGTGACAGAGATACGGCAATACTTCTTCAGGTGCAGCTCCATTACAGCTTCACTTCACTTGAATGTGTAGTTGTCTGTTGATGTATGTGAGTTGTTCTGTGCAGCTCCTCCTCCACACAGTGGAGTTCTTGTACTCTGGAGGTTCCAGACGAGAACTGACATGAATCTGCTAAGCATAATGCTACCTTTTAGATAAGTCGTATCACTGGGGGAGGGAGGCAAGGATTGTTCAGAGTTACCTCAATAGTCTGCTTTATAATGTAATTGTATATAATTAATAACCCTTCTTATTTTTATAGCAATGTTACTGCTCAGTATTACACACATGCAGTATTTACAAGGATGTTTTCAGTACCCGAAGGCTATGATGGGAAGTTGCTCTGTCATAGGATAGAGCAAGAATACAGTGTTGGACCTTTGGAAGTAAATCATGAGGCAGTTCTAAGAACAAGCACAAATTTGAGCACTGGGCAGCTGCTCTACACTGATGACAATGGATTTCAGATTCAGAAGAGACCATTCAAGACATATGTGAATAATACGGTAGCACGGGTAGGTGCCAAGGCATAATCCAAACTAAATGTTGTTTTATCTTCATTTTTCATCACTTTTATCTAGATTAAAATTAATATAGCATGAATTACTATGTGTTTTCAGAACTATTATCCTATGGTCCAGACTGCCTACATTGAAGATGATACCACGAGGCTAGTGCTGCTTGCAGAAAGAGCTCATGGTGTCTCAAGTCAAGGGAATGGGCAAGTGGAGGTAACAAATGCAGTTGTGTGGGTTTTTTTTATTAGGAGAGGATAGCTTTGTGACTGATAACTGTTGTGACTCATTCTCAACACAGGTGATGCTTCACAGGAGACTATGGAACAATCTTAAGTGGGACCTAAATAACAATCTTACTTTGAATGACTCTTCAGTGGTTCGTCCTGTGTTTTGGCTTATTTTAGGGACTAAGTCTGCCACCAATGTTTTGTATCAGACAAGTGGCTTAGCATTACAACACAGGCCAGTTGTAATGTTTGGAACATTTTCAGGTAACTCGTTCTCTCCTGTGCTATCTTTGGTATCTGAATAGTTTATCTATTTTGCTTTGACTTACACTGTTAAGTTTGTAAATGCAGACTTTAAGCCTCCTGTTTGGTGAAGTTAGTATACTGTGAGTTTGAAGGCAGATTTAGAGACTGTTAATTATTTTGCATTAATTTCAGATATGGATGCTTTCCAAGTGTTTCCAAGAATGTTTCTCTTGTTACGTAATTATCTCTGCTTTTAGAGGAGAAAAAATTGTAGAGCATGTAATGAGAACAAAATGTCCACACAGGGAATTATTGCAAAGTAGCTAGTGTACTTTGCAATCAGCTTCCTGGATGCGAGTCTTTAGTGACCTTTTTTGAGTCATTCTTTTAAAAATATTTGACTTATTAACTAAAAATGAAGCCTGGTAGTGGAATAGTAGTATCAGACTGCAGTGAGATCTGCTTTATTGGAAGCTTTAATGCACTTCTCCAGCTCATAAATTCCTTCGGTGTTGTATCTCAGAAGACATCAGAGGAGAAAACACAGCATCTGCTTTAGATCTTCTTTGTCAGGAAACGAGAAAATCTTTTTATGGTACTGTAGCCAGGCTTATGTACGCATGATGGATGTTTGATGTCTACTTTGTTTCCTTTTGCATGGAGGAGGTAAACCAGAGCTACCCGGGCAGCAGAGATCAGCCCACAGTTTTTCTGTAACTGTCCCACCTAATCTTCATCTCCAGACTCTGAGCATTCCAGGGTGGAGATACAGCTCTAATCATGCAAAGCAGCTCCGCACCATTCACATGGGTAAGTGCTTTCATAAGGGTGTCTGAAAGTTATGCTCCAAAAATCTGTCTTTCTATTTTTCTGTATTCTCTAAATAGCATTTAAGTGTTAAATCCCTCCATCAAGACATATAATTGTCTTGATTACTTGACAGTTAACGATTGCTCTACTCAAATGGTAAAACATCTCCTATATGAGTTAGTGTCATGTCCTGTTAACAGTGGGAACAGGGTACTTCTTGCTCTTAGCACTCTGGCTAATCTTCAAAAATGGAACATAAGTTCAAATAATGTAATTGTGAAGCACAAAAAATTAAAATAAAAACTGAACAACAACAAAAAAAATTGGTTTTATTTTATGTCAGAAACCATTTCATGTTGTTTTTTCTTGAAGGTAAACAGAAGCAAGGTGATGCAGACTTCAGTCGTGTCCTGCTAAGAATTAGACACCTGTATGAAGTTGGGGAGGATCCTGTGCTGTCTCAGCCTGTGATGGTGAATTTGAAGGTAAATCTAATCCTTGTGGAACACCACTTAAGGTATTTTTGTTCCAAGGAGAACTGGTTCTGGAATGATATGTCCCATGTGATAGACTCCATAAAAGGTATGAAAATGCTGCTGTAACTTTAGCCTCAGAGGAGTGCAGGTCTTATTTATATTCGGACTTGCACCACAAAAGCTATTACTTCAGATAAAGTTGTCTTAGATACAGTATGCAGACATGACAATAGCAAGGTTGAACAAGGTGTAGGGCTTTCTGTTTTTTTCTTGAAAGTTAGTAAGAGTTTCAGTTCTTGAATTGCAAGATCAGTTGCTTAGAACTCTGCTACAGTACAGAGGAAGTTCTTGGCACCTCTGCTTCTTCGTTCAGGTGAGCCTATAGTTGTCCTTGTGTTGTGACTTGGAGAGTCCTATGGCAGATTTAAGTCTACTGCTCTACTTACCGGGTCAGTGCTTTAGATAAAGTTCTACTCTGGTCTATGTATTAGATCAGTCGTTGTTAAGCTAGTCTCAATAAACTGTGATTCTTTACTCACAGTGTTTGCTGAAAGAACTGGGGGCAGTGAAGTTAGTGGAAGAGCGATCACTCACAGGCACCTGGGATGTAAACACTTTGAAGCGGTGGAAGTGGAAGACTGCACAAAACCCAAGCAAAGGTAGGTGGAACAAGACAGTTGGTGTCTTTATTCCTGTTGACTGTTGAAGCTGTATGAGTTCTCTGATTAAAAATATTGCTGTATTTGCAAGATGAAAAATATTTTGTTCGTCTACGTCACATACCTATTATCTAGCATAGTCTGCAAGCAGTAGGAATTAGCAAAGGTTCTCAGCAAGAACTAGACCTCAGTATTTCTCTTGTGGCTCATTTCACCCAGAAGTGTTAAACTCAAAAAAGATTTCAGGTTTCTATCTTTGGCCAGATTGAAGTGGCTACTCTATGAAGTCACGCTTCATGAATTTTGTTATATGCTGATGAGTTGTGTCAATCTGAGCTTAACATTGTGCTCTAGAAAAACAGACAGCTGGAGTTAAAAATCTCCCACTGTAATCAGCTTAAAGGTCTGTGTGGATAGGATTCCAGTTAGGACTCATTCAAGTGCTGTAGGTGACCTCATTTCATTTCCCATTCCAGTTAGTTGCTTGGACATAGTCCTTGCTCTCACAAGCATATTATGTGCCAGGTAAAATGCTTGGCCTGGGCAAGCTGTGAGTTTCAAGCTCTGCTTGACCTGCAGCTAGGAACTGGCTTGTTTTTTTACTCATGATGATCTAAAATGCATGACTGGAAAGTCACCCACATTTTCTGGTGTGAGTCAGTGTATGAAAAGTAGATGGATTGTTGTGTATCTTAATATTAAGAATGAGAGTGCACTGTAAGTTCCATGTAACCTATAGCTTTAAAAGAAGAGAACCTGTTCAAACACTAGCTTTTAAGGAATAAACAAATTGCATCTGCTGATATAGAATAATTTAAATTTAAATAAAGCTCCTTCTTGAGTAAGTTACCAATGTTTCTGTGTCTTACAGGATTCTCCAATAGTACAAAGATCTCAGACGACTTTACTGTAACTGTTCACCCAAAGGAAATAAGGACTTTCTTTGTGTATTTTCAAGATCAATAAAGTCTGACTTTGTTTCAGGACTGAATATGTAATTGCTTTCCATTTTTGTTTGTAAACATAAATGATGGTCTTGAAAGGTATTCTGCTTCTGTCAATGAAAAGAATGTCATTTTGGAGTGAACTCTAAATTTAATTAAACTGTTGACCTGTGTATATTTTTAGTACTTAATTACTTACGATTTATTTTTTTTTTTTAACTGAAATTTGTTCAATTTGAAAATACAAAAATGGCCTTAGTGTGGCAGTACAAGTGGTTTGAACAATTTCATGTTTGCTGTGGATGGCTTTAAAGTGATTGCTTCTGTGATGTTTCATTTGGGAATGCTGACAAAGGCGCATTAGTCCTCTAGTCTTGAATTGTCTTTCTTACTGTGATAGTTTCAAGAGTCCTTTCACAGGGTTTTTATTGTTAGTGATGGCTTCTCAGTCACAGAATAATAATTTGCCCAAATCCATTCTGTTTCTATATGCCAATCATGTCTTTAAGCTACTTTGTCTTTCAGGCAACAACCACAAATTTTCTGCTTTACTGTGAACTCAAGTTGAATGCGGTGTTGGTATTCCTGTGCAGCAAGTTCATTAAAACTATCTCTCTTAAGATTTGGAGTTGAATAGATTTGCCTCACACTATCCCATTAGTCTTCTGTTCTGTTCTAGTTAGATACAAAGGACAGTGTTTAGAAAGAAACTGACAGTAAGTGCAAGTTCTAAGCAGATCTGATTGCGCAGCAGCTAAAGGAAACAGGCAGCGACCAGCTTTCCTAATAGCTGGTATGTTTTTGTGTTCAAAAGCAACGTTGCATTTTTCAATTTTTTCTTAGCTGAAGCTCTAGAATCTCATTCTGTTCACATGCCCTTGATTTACGTATTCACTGTGAAAATGCACGTGGCTGAGATGAGAATCAAGTTGATCACTTACTGCAGTGGTAATGCTGAGTTGTGCTGTGTACAGAACTGTATTTCTGGTCAGCAGAACTTGAAACACATGGGATTTAAAGGGAAATAGAGGCGGGTTTTAAATCTATAATTTCAGATCTAGATTCATCTAAAAAAATACATGTTGCTGTGATAGTTGTTTTGATGTAGTTCCGATTATTTCACCAATAATTTCTCCCCCATGCAGAGATGCTGTTCCAGAACAAAGGAAACAGTGGAAAGGACTGTTGCAAAACAGCTGTGCTGAAAGAGCTGCACTGGTGTCGGCTTCTTTGTGAAGACAGCCTGTACAAACTGACTGTGTCACCTTAAAATCACCAGAAAGTGCTGCTTTTCAGTAGGTGGACTGCTGTTGTTACATATTTGTTATTTTTCACACTTGGCCATAAACACTTGGCATACACCAATCTGACCTGCCCTGCTGCAGTGGAAGCTGTTTTCCTGCAGCGTTAATCCCATAGGGAAAGCATATAGCACTGTAACCAGGCTGCAGTAAAGTGATGGCAGCTATTTTCATTTTATTTTGTGTGTATTCAGAAAACAAAATGTGTTCAACTGAGTCACTTTGGTAATCTTTTTTCAGTCTCTGCTTGGAGGTACCATGTATCATCATGGGCATGGGCGCTGTGTAGGTTGCACAGTGGTATGATTTCACCCTGTGTTTTTGTGGATGAACTGGTTGTGTTGTCTGATACACGTGTTAAAAACAATAAGGCATGCTGGTAGATTATAAAATTGAGCTGTATACTGAGTGAGCAAAGCAAATATTGCCCAAAGTAGTTCCTTTTTCATGCCAGCATTCACCTAGTTTGAGAAGGTGCTTTTGGTGAATGCATTGATACCACTACCGTGGTTGATTTATTTTCATTGTGCAATAATTACATGGTGTTCTGTTGTATTTTTTTTTTTTTTTTTTAAGAGGAAATATTGCAGATCACTACTTTAATCACTAGAGCAGGTAAAAGTATGACTTGCACTCATATTTATTTGAAAATGAATTGTGGTAGGCACAGCTGGCCGATTGTTGTGCTGCGGAGCTGTTTTTCTGCTCAGATGTAAGTTGTCATTCATTACTGGAAAACAAATTAGATGGGGTTTATTTCCATGCTAACAAAGGTTTTGAGAAAAGTCCTGGAGATAATATTAAACCAAGTTTTCAGCTTTTTGCTTGGGTGAAAGCTGGACAAAATTAGTAGTGTGGATGTATCACGGAAAGCAAGTAAAGCTCCACTGGCGGTAGTGAGATGTTACCAGGTCTGTTACATGGAGCCAGGTGAGAGCCCAAGTGGCAGCATGCTTTGCACCTGGTGTTTGCTGGAGGCAAGGAAGACTCATGAGTCTTGCAGAGTCCAAATGTGGTGATGTTATTTGTAGACAAAGTGAGAAAACTAAGAAGAATCTCTCTGTTGCGGATGCATTCTGACCCACATAGTTGTTTTGTGTGATGCAGGTTGCCTTGAGAAACACTCGTATTTTTTCCACCCACTCAGTAATACCACTGACTATGAATACCTTGCATTTGTGGGGTCATGCTGTGAACTGCTACAATGAAGTAATGCAGGCTAAAAATAAACCTTTTTTCTATCCCTCTTTCTATGCCAATTCATTTCGTCTCTGATAGTGGATGCTTTGGATCAGAACCAGAGCATCTTTCAGAGTGAATGTGAGCTGCTGTCAGCACTATTGGAAAAGTTTCGCCCAGCCTCTACATATGGAGCTGCCAGCTGCACACCTGAACACGAAGTGCACGAATACACATATTTACATGCAAAAGAAGCTAATTTCTCCATTGGATCTGTGCATACATATTTCATTTATTCTGCACCAGAATTAACAAAGTTTCAGTACTAGTATAGCTAATAGAATATTTCTAAGTATTTATCTCTTCCTTCACTTCAGTTCAAAGATATTTGTTATGCTCTCAGTAGCTCTAGCCAGCTGGGTACCATCAGAGATAAGGACACTCTACAGCAGTCCTAGAATTTGCGGTTTTAGGAACTTACTTATCTTTGCTCTTGTATTGGGGTATATTTTGTGTTTGACCTGGCAATGCAAGTGACAGCAGAATCAACCCTGATAAGGCAGATGCTGAGATACAGACATACTGATGCATCGTGTTTTGTTGCTGACAGATGAGAACAGTGCTCTAGGCTGTAAATGTGGCTGTGTCTTCATTACAAATTGCAGCTCAGCTGTTCTGGACACGTGCCTGGTGCTGCTGCCAACCAGATGTTGGCACTAGAATATTTTGTGGATGAGACAGGCTCATACCAAGACTTCTAAATTAACTACTCATGTTCTATTAGATTTTTAATTTCTTTTTTATTTTTACCTTCTGTCTCTGCAATTTTTAATGTAATACAACTAAGCATATTTGTGGAACGATTTTGTGTGGCCTGCTACTTTTGCATTTGAAAGATCTTCGGTCAAGGGAATAAGGCTGATGATGTATTTTGCCTTCTCTGTCTCTGACAGGCAATCTAAGTGTTTCTGGGCTGGCATCAAAAATCAGTGCAGTCGTCTGAGTTTCAGATTATTTTTTTAACAATTGAATGGAGATGAGTTTCATCAAGACAGCCATTAACTTGATGACATACCATAGCTCACTTCATACAACCCATGCTCATAATCTTCCTCAAGCAAATGTGTGATAAAGAAATGAAGGAGTAGTGCTTGGTATCAGTGTAACCTATGTATGAGCATAGCCTCTTAGGCTTGGGCAGCATTACTCAGTTTGGATGGAAAAGACTATCGACAGCGTTAGGAAGTGAGAAATCTCATCTTTACAAAATGCTCCCGAATGTAAGATTGTGGAAGTGGTAAATTTTGAAGTGCTTCAACTGTTGGAAGGCAGCCCTTCATGACTTAACGGAAGGGAGGCCCGTCTGCTTGTGAGGAAAGGCAACTGGTGGAAACTCTGAGAAGATTTGTGATTTCAAAAGGCATAACTGGGCTCTGAAGCAGAGACAACTACAACTGCAGCGTCAAAAAGAGCATCGAGAAACACGGGGCTATACTTGCATTTCATGTCATCGTCACTTCATGAGGGAAGAGGAAGTTGGGCTGCAGCTCTGATGTGCTTTCATTTGTTGTTTAGTTCATCTTCAGCAAAGACACCCTGATGTGAGTGCTGTAATAACTGCGTGATGGTAGTCTCTTCACTGGAACTCCTTTTAGCAACGTGTGTTGGCTGCTTAGGTAAGTACTGCTTATGGCTTTTCTTCTTTTATCGTTAGTAACCTGTAGTTTGTGAGATTTTGATTTATTTTAAATCCAGCCCAAAGCGTGTCAACCTCAGACTTGTGTGTATGTGAGACAAAAGTGTGTTATTGTAATCCAGAAATCAAAATTAAAGCGTGTGGGGGATTGAAAGGCAGTTTTACCAAGAGATTGTTGTAAGAAAACATGTAGAGGAACAAATTTTAGACTTTTAAAATACATTTTGAACGTATTTTAAATGACAAAACAAGTGAGCAGAAGTGACATGAGCAATCAGTTCTTCAAACAGCTTCCAAGTGTTTGCTCACTGCATCGGTCCTTTCCCTTATTGTTCAGCTGTTTATTACCCTTATGGTGTTCTCTGCTTTTAATGTAGGAAGATACTCTGTTTTAGTCTACATCTTAATGCAAACTTAGAGCTGTTTGTACAAATTGACTGCAGTAAATACGATGAGTTCTTACTTAGAAGTATCCTCAATAGGGAGTGCAAAGCATTTGGCTTCCAGCATAATGTTGTAATAATAAGGCTCCTGATAGAATTTCAGGCTGGTTTTGTGAGCCTCTGCTGTTACTCTTCTTCTCATACATATCCAGCAAAGGTCTGGGTAATTCACAGAGCAGCTGCAAATGGCTGGGCTCGCTGAAATGGAGGTGCTGTTGAGCATTGCATTGTGAGGAAAAAGTAGAGGTGCTGTTAGGTACGATGGCTAAGAAGCTAAGGAAGTGAAAACATAATTTATGCAATTCTAACAAAAATTAACCAGATGCCACATTAGGAGCAGCTGAAGACCAAGTCATCACGTTCCTTATGTATTGGTGGAAAAAGAGTCTGAGTTGCAGGGTAAGAATTGGAAGAAAATTACACAGTTCACACTCCTTTCGATTGGTTCCTCACTTTAACAGTTTACACACTAGAAGAACAGTGATGATAATTCTTCACACAGCAAATGAAATCCGTATGATCAGCATTCTAGGGATAGATCTGTATAAGACTGGCATTTCTGTGATGAGCAACCAAATCATTGACACTGAATAAAAACATGATCTGATGTCTGCACAGTGATTTTATTTTGGAAGAAAATAATTTGCACAATGCTGTACTGCACTTCATGGAGACAATCTAGCAGGTGGGCAATAAGTGATTGAAAGCAGCAAAGAGTAAAAAGTGTGATGTCCTCTGATATCTGAGTTAGCCTTAGCTTAAAACCAAATGAAAACCTGATGAAAAAACTGTGGTGTGAGTGGGATACGTAATAACATAAGGAGGTAAATGTCGTGCTATAGATACAACTCTTTCAGCAATAACTTAAAAGGAAATTTCAAACAAAATTACGGAACCCAAGGCAAAAATGCTGTACTTTTTGTCACTAAGTAGAAGCAGGGCAGAAAAAGAACTCCTACATGGGGACAAAAATTTCCAGTGAGTTTTTCTTTCTTTTTGACAAGTCTTTTTCATTGTGGATGAATCATTCCGAATAACTCCTTTTGGTCATTCCTTATCTGGCAGATGAAAACTATTTGTTTAATGTGCTTCTAACTCAACATCTCTTATTTAAAGAAAAAAAAAAAAAAAAAAAAAAAAAAAAAAGCTATTTATTTAAAATGGGAAAATAAGTATATTGACAAGTACAAAGAAAAACTTCACATGTTTTGCACCAGTGATGAAGTGATACAACACATGGTAAAAGTTTACTTTAGCCACAATGTGTCTATTCTCAAGAAGTGGGTAGTAACTACTCATGAAAATTAATGTCATCACGATTTTACAGTATTAGCATTACTTAAAATAGTATTTAAAATTGTAGATATTAGAGATGTTGAATGATCTAATTGCCTCTTTCTCTTTATATGTATTTCTCCCAGTAGCTGCAGATCCCAGTAATGTAATGGTCACCCAAACACCAACGGAAATGCACCTGTCTATTGGACACTCCACTGAAATAGCCTGTATTTGGGAAAAGTCAGTTAAGAGATACAGAATCAGCTGGTATCTTGTTAATAAGGAGAACATCACCAGAACTGTATCATCAAATCTTGTCTATGTACGCAACGTCACCCATCAAATCAAGGATGTCCTAGTGATTGAAGCTGCCAGTGCAAATGACACTGGGTTTTACTACTGTGAGATAATTATTGAAATACCTTTCTGTAAAAAAGTGTATGGAAATGGAACAATGCTGGTCGTTGAAGAGCGAGGTAAGAATGCAAGAGTATGTTTATGTCACTTAGCTTATGACTTCCTCCCTTTCCCACATCCCTCCCTCAATGCTGCAGATCTCAGAATGAGCAAGATGAACACAGCAGGGCCTGAACAGCTCCTTAGGACAATTACCTTAAGCTCCTTGCCTTAACTATCCCAGTGTAAAGTGTTTGCTTTCTTCTTTAAGGGTTTTACTAAAAAGAATTAGTACTGAATTAGGATCCAGAAAACCTGTGTAACAGCAGTGTGTTTCACAAAAGGCCCAAACCCAATTCCTTCTTTAGAGGAATCCATTAGGGTGGATGTGAGATTATGAATGTATCTTTTGTGTTGTGGGATATGGATGAAATAATCACGTGGTCACTGTTGAGTAACATGCATTTACTTTTATTGAGAACACGTTTAAAAAAGAAGTGGGAGATAGCTATGAAAGATACAGAAGTAGAGTGTCTACATTTAAAAGAGTTTTTGTCCATTAACTTATGACAGGTTGATTTCTAGAGGCTATATTATCTTACTTTAATGTTGTCACGCGCTAAACTTTAGCAAGAACAAATTAAGGTCCCAGTTCTGAATTCAAGTTTGATAAGCATTAATGCAATGTGTATTCAAACACAATTAAGTTATTAGGCAGCAGGGATAAGATATGCTTCACCTAACTCCAGAGAAAGAGTGTGTCATACCTAGAAAGTAATTTACTTCACTTGTGTTTCACAGCTGTCTCGAGATACCAGGCATCACTTTCTGAAAATGCCAATCTCCTTCTCTCTTTTTCTGCCTCTGAACTGTAAAGAAAAGACAAGGTGGCCAGTTCTGACTAGACCTTAAAATGATCATACACCCGTTATATCAGCCGCTTATTGCATGGAAACATCTGCTCATCCAGTCCAGTTTGGGGCACTGCTTTACGCTTCTGACCATCTGGTAGTCCAAATGGAGGCACAAAGATGACAGAAGATTTAGAAAACACCAAAGGAGGTTTGAAATAAAGAGTGAATGAAATGGTGTTATTCTAAGCAGGAGGGGGAAATATTCTCCTGAATTGAGTTTAGTGATCTGCTCCATCTCTTGGTCAAGTAGCAGTAGCCTAGAAGTACAGTAGAAAAGGTTCAGATTCACTTGGGGGAAAAGCTTTCATTACTGTAGGAACAATGAGCTATAAGTGGGATTGATGGTAATACTCATCAGAGAGCATCCAGCACGAATGATGCAGCACAGATGACCTTGCATATGAGTGGGAGAATAGGTTGATTCATTCCTAAAGTTGCATTTTGGTTTGGTTTATAATAATGTTCTTCAATTGTTTCTTTGAGTTGTGCATAACTTTACTTTAAAAATGTAATTGCAGAAGCTCAGTCATTGGATAAGAAAACGTCAGTAGTTTGGCTCATCGTTCCCATCATTCCTTTCTTAGCTGCAATGGGGAGCTTATACTTCTGCTACAAAAAGAAACAGAAGTCGACATTTTCTGGTGAGTGACAGTATTTCCATTAATGCATACTTTCTAAACTAAATACTTATTTTGAGCTGTATGAACAGATGAACTTGAGGCATCACCAAGAGGACTTCCAAGGTACAACTTCTGCTCACTTTCTCTTTACCTGCAATGGGCACCTCAAGCTGAGAAATTTGAGAGGAGGGTCCAGAAGGCACTGGCTGTACCTCAGACGAGCATCTTACAGCCAAAAGAAGTTGAGCATCTAGAATTTAACTCTGCATTATTCCTGCTAGTGATACCTGGCTTGGGTGGAAAAAATCATGAGAGAAAATAGTGCACAGGAAGGGTGCAGGACTGTAGAAATAAGTAACTGTAGAAATAAGTCATCTGCAGGTGATGGGTGCAGGCCAGTGGCGCAGAACCTAAGGCAGCCTGTTAAGTAACTACATAACACGAATATTATGGTGGCAATAGAGGCTTACTCAGCTGGTGGGCTATCAGGGATATAGGTGGAATGTCTATGACATTCAACTTCTTCAATTCAACTCCCAGTTAAAAAAAAAGATAAATTCTGGGGCAGTTAGGACAGGTGAGTCACTAAGCTCAGTGTGTTCTCTCAGCCCAGAAAGCCAGCTGTATCCTGTGATGCAACAATATTAGTGTGGTCAGCAGGTCAAAATCCTGCCCCGCTACTCTGCACTGGCAAGACCCCAGCTGGGGTATTGCATCCAGATGTGGAATCCTCAGTACAGAAGAGACATGGACCTGTTGGAGCACATCCAGAAGACACTGAAGACACTGCAAAGATGATCCAAGGGATGGAACACCCCTCCTACAAGGACAGGCTGAGAGAGCTGGGGCTGTTCAGCCTGCAGAAGAGAAGTCTTGGGGAGACCTGGGAGTGGCCTTTCAGTGTCTAAAGGGAGGCTGTAAGAAAGAAAGACTGTTTAGCAGCATCTGCTGTGACAGAACAAGGGGAAATGGTTTCAAACTGAAAGGGAGGAGACGTTCCTGTGTTGCCCAGAAAAGTGGTGGATGCCCCATCCTTGGAGACATTCAACATCAGGCTGGAAGGAGCTCTGAGCAGCCTGTTCAAGTTGTAGGTGTCTCTGTTCATTGCAGGGAAGCTTGACTAGATGATCTTTAAACAACTCAAACAAATCTATGAATGTATGATTCTGTTTTGATAACTG
This sequence comes from Centrocercus urophasianus, assembly GCF_019232065.1. Taxonomy (NCBI): domain Eukaryota; kingdom Metazoa; phylum Chordata; class Aves; order Galliformes; family Phasianidae; genus Centrocercus; species Centrocercus urophasianus. Next base: position 10,690,693 of record NW_024884475.1, on the reverse strand, counting down.
GAGGTGACACAGGAATGGAACTTGAGATCTATGTGAGAACTGGTAAGTAGTAGGTGTCTGCTTAGAGGTAAGCTGATTGGTTATCTAGACTGCTTTTTGTGGCACATGCTGTTATCGAGATCTCTATCACATAAGAAGAATTGACAAATCAGAAGGTAGCCGATATCGTCTGCCTGCACAATGCCATACTGTCATCTCTCACTGAGCCATACATGAGCTCTGCACACTTTGTTTCAGCAGTTTTCTCTGGTAGAATAAAAGTGTGGGCAACAAGAAAGCGGTGACCATAACTTTTTTCTACTAAGGTTCTGCCCAGCTTCCTGCACCACAAGAAGGGCATCAGGAGGAGCAGACACTTGAGGTGGCAGACATTTATAGAAGAACTGAATCCACCAGAGAAGAAGCTGGATGGGTAAGTGGTTTATGAAAGAGCTTTCTCTTGCTGTGAGGAAAAGAATTTCAAAACAAGGCAGTGGGGAGTATAACTGAACTGAGAGCATGCAATGATAAACTGCAGTTCTAAGAATGGCATCTTACTGTATGCAAAGAAGTTCTGAAGCACAAAAATGTAAAATAAGTACTTTAAAAGCCAGCACTCTGAATTAAGGAAAAAGACACAGAATACTAGGGAAGTATTGGTTTCACTTGTTAAGGTGGTTATGTTCAATGACTCTGGGAAGAAAGGCAGCAAAAAGTGGAGAATCTCAATATAAATACTGTCTGAAAGAAGTATAAAGGAAGTGAAAAATAGCAATAATTTTGTTCACATATATTCTTGGACCAGCTTCAGTGCAAAAGGCCATTACAACTTGCAGTGCTTGCTGAGAGCAGGTAGATTTATGAAGGCAAAAACAGAAAGCCTCCAGAGAGAAGTGCACTCTACAGCATCCACCTTCTTACTGTTTTACAATCGGAATTTTATTTGCTGTGTGTCTGGGAGCTCAGACCTTTGTGCACGTTTCAAGGAGAACACTAATTCTCAGGTTTTGCTGAAGGACTGACTTGAAGTTCCCAAATCCTACCTGTGCTTAGGAAATGAATATACGTTGGTCTCTGTATAGCCCAGAATAATATCTGAATGCCATATCAGTTTGGTGATTTACTGCATCAAAAAGCACCCACCCAGAAAGAACAATGTGGTAGATTTTTTTTTTTTTTAGAAATGTTGGAGCTAAATGATTAAGGGAAATGCTTTTGCGTTTCAGAATTCGTAGAGCCTTATTTACACCTGGACCCATATATCTTTGGTATCCTAAGGTGGGTACCTTGATTCTGGTGCTTCGTTAGCTGAGAACTGAATCCCAACATAGGGAGATTTTGCCATTCAATGTCAGTAATTTCCATCTAGAACTATAACTCCACGTTTCTGTGATGTGTCCAGTGCTCGTCCCTCTTTTCATTTGGCTATGCTATATATTGTATCTTGGATATAAGGTTCATTTTAAATAGCCTTTAATAAAATTTTCTTTGTTTTTTAAGGCTGTGTCTACGCTTTATAACTCACTCGATTCTTTTTACGATGCATCAAACTAAAAGATGACAAACCCACTGTCACTACTGGACCCAGTGCAGCAGATGAGCAAATCCCACGAACTGGGGCAGCTGCAACGTCTAGAACTGGGGTGTGGTGAGGAGCTTCCATCCACTTTGACATTCAGAACTAAAGGATCATGTAATAACTATAATATTGTTAGCAAGTTATGGAACTGAAAACAGTATGTAATGTGCTGCTGGAATATAGATTACATGCATTTCCTGCGACAAGTGTGTCAGAAGAAAGGTTGGTTCAACACCATTTCCTGAATGTTTTCTGACTGACTTTATTGTAAGGAGTCTATGAATTTTCAGAGCAATTTTTAGAAAACTGTCTTCAACTCAACCGTTTTGAGTTGGACCAAATGATCCTTTCCAACTCGGGATATTCTATGATTCTAACTCTTCCTCCATATTCAGAGTATGGAAATAATATAGGATGCATTATATTTTGAAAAATCTTCTGTACTGAACAACTTCCTCTGAACAGCAAATGCATTTCTTCAGGTAGCCCCTCTGTAAATCAGTCTTTCATCCTGAGAGAGCTGGGGTTGTTCAACCTGGATAAGGGAAGGCTTCAGGGAGACCCGAGAGTGTTCCTGTGGAAAGGGACAAGACGTGAATTCGCAGAGCCAAGGAAAGTCTTTCAGAGAATGCAGTCTCCTGTGTCAAAAGAAATACTTGGTTTAAATGAAGTTGTATGTAATATAATTAGGTGTATTTATTGCCTAGTGTCTGCTATGCTGGACACAGAGCAGCTTTCCAAAGCCCTTCCAGGCAATTGGCGCCATCTCAACTGCTGGCTGCTGGCTGCTCAGCATCCTGAGTGAACTCCTTGCTTTACAGCGTGCCTTGTGCTCTGGCTCTGTTCATGCTGTGGTGGCTGCAGCTCATGGATTGCCCTCCCAGAGTGCTGCAGTACACTGTGGATGTGTGTCCTGCAGGAGAGAAATTATTTCTTACGCTGCAATTTATGTAGAGGATTTTCTTTTCCTCCTTTTGAACTTCAGTCACTTTAAAATCTTGGTCTTTTTTGTCCTGAAAGTCATGATTACAGATGCTTCCTCTGCTGCGTGGTGAGCGCTGCGCTGTGCCATGTTCCTTTGAGGCTCACAGACATGACTGTCCTTGATTTCTGCAAACACTGCAGCTTTTTTTCTCTATACCACAGAGTCAGAGGCAGTAACAGGAGTGATGACCTTCAGAACAGGTCAAGGAAACTCTCAGTTATGTATCACAGATGTAACTGGGTGTGGTAAATGCTGGCCATTTTATCTGTTACTGGTTACTTCTATATGTAAGATCTGTGGAGAGATGTGTACAATATTCAGATGATAAGTAAAACCACTAAATAAAGATTGCCACCTGGCCACAGTTTAATAGTCTGTAAATCATATTTTCATTACAGCACCAGTAACAAATCCTTGATTAAATGTGGTTTCTAGTAGCAGAGCTCCACATTACTGACAGCTGCTCGTATTTTGAATGCTGACATTGTTGTGTCCAACATCTGGCAATGGGGAGATCGACCCCCACTTCATCGTGTCTTGTTCTTGTCTGACAGAGCCGTGAGCTGCAGCTGAGCTCCCCTCCCTGTTTCTATCCCACTGATGGCACTGGCTTGGAGTTGTTGCACTTCAGCCTGTTTCCTTTCACTTGGGACTGCAGACCTCAGCTTGCTCTCTTCCTTGCTTCATTGCACAAAGGTCCTGTGGGGCTCAGCTCCATTCAGCTACCTGGCATTTGGGCAGTTACTCTTGGCAGTTTGGCTGCTGGGTGCTTTGGTCTGGCTCAAACCTTACTAACGTGCCGTGGAATCTATGGAAGAGGAGACTGGAGGTGCACCCCTGGCTCTGTAGCATCAGGCATCCCTGGCAGCAGACAGGAGGAGAAGGAGCCCCCAACCCTCTGGCCAAATAGTCATGTTCCTGTGTGTGATGCTGTGACTCATATTTTTGTGCCTCATAATGGCACTTTCTGAACAGCAGTGACATTAGCTTAGTTAAACTAAAACTCATCCGCAATCTGATTTTATCTAAAGTGGTTTCTCTGTACTGCTGACATCAAGAACTGCTGGCGTTCACAAAAACAACACCTACGGCCCAGGCTTTAACTGATTTCAGGCTGCTTCCTGCGTTAGTTGAGAATGCTGTCGGTGTGGAAGCACAGCTCCATGGGGCAGGCAGCTGTGTGGTTGGATCCAGTCCGTACAGAGGGCAGATCTATGCAGGCAGGATGTGTTCGGATGGCAGTACTTGGCTAACTCGAGCGCTGGCTGTGAGACAGAAGCTGAAATCAGTGCTTGACCTGAGATAAGGTGTTTTGCCTGCTCCTCCATTGAAGACTACCATCTTCAAGTAGATCTTCTATTTAAGGGAAACACTGTTCTCTGAAGAACCACCTGAGGGGGAGCTGGCGTATATGATGTGGGGCCCATGTTTCCATTCACCTAAGACAGACGTTGTGTTGCTTTTATTCTAGCTCACAAACTGGGCTTTCCTACCTCGTTGCAGTTTTGTGCACTGCATCAATTTCAGTCAGACTCCAAACTGATGCATGTTGCCACATCCTTTATAAACAACTGCAGAAACAAAGCGGAATAAATATATGATGATCAGAATTGATTTTTGCCGCCATACTTGTCTTGGGTAGGTACAGCAAAGGCTGGTTTGGTGGTGGCTTTATTTTTTTTAATATGTCATCCCATATCACTCCTGTGAACAGGAAACTGCAAATCCAACTGGAAAATGGATGTAGAGATCAAAAGAACGTTCACTGATTTCTCTGAATATGAGAAAGGGTGGATGATAACGTGTGGGCTGCAACGCTGTATGAAGGCAGAGCTGCCCTCACATAAGTCGTCTGAGATCTTTGTGTCAGTGAAATGCCCGGTGCTCTGTTACCTGCTCGTGTTTGCCTTGTCCCAAACCTAAATACCTGCACTCCTGCTTAGCAGGATGGCAGCCTCTGGTTAGGGCTGTGAAAGCAAATCCGAATGTAAGCAATAGGTTTTGCTCCCTTGTTACAGCTTTTAATTCTGGAAAGAGAGTGAAAGGTAAACATCACCAGTGAATGCAGCAGAAGAGGTCAGTTGGTAAAGTGACAGCCTCCACAAAGATACCACTAGTCTGATGGAGTTGGCTCAGAGTAACCCTCCTTTCTCATGTTAGCAGCTCTACAATGTTAAATTTAGTTTTTCCTTGTAAGTTTCTTTTTAAAATGCAAACTTTACATAAATAGTCTGGCCCTAAACTGGGCTCTATCGAGCAAGAAAGGAAATGGAAAAAGCAGCTGACATGTTGTTCGGGCTCTGAGCGAGGAGGCTGACAGCCTCTAGGCAGAAAGAGCAAGAGCTGTTTTTTCACCCTTCCTGTCTGCAATGCTGTGACAGAGCTATGGGGCTGCTAAGCATCCTGTATTATTTCTGCTCTGAACCCACATACATAACATTCTACAAGGGAACAAGTATGCTGAGCATGTTGGCATTCCACTTCGGTCATTTGCTGGGGGTCAGCCTCATGACCACTGCTTGAAATGATCCCTTTGGGAGTTTTTTTGTTGTTCTTTCTGACCGTAGCACAGGACTTTCCCCCATGCTGACCACAGCTCAGCAGGATGTGCCTGCAGAATTACAGAAGCATGAAGGTAGTGCAAATGACAACAGGACTGCCTGTGTGAGAGTGACCAAGCTGTCATGGTTGTTGGAAAACAACAGTGAAAAACTTCTGCCTATCATTACAATAAAAAAAAAAACAAAAGAGCCTTGGAAGCCTTAATATCATGAAACTTCAGCACAGAAGTATATAAATCCCATGCAGGGTAGCATGAAGGAAATGATTCAATCAGAGGCTGAAAACTAGACAGAAGTATTTACACTGTAAATATTGATTTACTGTTAGTTGGCTTTGGTATGCATGACTTTACCTGTCTTTAAAATATATGTACATAGTATGTGAGCTCATTAATCAATTTTAAGGGTATTTTGAGAAATAAATGATAAAATGATGACCTATGCAGTTTTGAACCCTGAAAAATTGCCGAAAAACTCTGAGTGGCTGCAGCATTTAATCCCCAGACGTACGTATGTTTGCTGTGGAAGTGAGACGACCTTTAAAACCATTACCCAGATGTAGAGCAAGTTTTTGGAATTGGTGCAAAGGAGAACCTTGCTCTTTAGTGACTGAAATGTGTTGTTGCTCTAAATACAACAAGAAAATGGGATGCTGAAAAAGATGAGGGTTTTGATAATTATGTCTCAGTGTGGAGCATGCACTGCTTGTTTTTCTGTAAAAGGCAAATTGAAAAGGGAATATTAGAAATACTAATTGAAAAGGGAAGGGCTGTTGAGTACTGCTGCAAGAAGAACACTGAATTCACTTCAAATTGTTTTCTCCTGTGCTTCCTACATTCTGCTATTTAAATTGTGAGAACTGTCAGAAAGCTGTTCTGCAAACCTTTTGGGGTAAATGTTAGGGGATGAGAAGCTCTAAGGGAAGTTTAACCTTTCAGCTCTGCCGGCAGTGACGGTGACACAAATGGCTCATTAGACCTGATGAATGTATTTAGTCAGACTTTTCCAAAGCAGAAGCCGCTGCAAAGAGCACAGGGTAAAATTTATTTTCTGAGAGAAAATCAGCTCAAGGTCGTACAGATCACATTTAAGCCTGAGTGCCTGGCCAAGTGCCACTCAACTGAAGTATCTGAATGGTTTCTGGAAACACCATGACTCTGCACATCAGCATCATATTAATGAATCACACTTCTGGCCCAAGTCAGGGCAGCAGGACCTAATTCTGTATAAATTCTCTGTAATGCCTCATCCAAGCTGTTGTCTACAGCATTCCTCCAAGAAAGAAACTTGCAGGAAGCAACTGGTGGCTGTTGTTTGCATGGAGACTGATACAAAATGTAACCCAACGCCAGCTCCCAGCTCATCTCCCTGAGTGCTGGGTAGGTGGGTTGGCATCAAAGCATTTCTTGCTCTCTTGCATGGCCTCGTATTTGTACTCTGCTCTGTTTTGCAAACAGTTGGGGATGGTCTATTCTGTGCCTTGTGCACCAAGCTGCTCTTCTTAATGAAAAGCATATCAGAAGAAAATATTTAAGCAATACAAGGCATGTGAATTGAAAGTCTGAGTAGTTCTGGGGTGTGTGCGTGCACGTGAATGCAAATATGTAACATGTAACGAAAATGAAAAAATAGAAAGCAGATGTTGCCACCATGGTGACCTTTCTATTTCTAGAACTTCAAGTCCTGTGGTCTATTTTGTTTAAGCATTTTTGAGACACTTTCTGAAAACCTCACTTCAACGGATTTGCACAGAGAAGTTGGAGATGAGGCTGCCTTTTCTGCTGAGTTCCATGGCAAAGGTGTGGCTGCAATGATGCATCCTGCTGACTGAAGCTAATGCTGTCCCCCATCTGTCTTTTGGGGGCATTTTTTTCTCTTCCTCTATGGTCGCTAATATAGATGAACATGATCCAAGAGAGTGTCCAGAGAGTGTGTGAAGCATAGACACTTCATTTTGCTCAGGTTTCCTCTTGTGGGAGGAACTGGTTTCTCTTTAATAGCCATGTTTCATGTTCATGTGTCAGAAAAGGACAACAACATTGTTGAAACTTTTTAAAGTGCATCTCTAGAATAAAGCTGATATAAACATAGAACTGATTCTCACATGAGGGCCATTCCTCATTTGCTGAATTAATCACTCAAGTCATCAAGAAAAAACCTTTGAAATGGATTGGTTTTTGTCTTGAGAATTCATCAAGTAATTCCTGGGTTTACAATCTTGTATAATGTCACAGTTTCTGGGAAGGTAGCCAACAAATGAAGATCTTGACTGAAGATGGGGAATCTATATACTTCTACATTTATTTTATTTACATACTCAGTGTGTACATCAAAGTGATGCATAAACATGAATAATGGGTGAACTAAGAGTTTAGCAATTATCTTTAACAGTAAAAGAAAGACATGAAAAAGTGTTTTACATCATAGGTTTGTATGTAAGCATCATGTGCTACTGTTCAGCAAGACCTGGACAGAGTGGAGAGTTGGGCAGGGAGGAATCTGATGAGAATGAACTAGAGCAAGCGTAAAATCTTGCACCTGGGGAGGAGTACAGATTAAGGGATGACCTGTGGGAGAGAAGCTCTGTAGACAAGGATGAGTGTCCTGGTGGACAACAGGTTGGCAATGAGGCAGCAGTGTGCACTTGTGGCCAAGAAGACCAAGGGGCTCCTGGGGTACATTAAAAGAGCATGGCCAGCAGGTCGAGGAAGGTGATTCCCCCTCTACTCTGCCCTGGTGAGGCCACATTTAGGCTACTGTGTCCAGTTCTGGGCTCACCAGTTCACAAAAGACAGGGATCTCCTAGAAGGATTCTAGCAGGGAGCCACAAAGATGATTGAGGACCTGCAGCTTCTCCTGTATGAGGAAAGGCAGAGTAACCTGGACCTGTTCAGCCTGGGGAAAAGACAATTGAGGGAGGACCTGATTAGTGTTCATAAATATCTAAAAGGAGTTGGGAGACAAATACATGAGGCCAGGCTCTTCTCAGCGATGTGGGCAAGAAGCAATGGCCTAAAACTTGAGCATGGGAAGCTCCATAGAAACCTGCAGAAGTATTTCTTTAAATAATGGTGATGGAGCACTGGAACAGGCTGCCCAGAGGGGTTGTGGAGTCTCCTTCTATGCAGATATTCAACACCCTTCTGAACACCAACCTGTGCAACCTATTGTAGGGTGCCTGCTTTAGCAGGGAGTTGGACTCGATGATCTCTTGGGGTCCCTTCCAACCCCTGCAATTCTGTGATTCTGTGAACATTTAAATAGTTATGTAATTTATCTAGGTATTCAAAATTCTTAACACATTGCAGCAAAAGCTTTAATTACCTGGGAGATAAAACACTTTCCCTTTTCAATTCTTTGTATTTGCTTCTCTTTGCAAAAAATCAGAAGATGTTTTTAAAGTCTTGTTCTTTCCACACAGGAGTTATGTTTAGCTGCCAATAAATATTCTCCTTAAATGCAAAAGTCTAGAATCAAATGTTCCAAATGTGGCTGCCACCTTTTTATCCTTTATAATTCGATTTTTTAACAACTGAAAAAATCAGGGCACTGCAGACAGGGTGCCTAATACGGTTTAGTCCCTTTCCATGTATGCTGCATGAAATCTATGTATGAAATCCACACCTGCTGGATTTATGACTCACAAATTAAATGCAGATGCAATATTTCAGAGTAAGAATTTGGATGACTGTGGATGAGTAGAAGAAAATGTGTCTGAAAATATTTTAGACCAGTGGTTGTGACCCGTAAGAGTTACAGTAAGTATCCTGTTCCTCGTCACGGGCCTGTATGTGAGTTACAATACATCCACATTAAGAAAAGCAAACAAGAGAACCCCTCACCCATCATGATGATGAGCGTGGAAATCTCAACAAAAACTGTCATTTCACTTTTGGTCTCCAAAACTCTGTGGAGCCGTTCCCCCAGAGGACTACAAAATGCTGCATCCCCAGAGGCCTTTCTTGAGTGTGTTCCCTGGCACCAGGCTCCAACACCCACCACCTCTGCTTGCTCGTAGCTGCTCTTCCTGGTTCTGGTTATTTCCTGAAATCACTGGAAACAGAGCATAGTTTTCCAAGAAGCTTATGAGTTAATTACGCTGCTATGTTCTAGTCTCCATTTCCATTTTTAACTATTCTAGGAAAAAAAATATAAACATATATATATATATATGCACAAACATATATATGAAAAAATTTTATGCCAGTATTCTAAATAAATGCTTTTAAGTAAATTTAAATCAACAGCATGTTGTCTTGAAGGCTAATAACTGCAAGAAAGCAACAGAGAATGTAAGTCTTAGTTCAGAAAAATAGTCACTATTATACCTGCTGTTATTTCAGTGGCATTTATAATGTTTATTATTATTATTTTCAAGAATGTTCCATGAAACAGAGTCCTTTAAATACTCCTATATTTCTGGTCCTAGAATGAGTAATGGCAGAGCACACAACTGCCTGGAAATGCCTTCAGTCAATCAAAAGCAGAAATAAATCCATGCCATAGAACTGAAGAATTGGACAAACCAATAAAGTATGCATTTGCACATGCACACAAAAATCCCACACGAGCCTTTCAGAAGTAATTCTGAGGCTAAAACTAGTTCATGCATTCCACTAAGTGACTTAAAATACGCACTTACAAAGTTAATATTGATGATCGACAAGGAGTAAAACTTCCCAGACACACTCATCCATGAAACCTGGGCAATTGTGTCCATTTATGGTGATTTAAAGATGCATTCCTTTAGTTATTTATTAAGAGAAACATGAAGTTACAGAATGCAAAATGGAGTTACGCGGAGCATGATCACAGAGTGCTGTGGGGGTTCGGGTCAGGCAATCATTACTGTTATAGTCCTGGAAAAATGCCACAAGTTCAAATATTTCTATTTCTGTTTGCTTGTTTAGCCTCGCCAAAAGGCCTGCTCTTGCTTTCTGTGTTACACAGGTCTCTACTGCCATCCCCTGCTTATTTTTAAAACTGCTTTTACTCCTAAAATCATTGGAGTTGATCAGTGCCAGGACTCGAGCCATAAAAAGAAAAAAGGCCTCCTGTGAGCTTCTCTAGAGAAATGCTTTTTTATTTTATCAAAATTGAGAAAACACACACATCTTTTGGCTTGGCTTCATCGTGCTTAGAATCAGTGTAGTGATCTGGTGCGGGAGAAATAGAGTCACTCAGGAGTCATAGGATGTCCTGGATTGGAAGGGACCCATGAGGATCATCAAGTCCAACTGCTGGCTCCATACAGCACCCCCAAAACCCAAACCCTGTGTCTGAGAGCAGTGTCCAAACGCTCCTTGAGCTCCAGCAGCTCAGAGCTGCACCCACTGCCCTGGGCAGCCATTCCATGCCCACCACCTGTGGTGCAGATCCTTTCCCTCACCCCCAGCTGCCCTCTCCTGCAGCTCCATGCCGTTCCCTCAGGCCCACCTCCCAGTCATTGTCCTCACGCCTCACGTGCTTGATGTTGGGATGCAGGTAATAGCGCTCTGCGGTTCTGGCCTGCTCCTTTTCTTTCGCAGACAAGAAAGGACAAGGATGCTATTAATAAGGTCTTCAAGAATCTGGATGAAAATGGTGATTCCCAAGTAGACTTCAAAGAATTTGTCATCTTTGTGGCAGCTCTGACTTGCTGCTGCCATAAATATTTTGAGCAGAAAGCAGCCAAATTGTTGTCGAAATGCTTGCAAGATGCCATCTTTGCCTGTGCTCCATATGCTACTGCTGTGGATCCCGTCATCCCTTCCATGTACTGTGATGTAGATTCCAAGCATGCTGGGCTGTAAAAATAAATCTTCCTCAGCTTAGATCGCTGTCTGAAATGCTGATATCCACTCCTTTGTGGAAGAGCCTGGGCTTGATGGGTCACACTGACTCATATGGAAAATTTCTCTCTTTCTCAGCTTTTTAAAATGCTTCTCTTATCCAAAAGGCTCAACATCCATCCCAGGGCAGAGCCCAGGCAAGAATAAATGCTGTTGGAGCTGTGAAAGCAGCCGGAGGCAAGTTTTGTGCAGCAGCCTCCCTGGGATGCAGCCATCAGAACATGTGTGTGTGCACAGCCTGATCACTACCTTCAGCCATGATGCTGTTTAAGTTCAGATTACCATTTCGGGCTGAAAAAAATCTATCATCTATCTATCTATCTATATGTGTATATATATATATATATAAAAATATAATAATATATAATAATATATATATAAAAATATATATATACGCATACATTATATATATTATTATAATTTTATATTTATAATATTATATATATATACGTATTATATATATATATATTTATATTTCAGCATGGAGGATTCTGTGCTTTTTTTTTTTTTTACTTCTGTGTGCTGATAAACTGTTTCACCCAGCTACCCAGCTCAGATGGTTTTAATTCCTCTAACATTATAATGGTATTATGCAGTGATATTGCCATGCAGTTGGCAAGGTAGGTAGAGTTGCGCACTACGACTATTTTATTTTAAATAAAATTCAATACCCCCTCTGCCCCAAAATAGCATGCCAAAGTGAGGCATAACTGCAGAGAGCGATTTTTGTGCCTGTGTGGGTCAGTGGAATTGCTTTATTTGCTTTCTTTCAGTGAGATCATAGAATGGCCTGGGTTGAAAAGGACTATGATGACCATCTAATTTCAACCCCCCTGCTTTGTGCAGGGTCACCAACAACAGACCAGGCTGCCCGGAGCCACATCCAGCCTGGCCTTGAATGCCTCCAGGGATGGAGCATCCACAACCTCATTGGGCAACCTGTTCCAGTGAGTCACCACCTTCTGAATGAAAACCTTCCTCCTAATATCTAACCTAAACCTCCCCTGTCGCAGTTTAAAAGCATTTCCCCTTGTCCTATCGCCATTCACACTTGTAAACAGCCGATCCTCCTCCTGTTTATATGCTCCCTTCAAGTACTGGAAGGCCACAGTGAGGTTTCCTCGGAGATGAGCAACAGCCGCCAGCTGCGCAGAGACCAAAGCAATGCAGGCATTGGAGTGCATTATAGGTACAAATCCACAAACGACTTCGCTTCCTTCATCCTCACAGCCATCCCATTTGGTGTCATGCCCGTGTTGTCCTCAGAGCCAGGCGGTTCCTGTCCCCACCCTTGTGAAGCACGCAGGCACTCGAGGGCAGCTGCCGCTGCCACAGACATCCAGAGCCAGACCAAGGGCTGGGTTCTGCTGTGCTGAGTGAGGCTGAAGCTGAGCCACAGGGCTGGCTGAGTCTCCAGCTGAGTTTCCTGCTAAGTCTCCAGTTGTTGTGGTACAGCAGTGCGATACACAGCCATGCTGAATGATACCCAGGGGCTGCTGAGTTCACAGGTTTCCTCTAGGTTGCTCGGTAACATCCATTCTCACAGACATTATTACTGCTTTTACCGCTGTGTGGCACTACATGCAACCTTTTTCTTACTCGTTGGGTCTAAAACCTCACTCACCACTATTGAGCCAGAATTTGAAGAGTTAGTGTTAAGATTCAAAAAAATCAGAAGTGTTCACACTTCTGTGGCAATCTTCTCTCTACATCAACATCCCATGGAGAGCAGGACGAGTTGCCTGCAGCCAGCATTTCCCTGCTGAGGTGCTCTGTCTCCTGGGCTCTGCTGCTCTGCTGCAGCCACCCCAGGGAAAGCACTTCCCCTTATTTGCAGATCTCAGATCCCTCGTGCAATTACTGGAGTGTAGTTCTTTACACCACTGCCAGCTCTTTTAAAACACACCTTTTAAAGAGCATACTGGTGAAAAGCAGCCTTCCTGGCAAAGAGATGAATCTTATTTCTCCAATTTGTCTCTAATTTTGAAGAACACACTGCTCAGTATTGAGAGCTGTATACTGTTATAAGCAATGCTGTAATTTACTGTGAACTGTACCTTTTTTTTCCCTCCTGAGCTCCCTGCCCCTGGTGTTCACTATCCACACAATAGCATCTGCTCTCTCATTCCGTTTTGCCCCTTTTCCTGACGGTGAGGTTTTGCCTGTCCTTGTAGGTCATTTGAAGGTTTGCTTTACTCTGCCTGGCTGCAGCACCAAGCTAAACCTTTTGTAACCAGTCCCAAAATATGAAACAGTCTAAATCCTAGCACCGTGCTGAGCTACAGCACGTTCTCCTTTTCACTAACAGTTCAAGCGTGCTAGGAAATGAGTGGGATATAATTTCTCTCATTGTTCCTGAAGGCCCCGCTCCTGCATACTCTTAGGCATGTGCTTAGCTCCTGTTAGGAGCCACGGTCCCACTGGCAGCCATAGGGATACCTGGAGAGCTATGAGAGCATCCCCGGCAGCACAGAGCGGGTGCAAAGAGCGGGAAGCAAAGAGCGTGAGGCTTTTTTTTTTGCTGCAGTTCTTTCAAAAGCTCCAACTCCATGATGAATATTCATTTCAATGTAGTGCTGAAAATTCAGCTGATGACACCTCAGAGAGAAAGTGATCCAGGAATAAAAGAAATTAACATATAGCTCCCACCTTATCATGGAACAAAAGTGACTTTTCAGAATATATTATCAACCTAAAAGCATTTCATTAGAGTCGTTTAAATCTCTTTCAATCCACTGATTTTATTCCCCAGTACCATTGATTTTCAGCACAGCTATCCAGAATGTGCTGCGTTTCCTTCCCTGAGTAAACTTTAGTTAGGTTGCAGAGGTACTGGGCCTGTTTTTGTACCTACAGTTTAATCTTAACTCCTAGGCCTAAGTATTACAAAGGATGAGACAGTTTAAGAGACAGTATAAGGCAGCTTTAAGGGAAAGGAAAAGACAACACAACCAGCAGCTCAGCGAATATGAGCTAATGGTTGTGGATAGCGTGTGTTTATTTTAGTTGGGTTAACAGAAAATAATAGATTTGGGAAACAATATGGCTCGCAAATGAAGATATAGGAGATATTAATCTATGGTGAGTTTCAAAGGAGAAAAGGCTTAAAGGCTCAAAAGGTCAGCTAAGAGAAGACCAGCCAATAGATATTTTGTGTTGTCTTTTATAGAACAGTATGCGTTTGGATTAACAGTAGTCACCTTCCAGTGATAACATATTCCAGTATCTGTGGTCAAGGCTTTCAGTTGTAAGAATGGAAGTGTATATACAGGAGATAGACAAATGGCATCAGGTTACCTAACCCTGAAAACACTTGTGGCGTTACCTGAGAAGGTCCCTCATCATACAACCTTCAGAATAATCACAGGAAAAAAAAAGATTCATGGAAAAAAAAATACATCTCCCAGGAAAGCATTGGGTTTATATTCCCAGTAAGCCCAGTTTGGGGCTAAGACAGGACACTTCTGTCCCTGTGTACTCTGAGCATTCCATGCTAGCAGAGAACACCTTCAACACTTGACCTATATTGCTAAGATCAAGCCCTTCACAACATTTGTTTGAGCTGCTTGTTTCCATATAATAAATGGGAGAGATGAGGAAGAGAAGGAGGAGGAGGAGATGTGGCCTGTCTCATGGTAAAACACTCCTCTAAGAGCTAGGAAACCGTGCTTAAGCCTTCCCCTTCTCCCCTGACGCACATCAGCTGAGTGTACTATGCAGCAGGATCCAGCTAGCATTGGTATGACTCCACTTGGTCCCTCTGTTGTCTAAGAGACTGGAGGGACTGAACAAGAAGCAGTGATTCCCTGGAGCCTGGCAGATCAAATATGTCACCAGTAGTGCAGGTGGCTGTGTCCTGGATACTCCTAAGGGCAGATTTTATATTGTAATCAATAGCTACTTAAAATACATATCTGGCACAACTGAAAAGATGGTCCTTGCTAGGTGAACTCCAAAACCACTGAAAGGTTGGGCCGCACTCCCAAGCCGTTCCTCTCTCTCGAGGAGCAGGCTGGAAGGGTCTCAGCAGGGCAGGAGGCATCTCCTCCTCTTCCTCCTCTTTCTCCTCAGAGAAGCCAGTCACCCCTGCAACTGGTGTGAAATGCTGGGTGACTCCTGCTTAGACACATGGAAGAGTTTACACCTCTGTTTTGCTACAGAAGTTTCATGTTCATAGCCCAGGTGAGGTTCATTGCTTGCTCAGTGTCCTCTTGCTCCCCAGGGGTTGCACACTTGCTCTTAGGCCCCTTTCTGACACACCTTTCCCATGTTCAGGCTCTTGCAGTCTGCTCTCTGAGCCACCCACATGGAAATTAGTCATTACAGCAGCTAATTGACTGTGCTTTTATACAGTTTTTTCAGGCCATTTTCTTCCCTAGACTCATTCCAATTATTTTTCCCCCTTGTTGAGATTATTTTACTCCTGTATCCAGGAGTAACCCCTGGGTCACAGCTCTGTCTGATGCTGGTCATTGTCTGTAGGAAGAGAAAAACAACACTTTTACCAGCACAGCTCTTCTGCTCTCCAGCAGGTGCTAAATAGCTGCACACATTGTCTTATGCAGCAGGACTAGGCAGCATAACAGTCTACAGATAGGCTTATTTTTGTCTAATAAACATTTCCATGACATCCAAATAAATGCATTGATATTTTTTCCTCATGGTTTTATAGCTTTTCAGTCAACACAATTGCCAATAACCTTTTATTTTATGACAGGCAGAAGTAGGTCTCTGAAGTATTAGGTAGCTATTGACTGTTGCATTCAGAAAGAACAAAAGATTCCTGAGAAGAAATGGGTAAGGGAGCAGAGCAGAGATTTGCTGATCCCAAATGAAACAGCTGAGAGAAAGAGAAAGCCCAAAACTGTGGCTGGAGGGGAGCTGGAGAGGATCCAAAGGAGATCCCAAGTCCTGGGTATACCAAGAGTAATGCCAGGTTTGTCCTGTGAGGAATCTGTTGTTGGAGAAAAGACGCATGCCTTGCCCGAAGCTGAGGATGAAATGGCAATGGCAGGAGGGTTTTAGTCTGGGTTTGACAGGGATGAACACAATCCCTGTGAACCCAGGTGATTCTCTGCTGGTCTTCCCATCAGAGGACTCATCCTGCTGCCCCACATCATGGGAAGTAGCACATCCTTGCTGACTGTGTGTCCTCACCTCTGTCTCACCTCCACGAGCTGAATAGCAAACTGAAGGATTTTTCTCATGCTCTGCCCCCAGAGATCAAGCAAAAGAGCTATTCTCCCCTTAGTGCAGGAGGCTGCTGTTCGTCCTGCAGTTTAACCAGTAGCACGTGTCTGCTCCATCTTTCAGTGCCCAGAAGAGGAGCACTTTAGTGGCTGAATATGTTGCTTTCAGTTTGCTCAGGCTATGCCCAATTACTTCATTAATGAACCGATTTCATCATGGTTTAGATAAAATAAATCTGTTTTAGGTTTGCTTTTGCAAATCTTCCTAACTTGACAGCAGTAAAAATGAAACAGTGCTAGTTTTCTGTAAGGTATTATCTACAGAAGCACCAGCGAAAGAGCTCTCTGTAGGTAGCCTGTTTTATGCAGATCTCAGCATTAATGAAAATAGAAGGACGAATCATTTGATTTTCCTGACACGTTTGATTAGGGAAGGATTCAGTTCAGTAACTTTAAGTCTCTATCTAATAATGGTGTTGGGTTAACGGGTGTGGTATCGCTCTTTTTAGTCAGCACCAAACATCAGCTGTACGCTGGGATCACAGGCAGTGGCCTCCTTCTGGCAGGCTACAGGAATGTTGACCCGTAGCCATCACACAAGATGCAGACCTTGGTTCTGTGTTGGGTTCCCAATTCCAACTGATAGCAAAGAGTACAAGGTTTTGCCATTGCTCAACAACATGGATTCATGACTAAACACAAAAGCCATAGAGGTTTTGTTATAGGATATCACTTGTTGTCTATGCACATATTACCTTTGTTTCACAGTTTGAGTGAAGGATAACTGCACTGAAACAGAAAGCAGTAACTGATAATGGAAGCAAACAAGCCAGCTCAGTATCTCAAGTGAGAACAATGCACTGGGCTTACAGAGGAAAAGAATCACAGAATCACCAAGGTTGGAAAAGACCTTCAAGATCACCCAGTCCAACCATCCACCTATCGCCAATAGTGCTCACCAAACCATGTCCCTCAACACAAAATCCAGACATTCCTTGAACACCTCCAGGGTCAGGGACTCCACCGCCTCCCTGGGCAGCCCGTTCCAGCGCCTGACCACTCTTGCAGAAAAGTAGTATTTCCTAAAAAAGTAGTATTTCCTAAGAAAGAATCAAGACAGTTGGAAAGCAGAACAAAAGAATTAAAATAGTTTCCTATGGCTATATTTAGAGCTGAAATTGTGAATGCCAAGCAAGTATATGTACTTTTTGCTGCATCATCCTGAGAGAAGAGGCAGAGATCATGATTAAATGCTTCCTCATATGACAGTGCCTCAGTAGAATAACTCATTGCTATGGGTGCTGCAAGTTTTATATCACATACAGAGAATGTCTACATTGCCCTGATGTCTCTGACTTGAGAAGCACAGTCATTTTAGCTTTGCTTTTGTCTCTCAAACCTTTCTGAATCACCTTTACCCTTTGTCCCCTCTGTCCCCAGAGAGGTTCTGCCTCGACCTTGCCTTCAGGTCTAGACTCTATAGACTCTGCTTTCAAGACAGCACTGGGGTGGACTCTTAAACCAAGACAGCAGTTATACCTTCTGTCCAGGATCAAATTGTTTATTGTTGTCCAGATAAATATAAGTGCATTCATTTTCCCAGGAAAAGTGCTGTGCACAGGCAGCTGAAGGAGCAAAGGCAGTGGCCCTGGTGTCCTGCAGCCAGCTTTACCCTGATGCACTGTGCAAGAGACGACTGCCTTTCTGGTCCTCCCTGGAAAATCTTGAAAGCAAACACTTCAGGGCATATGGAGTAGGATGGGGCCCTGAGATACGTGAGAGATTCTGCCAAAGACGGGCGGGTTTAGCAGACACTGACTTTAGCCTTCTAAAAGCCCAGGAATTAAAATTGTAATTAACAGTTGTGCCAACAGGTTTTGGCTCCATCTAAAAAAAACTCTTCACAAAGTCTTGAGCCTTGGTTTTCTCTCCATACCAGCTTCTGCTGCAAGATCAAGGACCATTTGCTCCAGCAGGCTGGCCACTGACCTACATACAGCAGCAATGCTAAAGGAAATAAAGGGCAAAGCTGAAATTCCTTTTTAAAAATAATCTAAGTTTAGAAACGATTTAGATGCTGGTGAAGACATGTGACTCCAGAAGCCACAGAGCCTAAAGCCAGTGGTTTAATCTGCACCTGGCTCTCGGCAAACCATGTGCTGCTGCTGATTTTGCACCTAAAAATCTCCACTCAAGATGTTATTCATTCTGATTGGTAGAAGCATAGATGAAGGCACATGGAATCCTATGTCTTAATAGATCTTGGTCTCTAAAAGCATTATTTTGTATTCATTTAAAGAGGTCTGCTCAGATTTATGCATTGTGCCCTGCCCCAAGGAAGTTCCCATTCCTGATTTAAGGCTCCAGCTATTATGGCAAGTTAAGTAAAGAATGTTAATAATACCTCTCATTAGGTGTCTCCAGTTGCTTACATGTCTTTTAACAGTTCTCATGGCTGGGTTTTTGAGAACTGCCCAGTGCTGCTCTAACTGTGACCTTGTTGCTTCCAGAGGTTGAGGTATTCGTTCAAAATAGATCCCAATATGATTGTATCACTTGGGACACAGAAGTATTTTGTTTTCTAATCTTATAGTGTGATATTTTCCTTGTTAAACCATATTAACTCAACCTTATGCTAACCCTGAAATAATTTGTCCTGGTAGATTCTCTACTCATCTTGTTGTTATTGAAAGTGGTTTATGTTTGGTGATCTGAGAACACAGTCTTCTAATTTTTTAATTGATATCAGGACTTTTAAAAAGTGCATCTTATGTCATATCCAAGCAAAAACCCCATTACGTCTGAGAAATTACTGGCCATCCATTTTGTGATCAAAAGCATACAGCAAGATTAGTGATCATCTGTAGCTCAGCTGTTATTTTTACTGGGCTATCAAAGCTCTGGGGAGGATTTTGTAAAGCTATTTAGCCTGAAGGAAGGGATTAAAGAGGTTTCTCCTCATGAAACATCTGTTGCAAACATACCTTCTAATATTCAGAGCTGGAAGTTAAAATTAATCAGAAAGGGGAAGTTTCTTTCCTGTTCAGCAGCCATCCCGTGGGCCAGTCACCGTTTCCTTCTTTTTCCAAAACAGAAACTGCCCCCAACCACTGTATAGCAGAAGACTTATTTGATGCTGTGCCCCTCGGTCCTTGATGGGATACTTCACATTTTTCATTTAGCTCCCTTCCCTTTCACCAACTAAAGAGAAACCAGGACTGGAAGTGGCTGTTGCAGTCAGAAAGGCCAACCATCCATGATCTTCTCTTCATTCCCCAATTCTCAGACTCTAAACTCCTGCTTTTGTGGTACATGCAATGGACACTGACGTTTTTTCCAAACAGGTACCTGAAGGAACAGTACCTGATCATGGCTGCTTTGAGCAATAGAAGCTGATTATTTTCCCAAATGGAGCCCATTATATACAGTCCTCTTATTTATGTCATTTAAAAAATAATAATTATACTCACTAGAAAAAGAAGAAAGAATGGAATATTAAACACACTTGGGCACTATTAGTTCTGATACAAAAAAAGTCCAAGCTTTTTCTTCTGTGCCTTTCTTCTCCCCACTCAGTGCTCTCTCAGGCCCACTGACTCCAACCCCAGCTTGAACTGGGGCAAGGATAACTTATTTCTCCAGTAGCAGACAGGACTGGGTTGCACTGTGCTTTAACTGCTTAGTGTGTTGCTTTCTGTAATATCTGGGGAAAGAGGAGACATCCTGGACTAAGTGAGCACATTCACTGAAAAGCAATATGTACTGTGCAAATTTAAATGCTAAAAGAAGCTGGATAAAGACACTCAGTTTCTTTTCCAGGTTCACACACACAATATTTTCAGAGAAATTGAGGAGACCAGACTTGATGTTCCTCATTCTCAGTGCTATTTATTTTGTTTTGTTTTGTTTTGTTTTGTTTTTTCAAAGCAAAAGAAAAAGTGAATTAATTCTTCCCCTTTGCATAAGAGGTGGAAGTGTTATGTGCACCTGCTTTTACACACTAGGCACAGTGAACTGAAGCTTCAGGAGAGTGAGGGAATGGCTTTCTGCTAGCATCACAGTAGTGTCCGTAAGTTGCACTGATTATACAGGCACAGGCAAGTGACAGAAAACTTAAAATTATATTATTGCTATTGCTGATATTATTCTATCAGGCATTAGAGTGGTAGCAGGGCTGGTGGCTCAGTAGAACATCAAATCATAGAATGGGTTGAGTTGGAAAGGACCTTAAAGCCCACCCAGTTCCAACCCCCTGCCATGGGCAGGGCTGTCCCCCATCGGATCGGGCTGCTCAGACCTCATCCAACCTGGCCTCGAGAGCCTCCAGGGAGGGGGCACCCACAGCTTCCCTGGGCAGTTGTGCCAGCAAGAGCAACATACTTGTTCTTGTCATACCATGCTCAGAGCAAGGGACTGAATCATCTTGTTTTCCCTGTGCCATGTTCACCTGCTCCGGGAGAGTTGCAGCCAGCAGACACGAGCACAGAAGGTGCCGGCGATGCACGTACTGTGATGAAATGAAGAATCAAGGATACCAAGGAGAGAAGACCCTAAAGCTGGATCCATGGGAGCTCCCATGGGAACCCAGGTTTTGCACCCTACCGTTGTCCTGGCATGGGAGAAGATTCTGTCTGCAAAGGCAGGTTGTGGCATCAAAGTAGAACGGAGATTTTTTGAATACTCTTTGAGGATGACATACAGAAGAGTTAGAGGTGCAATTTCTGCACTGAGTATGAGGATAAAGATCATAAATAACAAGGCACACAGTAAAACAACAGCAAATACCTGTGCCTACTGGAATAAATTGCATCTCAAAGATTAACTGGTATACTTACACTAGTCACACTTTTCTACTGTGACATGGGCTTTAAGAAGTCAATAGTTACTTCATCTGGCTGAGGTCTCACTTGAAACCCTGACGAATACATTCCAAAACCTGAAAAAGGATGCAGTGACCAACCAACCAGAGCTCCCTTGAGGCACAAGGAAGGGGACGGGACAGCAGTTTGAGAATAACAGAACAGTGAAACGCACGAGATTTTTTCTACCAGAAACTGGAGAAAATCCAGAATCACGTCATAGAGGTCATAAAACAGCCAATAAATAACCACTGTAAACCTGAGCTATATTAAACCTGGTGATATGTGATTAAAAACCAGCTGTCATTGTCCTCAGCCTCTGCCCACAGCCAGGTGACATGCTGTCCCCACCTTGGGGATGGCTGAGAAGTAGTAGTTGATTTGGCACCTGCAGTGGTAATACATTTTTTCCCTCCCAATCAGAAAGTATTAAAAATATACTGACAAAATGCACTCTAGATTTTTCTCACGTAATAAATCCACACTTATATTTAAAGACTACATTTCTTTCCCTGGCAGGACATCACCGCGGAATATTTATTTCCTCAGAAGACACTGTACCCGCCCTGTCTCTGGAGGGCCTTAATGGGGTTATGCAGAAGTGCAAAACATGAGCTTCATGTGGGTCGCTGTGGTGGAGGCACAGGAGATGTTCAGGGAACATCCATGGGTTTGCTGGAGATATTGAAGGAGCAAACCATGGTACGACACACAGGCTGAGCCAGATAATACAGGACAGCGGTCTGCCAAAGCCCTTCCTACCCTGGGGAAAGGACTGCACAGCAGAAATGTCCTGTGTCCCCCTCAGTGCCTGGGATCCCGATCCAGCACACTTCTGAGCACAGCCCGAAGTTTCTGGGAGTGACTCACACTGTCAGCCCTCTATGGAATTTGTACTGTGACTTATGTTGACTAGACATATTCAGATCAAGTCTTCTCCTGTGGGGTGGGTGTATTTGAAGGGAGTTAAGTCAGTTTCTAGGAAGGACACAGTCTGTCTTCAGGGACTGCTGCCTGTCTTTAGAAAACAAGAGGCTGTTTTCAACCAGAAACCACACATGGTCATGTGTGACATCTGCAGCAAAGCCTCAAAAACAGGACCAATACCCTGCCTTCAGTAATAATCTCGGCTATTCTGTTTGAAATCAGCATCTCTTGGGAAGGTGGCACCCTGTGGTTACAGAGCACTCCCAAGCACAACAGATTCAGTATCTGTGGTGTGAATGGTAGCTGCTGGTTTTTTTTTACCTACATTTTTGCAAAATAAGTCTGGAGAGGCATGCAGAGCAGTGAAGCCTCTGAAACACACTGAATTAGATAAGCTGAATCTGCAGTGCAGGATTTGGAAGCTGTTCAGGTTCAGGATGGATAACAGTAATCTGGCTGGGTGATAGCAGATTCTGCTGATTTATGTGTGAATCAACTGCTGCTCTCCTGGGTTTCCTTTCTCTCTCCAGCCCTGTAATTCATTCTTCTTGTCCTGCATAAAGCTGCTGGGTTTTTTCACACTGTAATCTTTTTGTCCTGCAACACACACCCATGTTCTGTGGACCAGTTTTACAGGGGTGGAGGCACAGAGGTGGACAGACGAGAGGGACAATTGCACTTGGGCCTGGGGGTAGCACAACTTGTCCAGGTCCTTACTCCTGTGGGACTGCTGCTGCACCCTTTCCTTAACCGAAAGCTCGATTTGCAAGGGGAAGGAAAAAGGCTTTGTGTGTCCCATCATCGATTCTTATCTCTGTGTAGAAACGGAGAAATCACAGGGACAAGACTACAACTTGCATGAGGGCTGAGGATCTTCTTGAAACAACTAAAGGGCCAATAGCAGCTGTTGAGTATCTGGAATTAGCAGCACTGTGGGGGCATTGAAGGGTACCCAGATGAAGAAACACAGATTATTCTTTGTATTGGCAAAGTGATACCTGGGACAAACTTGCGTAACATTATAATCTAGAACTCAAGGTGTCCGTGGGCAGGTAACCACACCCAAGCAGTGTCTTCTCACTGGTTGAGGTTAAATTCACCAGATTTTCAGTCAAGATCTTTTAGTGTTGTCTAAAACATGCTGGAACCATCTCACTGCCTGCTTGCTGGTGCCTGGGCCCAGGGACAAAACCTGAGCTGCTCCTTTACAGCAGGAGCAGCAGAGCAGCAGGGCTTGCAGTGGGAATAATTAGTGTGTAATAAAGGGCAGGTATCGACTGAAGCCAGCCGTTCCTGCAGCTCACCCTCCCTCATGTGAGCTCTCTGGTTCTCAGACACATATCTGCCATCACAGTGTCTTCTGTCTTTCTATGAGGAGTGTCCATTTTCCTCTGGCCTCCTCTGGCCTAGGCATTGCACACCTGTGAAAACAGAGCACTTTTGAGATAGCTAACACTGATTGCAATTTGGTTAAAAGGTTTGGTTTTCCATTTGAGGAAAACAGTTGTCCTCCACTGCAGCAGGACTTTTAGAAAAACTGATATCCGATGTTTCTCCAGTTCATCACACCTTCCAAAATGTCTCCTTAATAGGTGATTCAACGAACGTGCAAATAAGTCATGTACATGTAATACAAATTACTCATGGGACACAAACAACATCCAAGGCTTATGAAATTCCTTTGCCAGGATCTGGACCCATCAATTCAAGCAGTTCTGCGTAAATCTAGTCTCCTCAAGTCAGAACTGAGCCATTTTTTTTGTGACAGAGCAGGGAAGGGAGCCCATGCCCTATTATTTTTAATAACAGAACGAGAAGTAGCAGACTTTTCTGTTTCCAGGGTTCTCCAGCGAGTCTTTTTCACAAGCAATATATTTTCTTCTCTCAACATAAATATATTGCTCTCTAGCTGGTTGAAGTATGAAGCCAAGGAATCTAAATTAATCTCATCATTTTAAGCTGAAAAAAGCACCCATACTCCAAGAAGCTAACAGGAATGGATAGCTGACCCAGCACTGAGGCTTCCATCAGATTTGGCCCTTGCTGCATGCCTGCTGCCCAGACATTTCTCTGAATACAAAGGCTAGGGAGTGAATTTTGGCTTTATGTTGTGTACACACACTTCAGCTCACTCAAATTAAGCCATGAACATACACTAACTCCGTTTCTCCTAACAAACATCTCACTGCTGCTCTCACAAATGCAAACCAACATCTTTCCTGTAGAACACTCACTACCACTCCTTCTTTTGCTTGCAATGTACACACATGTGCATCCCAAAGCAAGAAAGAGAAGAAGCTGCAAGCTAAACCAAATGGCATCCATCAGATATTGTAGCAATAGACTGAGAATGGAATAATCCAATTTGCAGTTAACAACACCATTTTTCATGGAAGCAAGAAGCCATGCTTCAGCCAGACTAACTTTCATTCTTTCTGTTATTGCCACCTAAGTCTTACAGTTCTTAGAGCTATTGTCCCATCAGCTCCAGAGTAAATCAAATCCAGTTTCTTATGGATTTGTGCCTTATCTCCCTACACATCTTTACCCCTTCCCTGCTCTCTTGAGGACATCCTCACTCCCATGTCTGTGCTGAGCTTTCACCCATCTCCCAGCCTTTCCTGGTCTGGTAACTACCAGCTTGAGCAAGAGGTGGTATATGCTCTGTCTTGTTCTGAAATACGTATATTTAAATACATGTCTGGTTTGAGTATGCATACTGGGTTGCCTGCCCAGAGCACACATAGCAATTTGCTAGCAGCAGATTGGATACTGCTGAGCACACAGTCAAAACTTTTTCTTACTGGATACCCTCTCCCACAAGACTTATAGGAGCTTAATTTCTTCTGGAACTTTCACTCTTACGACTAATTATGATCTGATAAATAGGTCCAGAACTTACTGGTGGGACAGACAGAGAGGTGAGCAGGCATATAGAGGAATCCTTACAGAAACAAAACAAAAATAAATTATCCACAGATGGCTTTGTCCTTTTAGGCAGTTTACAAAACATATATCCACTCAAATACAGATTTGGAAAAGGAAAACTTTATCATCAAGTGGAAATTCATGCGGATATTCTGCCCTTCTTCCTATTACTGCAGGCCAAATCTTCTCCAAAACACATCCTCTTCCTCTGCTCCCCTTTGTGTATGGGATAGATGCTTCATCAAAGCAAAATCTTCTGTGCAGAAGTTGTATCTTCACCATGTTGAACTTGCAAAATTAGATTTTCAAAGGAGTGTAAGACTCAAAATATGTTTTCCATGAAGTCCAGAGCAAAACCCTTTTGTCACAGCCAATGTAAGCGTGAACACTGGGGTAACATGTTGTCCAAGACATTTTCAGGCACAAATGTCCCATTTACTCTAAACTACGACTCAGTGCCTCGAGGCTGAACCTCCAGCAGTAATGTATCTGCTGGATTTGATGAGTTGAGCATATTTTTGTAGATGATAATGTAAATTCTACCCTGATATCATAAATAAAAGACTATCAGTAAGTTCAGAAGTTCCTTGCTAAGAATTACAAAGTTCCCTTGGTCTGAGGAGCCCTAATCTAATATATGTCAATATATGTCTGATAGCTCCTATGTGCATCCGCAAGATAAAATGATGCAGAGAGGTTTCCAGCACTGCTCACTGATGTGTTGGGATGTGCTTTAGAAGGAATCATTTATTTTTAAAAGTATGCAGTGAAGAAACAGCTGCAAGAAAGGTGCCAGTCAGCCCCCAGCTGTGCAGGACTTTCTTTGAGCACCTTACAGCCAGCCCAGCAATTACAGCCTCTCCTCCCAGATTAAGGATGCTCTGTCAGATTAGCCCTAACCCTGAGCAGATTTGCCTTTCACCTTTCTCCCCCAGCTTTCACTGCCTGCTGCCTTTCTCAACCCGTTTACATGAACTACCAAAGCAGATATTTGTGCTGAGCAGAAAAACTCATCCTCCTGCAATACGGATGGGTTTTCAGGAGGCCCCAGTCTTGGTTTTCGTCAGGCTTTTGATGAACTGAGAAGAGAAAACCTGCTGGTGTGTGCAGCACAGTGCTGTGAGCCTGCGAGCAAATTCCTGCATCTGCATGTCACAGCCATCCAAAATAGTAGCTTCAGTCTAGAGATTGGCATGAGCATGATACTGCACCCAGATTAATGACCACACACTCTCTGGCAGGGTCAATGAGCCAGGGCAGGCTGCTGGGTTAATTCAGGTCCAAGGCTAGCTTGTACTCTAGTTCCAGAGTGACCTCACTTGCCTCTAATTTGGGTTTCTTTGCATGCTGTCACGCTGCACCTTCAGACATCACAGCATCTCTGCCACTTCTGAAATGCGATGCAGTCATTCGGTGCAGCCTTGTCAGATGCAGCAGAGCTATACATAAACATGTTCTATCTGAGCATCAGTGAACTTCTCAGGTGCTTTTGGGAATCCTGCCTGAGAGCAGCTGCTGGTTGCCATTCATCTCATGCAAAGCCTGGACTGACGCATTTTTTGCTGCATCCCTCACAAAAGTAAACCAAACTGCAAACTCAAAGGATCGAGTGGAAGTACTAGTGATCACGCCTTCTACTGCTTTGCCTGAAGAGGGGACAGGCAGAACAAAATGAACTAAAAGTCTGAAAATCCACTGGAAAATATAAATTCTAGCCTTGAGAACTGCCTACATCTTCTTAAAGAATAAAAATGTTAAAAAGTCAGGAGAAGATTTACCCATCGTAGCTGCACCAACCTGAATTACTGCCCCACAGCCATCTTCTAGCATTACCAGTCATCAAGGCTGAAATTCCAGTATTGTGATTGCCACAACTCTCCAAGAAGCATTTGTACCAGTTAAGACATTATGAAAAAACAAAAACAAATAACAACAAAAAAGAATTTTTCTGATTCATATGAACAGTGTAGCAGGACCAAATTCCATCACTTTATTCAGTGTCTTTGAGGAGCAGACATAACCAAGTTTCTGAAGAATTGCCTCTTTCATCTCTCAGAAAATTGAGCCTATAATTATATTCCACATCCTGCTACAGACAGCTTTTATATCATTGCCAGGCACTTGCTCTTCATAGGTATGTTAACGTGCCATTTCTGAAGTTTTCATAATTTTTATGTGTGGATGATTCATTCTGAGCAGCACTGAAGGAATCTTGAAAACTTCAGTCTTTTTTTCCATGCATTTTTTGCAAACCCAGTCACAGCTTCCCATAGGCATGAGTTCGAAACAGAGCATGTGCAGCCTCCGTATTTACAGAAATACCTCTGATTTAACACACAGTGAGCAGTGAAAGCTGAATCCTTCCCCTGCACCTCAAACGGGGAAGGAAGTGCTGAAAGGGAGATCCTGAGAAGGATAAGAGCGAAAAGGCAGCAAGGAGGGGAGGGGGCAGGCAGGTGGGGAGCGCGATAACCAGCAGGGTTATCACTGAGGGATGCGTGCCAGGTCACGTGCCGATACTTCTCTGAAGCGGACGATGGGCAGGAGTTTGGCAATAATAAATGGGATGGAGCGTGTTTACATAAACACAGAAAGGACACGGCTGGAGCTGTGAGAACAGCTGCAAACACCGCCAGTGGAGTGGGGTCTGACCTGCTCTGCTTGAACTGTAAGGATAGTTCATTCTTCATGGAGTACAGTAACTGGAAATGATCATGCGTAGAGATTCTAGTTCTGCTCAGAAAAAGTACTTCTAAGGGCATACAGTATCAGGGATTCTGTTTTTGCAAAGCCTAGTAGAAAATGGAAGGAATCTGGAGAAATAGGAAGTAATTTTTGTAAAAACAGAGAGAAATGGGGGAAAAGGGAAGTTTGTTCTCTGTCTTATTTTCCCACAGGATGATCAGTGAGGCCAAGAGGTTTGTTTCAGGTTGTGCAAAACTCCACTTTAAGGAAGTGCATGAGCATCGCAGTGGAAGTTTCAGAATGGAAAGTTCCTCCTTTCAGACCCAGACTGCCAGAAGGGAAGCCCTGAGCCAGGCCAGTGGCTCCGCTCACCGTGAGCACTGCTATCCTCACACTCATTGTAGGGCAGCTATTTTCAGCCGCAGCCATAACACAGTGATAGCTTGTGGTGAGACAGCGTGAGGCTGTGTTCTGTGCTCTCATCCCCATTCCTGTGCTGATCTTTCACGCCGAGACACACCAGCTGCACTGCTGGGGCTCTGGGTAGCTATATAGCACATCTTCCAAAGCCTAA
The DNA here is from genome assembly GCF_019232065.1 of Centrocercus urophasianus. Classification (NCBI taxonomy): domain Eukaryota; kingdom Metazoa; phylum Chordata; class Aves; order Galliformes; family Phasianidae; genus Centrocercus; species Centrocercus urophasianus. Next base: position 10,662,596 of record NW_024884475.1, on the reverse strand, counting down.
ATGTCCATCACAGCTCTGTGCCTATGATGAGATGCCTTTGACCACCCTCACGTACTCTCGCAGGGATCAGGCAGCAGATCTCTTGCAGGACTTGGACCACACATCACGAGCTGAGAGCAGCCGCGTTCAGCTTCGGCACGCTGCATGTGACCAGGCCAGCTGTACTCCAAGTGGTCTGGATGTCCAATTGACTGGAAAGAGCAAGCACATTTTTTCCAGAGCCACTGACATTCCTGCAGCAGGGACCTGATTTATGAGTGGTGTCTATAGGAGCTGCTGCAACACACACCATTAATCTGTCAGGAATAGTAGTGCCGGCTGCGAACACATACAGGGAATCTTTCTGTAAATGCCATCAGACAAAAAGCTGATTTACTTGCAGTTTCCACCTGTTGAAGAACATTAAGCAATTAGCAGTACTGTTTTGGGGATGAGCTTCTGCATCCCTTTCCAAAGAGCCGGCATCCTCGCATTGTGGAGGTGCACTGCTGAGATGCTACGTGGTTTCAGCCCACAAATCCCTTGTTTGCTGCAGAGCTTGCATGTGGCAGCAGAACCTCTCCTACAAACTGTCTGAACTATTGCTAGATGAGTACTTCGAGTCCTGTACATTATCTGTTTGATGCAAGGCAACGTATCAAGGTGAAAAGCCCCATAACAGGGCCATCCCTGTGACTGCAGCACCACGTGTGCCCCACAGCAGCACCAATGGCCGCAGGGACTTTTTGTGCCCAGGATTAGAGGGATTGGGGACGATGCAGAAGCAGAGTGCTGAATCCAGGGTGGGAAATTGCTTTGCACGGCAATTTCTCTGGGAAGATTCAAAAATGGTGATGATTTCCAAGTACAAACAAATGTGCTGATGTCCTATATTCAGAACTTCTTTATTCCTTTAAAAACAAAACCAAAAGATACTGCAGCTCAGAGCTTGTTTCAATGAGCTGACGATGCTGCATTTCATGGCACAAAGGTTCACCTGCAACTGATAAACCATCAGAATATGTGGGAGAAGTGCATGCAGATAGGTTTGTTAAACTTTGACAGCAAATGAGAGAAAAAAAGAGAACTTGTTTTCAGTCGGAGACATCTGTCATGCCATGCTTCCCTCGCTAGGAAAAGCAATGAAGCAATTCTGCCTAATGCTGAACTTACTCCTGTAGCTGCTGACACAATTAGTTTCAAATGTGCGTTATCTTGAACAACCTTTACCTCTCAACTACATAGTGAACTTTAATGAAAAAAGACCCTCTTGGATCGACCCTCAGTCAGATGGATTCCCACCTCCGTGGATTCCCACTGTTATATTTACATCCTAAAATCCATAATCCTCTTTTCCCCAGGTTTTCAATAACTTTCTCCTGTTCCTACAGTTTTGCTCCTACTCCATTTGAGAAAATTGCCAGCCCTCTACAAACTGCATAATGAACAATAACGAACTGTTTTATTGCACACTTAGCTGTAAGCACACTTGTTAATTATCCAAGTTGCATTGTGAATGAGGATTTACACTTCACCTTGCCTCAGATATGTACATGCATTAAGAATATTTGTAGCATCTGTGACAAACAGAAATGTCTCCAAGTTTTCTGAAAGAATGGAAGAGATCAAGTCTTGATTTGCTCCTCAGCAGTCTCAAGAACATCTCCATGGAATAAAAGCGTTTTTTTCTCCTAGCTGAAGGACAGAACTGCATAGTTCACCATGTCAAGCTAATGTATTTATGGTTGCAAGGGCTATCCTCACCCCCAGACTTGAAGCTTGCCAAGGAATCCAAGGTATGTAATGATGATATGAACATGATATACTTTACTGTAACCTGTGCTGCAGGCAGCTGTTAATGCCAGTCTAACTTTCTGCAGTCTGCAGCCAAAGGAAAGCTGTCTGCAGCATATGTATAGTTTCACTCTGCAGCATAGTTACTGTGAAGTCAGTGCTATGCCGAAGAATTCAAGCCTCAGATGTTAATATATATTTGGAGTAATTTCTCTGAAAAATTCGTTTTCTCTCTGCTAAATTAGTGCTGCAGTAGTGTCTACAGTGTCACAAAAGACTGCAGAGATGCACTGTGCTAAACACTAGGGAAACACTGGGAAAGATGGGCAGGCTCCAAAGAGATACAAGTCAAAGGTACCAAAAAGGTTGAAACACATAGAAGAGACCGCAAGGAGTGCAAAGGGGAAGAGAAAGAAAAAACGACCTTAACACAACTGCTGAGCAGATCAATAACAGAAGGATTTGAATTCAGTCTGTTGGCTCCTTGTCTAATCTCCTATTGCACACTGCTGCTTCTGACAGTCTTGGCCTCAGTATTTTGGTACTGTCCTGAAATAATCTCTTTCTTTTTAAATTGTTCTTGTAATGGAAACACTTAAATTTTCAGCCTCCATTCTGCTAGTCCTATGCTGCTTTGTGAAGAGGGAGATCATTATATGTTACACCAAGTGTGAGTGCTTTCAGTGACAGTCAGTCAGTAATATCCTATTCCCTCCCTACTTTATGAACATGCAAAACTTATGCAAATCATCTAGATCCAAAAATGCAGACAGTCAATTTCTCTGCAGCATCTCAGTTAATGTTGTGGTCATAACAGGTTAGGGAAAGCGATCTGTTCTGTTGCTTTTCCATGGATTTTTGCTCTCTTCGATCTATAAAACCAAGCACAAGTAATTCTGAAATTCAGACCTTTAGCATGTTGAGTAGCATGGAAGCATTTCTTGGTTTTACCAACATGCAACACTCCTCTGAATATCACCCCATAGGATGTTTGCTTTTGTACAGCAGCATGATGGTGTTGACTCAACTGTGCCTTTTTCCTTCTGCATTCTTCCAAGTGCCACTAGTAAGCATTTAACATTTTTTTAATTGTAAATATTACTTTATTAACATTAAATGGTATTTACTGGCAGTATATCTTGGCTGAGAAAACACCAGGTATTAACCTCATTGTGCATATATATCTATGTGTATATGTACAGATTCTCCCTATTCTCCTGTTTCTATGCATATGTTGGTGAGAGCAATGGCAACTTGTATGGTTTTACTGGATTAGACTTTAATTATTAGAGCTTTTACAATAGAGACATAATTATGGTAATATAATTTATAACCGTTTATAACTTCAACTTCTTCACAACCTTTTCTAGAAAGCTGGTTCTTTACATGGTGGTTATGTTTTTAATTACACTGTCAAAACATAAAATCACATTCATAAGCCAGGTGCTGTACACCACATACATCTCTAGCATGGAGATACCAGCACCTTTTTGGAACGCACAGGCATCAACCTGCTGGCAGAGGGGTTCAACCCCGGTATGGACCCAGCTACTACCCATATTTGAATTTCTCACTTACATACTCAGCTGACAGGTGTCCAACTGAATTTGCAAGTGAACACAGAGAGGCAGGCTTTGTGGTTGAAGGAAGGTAAGATGTAAATACAAGATTTGCAGCAGATCAATCTGGACAGAATAGACATGTCATTTATCTTCCTGGAGCTTCTTGGAAAGGGTTCAAGGCACCTTCAAGGCCATTGCTGCTTACATAGAAGGTGAGCACCTCTGTGACTAAGTTCTTTAGTGATCTGTAACAGGTTAAGCACTAGGGGGAAACATCAAGTGCCAAAGTTATGTAATTGATTTTTTGCCACATAGGAGCACTCAAAAACCACACAGATTTGGTAGTATCAGACAAAACTAATTATTTGTGCCACACAGAAGCATAAAAAGGGTACACAGAGAGGAAAAGCAAGACAGCAGGGCAAAAAGAGACAACAGGAACTGTACGCATGATAAGAGAAGGGGAGGGAAAACAAGTAAAAAACAGTGTTGATTTTCTTTCCGTAAAAGCCCCATTTTCTACCTATTTTAATTTCCATTTCATCCTAGCCTTTGACATCAGTGAATGATGTCTGTTCGTCCCAGCAACCAATCCAATCCTCAACTTCCATGTCCCACTATTCAACACGACTTTGGAACATTGTCATTTGATTATTTTCGCTTGTCTATCTGAATATTTGCACCTTCCTATTTGTCTGTGTGATATTCTGACCACTGCATCTATCACAAAACACCAATATATATACTGGTATATCTTGGAGTAAGTGTGACGGTGCATTTTGCTTGCCTGAGCTTTTTAAAATTTGAAATGCAATGCAGTTCCCAAAGAGGAGCTAACCTGCACGTGAGGAATCATGAGACTGGTTTAGCATCCTGCAAACATGTTTGGAAAGAACAAAATTAAACATCTAAGCATGCTGATTAAAGCATCGATTCTGCAAAGACTTACTAGCAGGCACAGTCCCTTTGAAATCAGTGGGACAATTCACAGTCATAATCTGTGACTATGAGTAAACATTTACCTGGCTGAGCCTTTGGTAGCAGTTGCAAACAATGCTTTTTTTCTGGATGGACAGTGCTCAACTGCCAGCAGTCCACATGACATATATTGCCATTGTGGCTGCGTGGTGAAGCACAGAGCGCATCATTGCCCTGTGAGAGGCCCACAGGAAATTGCATAAACAGGCTGCTGTAATTAGACACCTATTATTATTATTTATTAAAACATAACTAGCTACACTGGTTGTGCATATTCTGTAGGCAGATCTTGTGAAAAAGTGAGTAATGTAGTCGGGGCTGTGCAATGTAGGCCTTGTTTACGACAGAAAGTTGTGCTGACCTGACCGTGTGCCTAAAGTTAAAGCTGCACCTCTCCAGCGTGGCTGGTGTTGTATCTGCATAGCTTATGTTTTCCTTAGCAGAAGGCAGAACAGCAACAGTGTAAAACACCTTCACGGCAGTAAAACCACACATCAATTTAAACAGCACAATTAAACGAGTTGTAAAAATTCACAGCTCAGTTAAATTGCTGCATGACATATGAAGAGATCAGACTCCTTATTCCACAGATAAATGATAATCAGTGAGTCTTACCCCTCCTGCACACAGGAGGAGAAGAAAGAAATCCCTTGTTCAGGACAGAGCGTTTCATGTCTGAGCACCCTGTGACTTAAGCAGCGCTTGCAGCTGAGAGGATCATGATGTATTTGTCTGGCTGCTGCCTGCACACAAGTGCTTGAATCAGCCTGAACTGATTCTTTGAACAGGCACAAGGTGGGAAGCACTAAGACCGGAGGGAGAGGAACTGCTGGTTTAAAGAAAACAGCAAAAGGTCACAGACAGATAAATGTTCCTGCCAGCACTAATTTTACTATAATGCTCCACTTTCTCATCTCGAAAATTGAAGGGATTTTTTCTTTATTCTTCCAGTCAGAGGAAGCAAGAGAACATGCATGCACATGAGCTAGAAACACACAGAATTACGAAGGAAGCTGATGAACATTTGCTAAAGGGATGGAAGAGCAGCATGGCACTGGTGACCAGGCCTCAGCACCAGGCCGAGGAGGCTGGGCACTGCCTTTGGCCCAATCTGAGTCCTTGGTATACAATCGTATCTCTTCACCTCTCTGGTTCTTCCTTTGTAGGATGAAAGAAGGCCAATTTGTACAGCGCTCTGAGGATTACCAATGACAAACAAGTGTTACATATTAGCTGGGTGGAACTTTTGTTAGCTTCAGTACCTTCTTTTCTAGTGGAACAAGCCACCATCCAAGGGAGAGGTTTCGTCTCTGATTGCTTAATGAGGCAATTTGATAATTTGGGCTCCAAATCAGAATTAAAATTTCAAAACGAAGTTCAAAAATCCATATTCTTGAGGCATGACTTCTCAGCTTGAGGCATTCTTTTCTTTAAAAATCCCCGTTAAAACAAAAAACAGCAACAGAAAATTTCATATAGATTGCTTCCAACTTACTGTATGCAAATGGACACAATTGATCAGCAACATTACCTATTTGTGAAGTCTCCTCTCATTACATAATTACAGAGAAATGGCTATGAGTAACTTCCCTGTCAATTGCGACCAGTAATTCCATTAGGGTGAATCACTGAGTAACCTTGTTTGTGACACCACAACCAGGTGCGTCAAACCAAGTAGCGCACTGCATGCACCACGCACTGCCTGGCTGCTGACAAGGGTGTACTGCAAGCTTGGGGATGAGAAAAAAGTACAGAGATGTGATGTCTAACAAACCGTGCCAAAATTTGCAGCCCACTGTTCCTTGCTGCCCCTTCCTAGGAAATTTGCTACTTCTCACAAGATGTGAAAATATTTTCAGGATCAAAACTTATCAGTTGTTCTCAAACAGAAGTTCCAGGCAAGCAAGCAGCCTGTTTTGTGACTTGACATCATGAAAGAGCCAATTTGGCCTTTGTTTTACTATTTCAGTTCTGCAAAGGATCAAATAAAAAAAGAGCTAAAATGGTATAAAGGAAACAGGATCTGGTCCCAGATTTTGGGTATTAGATGTGGGAGACTAGCTGCTCTTGCTCTCAAAAGTCCTCTATTTCTCTTTTACAGGTATTGCTGTTTTGTATACACTAGCTAAATGGATACATATTAATTCTATCTTTAATATTGGAAATGTTTATTTTTGTTGATTATTGTTGTTGATACAGCACAGAGAAGAATCTAAAGGATACATTCCAATAACGTTAATTTTTGTCAAATGATTTAATTTATTTCATAGTGGACTACTCCTCTCCTTTTTTGTATTTCCCAAAATATGGGGATACATAAGAAATTCTCTTCACATGACACTTAATTTTGAACTGCAGTAATGGATTATTTACTATAAAACATCAATTTCCTAGGCATGGAAATGGTTTATTCTGCAAGTTCTGATAAATCTTTCCAATATTTAAGGTATAGCTTTGAGTGCCAATAACCCAGGCCACATTGGCTTTATCAGTACCAGTTCTACTGAGCTAGGATACAAGTCACAAAATATGTGAATAGCTTTTGTTTTATAAACTGCCTTTCAGATATCATTCCAGCATCTTCTGGCCATTCCAAATCACATTTGCTATAGAGAACAGTTCGAATTAATTCTCCAAAATCAATGGCAATGTAAGGGAAGTTTATATGCAGGCACTGATGTACTCCCTTCTTTCTCTTACAAATTTCCTGCGTGTATCCCTTAATCTTATTATCTGAAAACCCTATGCAAATTATGAGCTCATTTTAAAAGCTCTAATTTTGCTCAGATTTATAGGAAAATCGTTTTGTAAACACATGTATATGGATGACAAGAGCAGACTAGGACCTTAACAGCCTGTGCTCTTCCTGCTCAATTAGTTGTAAATTGTAGATCTTTCCGGCCCTATCTCAGAAAAACACGTTAACCTGTAATTAAATCCCAGAGAAATCAAGGGGACACCTCAGCACACATTTAGGGTTCGGTGTACACTTCAGTGTTTAGAAGAGAAGCTTAATGCATTCCTGAAGGAATATTTATTATCATAAACCAGTATTTCACTATGACTGGGGCACAGAATCCAGGCAGTCCAGCAAAAGAGATCTAAGAGATCATGAGACAGAAAAAATTATTAAATGACAGGGAGACAACTCGCATATTCAACTTTTTGGGGTCTGACATACTAAGTTTAACTCCACCCTTTTCATACCCCACAGGTGACTGCATTATCTTAGGCCTCCACAACTCACACTCTCTTATCATTCACCTTCAAGACCTCAGTCAATCTCTTGAAACACACATGGAAATTATGTACATGTATACTGAGAGATGCCAGGGGATACCATTCTGCACTCCTATCTGCAATACCAGCATAATTTCTAGACACAAATACATACCAACAAATCACCTACTTTTTTTGGATTTCCACTATTATTTTTATGAACCTGTGCAACAAATTTGGCAATTTTTCTTCTTCCTGGAGGAGCAAGGGATTCTTGTATATTAACCATAGATTCATCTCTGTGTAGTCCAATCTTTGACATTTTCCTACATTGAAAAATTGGCTGTAACATTGTGATTCTGTGCTTCCCAGAAGTCTTCAACTAACATGGCAGAATTCCAGAGGTGGGAAACATTTATATGCTAAAGGGTCCAAATGTGGCAGAGCTCATACAGTCCTTGCCCCAAAGAACTCACAGGCTCTGAGACTTACTGTGCATGTTACTTACTGCAAAGCTAAATGCAGATTACATTTTTCATTTAATGATTTATTTTCAGAGCAAGCTTTTCAATACAATATTCTGCTCTGCCTTTTTGAGAACGCTCTAAAATTGCAGTGTACATGCTGCTTTTTTGATTAGCTGGTGTCACATGGAAACAGGCCTGAAAGTGAAAGAAACAACCCTTATGCAGTAAAAAATGAGGATTTATAGCTCAAACTGTTAAACTTTCCAAACTAGATACATTACTAAGCTTGCTTCTTTTGTTGGCATTATGCTCATCTCTTCCTGAGACATTTAGCCCCTGCAAACAGCAACTGATACCGTCTGCAAATATGATACACTACTGTGGGTGTTGTGCAAGCCAAATACATCCCACAGGACAATTCCTCTCATACTATCATTACCATCTTGTACAATCTTGGAGAGGAGATGAAAGGAAATGACTAATTTGGGAGGTGCATGAATCTCAGCAGAAGTTGCTGCTTCCACGTGAAGGAGTGGCTTGCCATCATTTGGCAAGCAGAGACTGGCATAAAAATTTGTCCTCCAGCATTAAAAAAGTGGAGAATGCAGGTGTGTGAACCTCTGATGACCTTCCCAACTCACTCTGAGAATAGGTTGCTGCTGCAATAATATTAGCACAAGAGACTGTCTGTAGGGAGCTCTGCTGCTGTCGAGTGAGTGCAGAGATGTGCTGGTACAGCCCTCTGCCTTCAGCCCTGAGAATGCTGAGAGGCTGCTAAGCTTCCGCTCAACGGAGCAGTACTGCACTGCCCACTGTGCCCATGATGAAATACACCTGATGGGTGATGAATCACGATAACCTCCCTAGCTGCAGTAATGTTTCCATTGCAATTACATCTGTGTAGCTATTTATTGTGGTGGTTTATCTTGCAGATTTGGAATATGATGTATTAAAACATGGTGCAGTGCAATCCAAATGCAATGAGGCAAGTAACTGTAAAAGTCAAAATCAGGATACAGAGAACAATGTATTTCAAATTAAGTGGGAACAAGATTACTTGTTAGCTGAAAATAATGAGCACCTTCAGTGCCTTATGCGCATGCAAATAATAGGTGTGCCAAAGGAATGTAATATCAGCTGGCATTACAAAACCTACCACCACAGAAAAAAAGAGAAGTGCGCTGGAGAACCTAATTACTACAGAATTAAAAAAAAAAAAACAAAACCCTTCCCCAAATCAGGATTACAAGCAAATAAGTATGCTGATTTAACCTGCCTCTGCATAAACTGAAAACCTGGCTACATCCTATGAGACATATGTCAGGTGAATCCCTGAAATGGGATTGTGAGCTGGAAAACGTGCTGTTAAAATGTTCTCTGCATCTATGGGTAAAAAAAATGAACGTAACAAGTCATGAAAGCTGGTTATCAGCTCAGTAACTAGGGCAAGCAGAATAGTTGACAAAATAATGACTCAAAATTTGAGAAGAAAACATAAGAACTTGTCTTAACTTTGAATGAGACCCCCAGCCCCAGTGAAATCGGGCTGCTGTTAAATTTCAGCTTAGCTATTGCTGAGGCCTTCTTTGTAAAATGGGACTGAGCTTCAAAAGTATTTAGGAAGTATTTCTCTCTGCCACTAGCTCATGTAAGGTTCCAAAACGCCCTTGTCACAAGTAATGACAGTGACTGTCTAGAAGAGTCAATTAATGAGCATGCTGAGAAGAAACTGCAGCTGAATGCCTTACTTTCTCTGCACAGTACATTTTAGGCAGTTGGTGCTAAATCTATGAAACAAGGAATTTGAAAACTACTCTAATATATATACGGTTAACCTCATTCAGAGAAGAAATAGTGCAGAGGCACAGAAAATGTATCAGATATCTCAAGGAGGTGAATCTAAACGATGGAAATTTACCCTCTCACTCAGAAAGCTGGGGGAAGAAGCTGCCTCCCACACTTTTCCAAATGTGCATGTCTTTAAGAAGAGAAAACAAACAAAACTCAGTCATTAAAGCCTATCACTACTTGGTGGTCTGTTGTAGGTGACTGCGGGCAATGCAACAGTGGTCTTCTTACAGCTTCATAATAGTTTGATCTGCATGGTGTCTAAAATGCAATACAGCTATTCAGGTCACATATTATCCATGGAAGGGCTAAAAGTTTGCTAGCTTCCATGATTGACTGCAAAATTTTCTACAGTCTTCCACACTTACATACTTATATGCATCCCCAAAAGTTGAACCCTTAAAGTTGTAACTGAGAAGTGTCTAAATTCATTCCCAGAGAGCCCATTCTCACATCTAGTATCCATGAACAGCATTGAATTTAGCTCAAAATCCATTTAGTGCTTCCAGTTGGCACAAGCAGTCTTGTTCTGCCCGTGGAGAGAGCTCTTCCAGTAGACTGCTCTCAGCAGCAGCCTAGAGAATAGCTTCGGATGAGGCCCATATCTCCCCTCCCAGTAACTCTCAGTAGCTCACTCATGATATTGCAATAGTATTTACATTTTGCATTGCTGACTAAACTGCATGCATATAACCAGCATCAGAGTTTCAATCCCAAAGACTTCTCATTTCAAAAAAGTATTTTTAGCATTGGAAGACAAGGAGTTTGAGTCTTTTTTGGCAGGCTTCATTATACTATATACTCTTAAAAATGTCTTGGTGATCACAGATACTTCTGGCAAAGCCAAACCTGCTCATTCTTCAGGTGATTTCAACAGCATTTTCCACTGAAGACCTCCCTGCAGAACTTCATGTCAGTATGTGGGAGTCCTGAGCCAGCTGGCATCCCTAGGCAATCAGGACAGAGCAGCCAGTGCCTCATACAGGTGCACTGAATCCCTTTTTACAAGGTCTTACAATTTTTAACTGGCTGTGAAAGAAATCTTATAGTACTTTCCTGGCACAGCAATACATCAGTTCCAGATATGGAAATAACTTCTATGCACAGTGGTGATGAATGGAGTTCTCCATTTGTTTCTTAAGAACTTCATTTCCTACCTGAAAAACTGTGCAGTGAGTGCTGTTCACTATACAGAAGAACTTGCCCCTGAGAAAGTGGCTCCCAGGAAGAAAAACTTCCAAAATTGTAACGTTGCAACAAGCCATGAAACAATGTCCTTGACTGATAATTCCTACCACTCTGGATACTGACATTTAGGAAAAAAATACCTGTTCTGAGAAACACACTGTTCTCTTATCTAATGATGGTGTATTTGACGTTCATCTGCTGTAAAATAAAGTCTAAATAGGATAATCCAGTCATAGGATTATATTCCTCTGTGATCTGTAGTTCTGGCCCCAGTCTGGCATTTAGTGTTCTCTGATACACCTGCATGGCATCAGCTCGGATTGTAATAGCTTTTCCTTGTGTTGTCTGATCATCACATGCTCCTGATTTAGCTCTATTTGGGTCTACAGTCAGCCTCAAAGAAAAACAATTGCTCCTTTGGTAGGGGAAATGATTATCTTCCGTATGCCTGGAAAGACTGGATGAATCTGGATATTTAACCATCCCTTTATTTAATGACATCTTTAAATGCCAGATAAATATTTTTGTTTTTTTTTTTAAACACCAGACAGATTTGTCTCTCAAGACTACAACACTGAAACAGCATCAAACTCAAAAGACACCTTCATTTCAACATAAAGTCCTACTGAAAGCAGAAAATGAAGAATTTTCATCTCAATGGAGAGCGCTTTCAAGGAAAAACACCTTGATAATGTAAGTACAAAATACAAAATGGCCGTGGAAAGTCAGGTAGTTTTGCTTCTTTTAACAAGTTGTAATGGAGTAGCTCTTCAAATTAGCATCTAAATGTAATTAAGTTGGAATTTCAAGGCAAACTGTTACAAAAGGCATTTTAGATAGCATATCAGTGCAGTTGAAAAGTATCAAAACGTTATTTACTTCTTGGCAGAAAAATGTGCTTTCCTGCTCTCAGGATGCCCAATTCTATTTCAGCTTGAAAGCCCTGCAGTCAGTCAGAGTCAATCCAGATGACTCTCCTTGTTGTAGTTACGATACTGGAAGTTCAGGTGTTATATCACAGCAAGTACTTTGAAACGTCTTTTTTTTTTTTTTTTTTCTTGTCCCAAACTGTAACACTAAAAGTTCTTCTGGTTGGGATTCAATCGCTTCTTTGGAAATACTGCTTTTTCCAATCTTGACTTTTTCCTCTATTCAACATGAATTCTTTGTAACGGCTGCTGGTATTAATCAGTCACTCTTAATGCTTCTTCACCACCTATGAAATCAGTTGTATTTAGTAGTTAGGCTATCAGTGAGGGTAGTGACCATTCTCCCCCCTGCTGCTCCACCAATAAAACAGCCTGCTCAAACAAAAAAACAGAGTACAGAAGAGATGTAAATTTATTACAGCCTATAAATAATGCATACAGTTTTCTGAACACATATTTCATTTTTTTTCCCAAGTATCTGAACACAAGTATTACTTTTGTTTTGCAGGATTTTTTTTGTTTTGTTCTGTTTTTTAACTATAGGATCAGATAAGAAAGCTTTTTTTTGATCAGCCAAAACAGAATGTCAAAGCGTCAGGACAACAAGCCATTAATACACAAAGATCTTTTCTATTACCAGGGTATGCAACAGAATATCATGCTAAGAGAATGCTGAAGCATTGGATTAAAAAAGAATAATGCCAGGGCAATTACTTTAAGAACACAATACTTTCATGTGTTTACTTCAGTTTTCATGTCATGTAAGTGATTAATAAAGACTGAACCAGTCAGCCTATCCTTCCAATATATTCATTCAAAAAACATTGGCCAGATCAGCTGCTAGTATAACGTGACCGACCCTGTTCTCAGCATTCTCACTGACTGAAAATACGGTCAGTATCTGAAAAGAAAAAATGCTTGGTGGAATTACTGTGGAACAATAATTATATTTCTGATGAGTAAGGCGAGGACTGGGTGCTGATGCTGCAGGCTACTCAAGGATGGTTAATTGTATTCATGGACTATTTGTAAGACAGCAAGCTGCCAAAACCTCAGACATTTCCAGCATGGTAATTCAGGAATGCTGTAGTAAATAGGAGAAAACAGATGTCATAATGTGTTTCATCTAGTTTAAAACTTAAAATGTAATTAACTTAATGGCTTGACAATAGCTGATGTAGCAACAAATATAATGCAATTGAATTAGTGTCTCATTATGACATTGAATTTTTCTACATAGGCACTAGCAAAACAAGAACAGATTTTGAGGTGTTGTTGTATCTTATGGTGATTGTCCTTGAAACACTGTCACATGTAACACTCCCTCTGTATTTCATCACTTGTGAAAATTATTTCACTTCTATAACACTATACTTCTGTGCTCTTTCCATTATATCACTAGTGAAAGCTGTTCCTTGCTTTATTGTTTCAGAGGCTTCTGCCTGGACACTTGGGCTTTTATTTTCATTGCATAGGATAAAGCTTTCATTTTCTCTCTCTTTTGTATTGCTTGGCTGTTTGGCCAAACCATGGTAGGTGATTATCACAGTTCTTTCACATCTGTTCAGAATATTTCTTACAGTAGACTTCAGGTGGTCTGCTCTGCACACAAAGCAGCGTGCTGTGATAGAGGCCTGTGCGTGTATTATTTTGGACTTCCTGAAGGCTCCTCAAGGTATTATTGTAATTAATTAATGTAATTGATGTAATTGAATTAAATTGGCAAAACAAAATGAAACAAAGCAAAAAAACTCTTCGAGTTGTGAAACTGATTTTTCAAATGACTCAGGCCTTCTAAACTAACCATGCTACTCTGCCCCTTTTAATAATACTGAAACCTGTCACAGCAAAATCTGAGCGTAAAACGGCCTGAGAGGCCTAACACAGATCTGAGCAACGTTTCTATTGTTCTCCATTCACATAGATGAGGTCCTTGATGCTAACCAGAAAGTGACCCTCCGCTGTTGTGGGTAAATCCAGCTAGCTTTTTTAACTGTGCAGTGGTATTATTAGGAAGGATCAGTAAAAAGGAATCTGCAATCTGATCTGGTGCTGAGGAATGCCTTTTGAGTGTGTTATTTGAATTTAGTTATTACTTCTGGGAGGTGTGAATGTTTTGCATGGCTCTTTATTCAAAACCTGAAATTGACTGTGAAGAGTGCTAAAAAAGTTATGCAAGCCTTCATGCAATTAAGAAAAGTAGTTTCAAAAAGTTAACTATACACAGTACACTGTGATAGCCAATAACATACACTATTTCTGTGTTGGACATTCCTTGTGTTGCATTACTTTTGATGGTTCACTTTCTGGATTTTAAAATTATCTATAAATGTATGTATATATTTTGGATTTAGATCCTGCACACTTCGTTGCTTTTTTTTTTTTTTTTTTTTTTTTTTTCTTAAACTACATTTGCTCCCCCATGGATGTTGCACCATCTCCATTTCTAAAATGCTGAATGGGCAGATTGTTTCTATCGAATATCTTACATGAACTGTCAAGGAAGTGTGAACAATAGGAGACTGTCAACTGATTGGTTCTCAGAATTACAAAATTTAGTGATATGGAAGGCCTACTCAAGGAAATTCAGCCTTTTATTGCACCTAGCAGGAAATCTTAGGGAATGATGTATGCCTGAGAGCAAATGCTTATAAGCCCTGCATACAGTGCTGTGCAATTCCTTCTTTAATATGCAACTGAATAGAAGAAAATCTTACATGGTGAAATTTATAATTTTCTAAGAAATTCATTGGAGACCCTATCCAGCAGGGGTCAGAATGAAAAAGGGAAACAGTGGTACTCGCTGAGGCTGACAGCTAAAGGCACAGATCTATCAGTCACTCCATGTCTGTTCAGCATTCTTTTCAGCACAGATCATCTGGTTTTGATTTTCCAAACAAGTGCAGTTACCTACAGCACACACCCACCTAGTTGTTCATGCTGTGTGTAGACTGTCACATTATATTCCTTTAGAGAACCTTCACCTTTGGTATCAGTTCAAAAAGAAAAAAAAAAAACAACACAACACTGATTGGAGTTAGCATTGTCTATCCCCATGGTTTTTCAGAGGAAAAGTTCATTAGCTGCTTCACATGCCAAGGGACCAGCTGTCCTTCAGCACATGGAGCAGCTCTGATTGACCAGGAGGACAAGGGGGAAATAAGCTCACAGCAGTGCCAGCACAGCATATGGTCATGTACCAGCTGTTTCTGAAACACTTGCCAAAGGGAGACCAGAATCTGGTTGGCTGTTAGTAAAATAAAACTCATCATAAACCAACAAGCAAACAAACAAAAAAAAATCCACTATCAGTATTCCTGAGACCTGGCCACAGAGGCAGTGCTGTGGATTTGAAATGACAAGCAGCAACTATGTGAATATTCAGAGTAATCTGTCATTTGTTTGCATGTTATGACTTCCTCTACTAGGAGAACACTGATAATCAGAGCGCTTGGCCCTTCCACAGAGCTTTTAACACAGGAAAGCCATATAAAGAGTTAAATAAGGTGAGTAGATTTGCACTTGTAATATACATCGCTAATACATTGAAAATATGTTCGGCAGCCTGTGTGGAGATCAATTTAAAGCAGTGCCAATTTTCACTTCAGACAAATCGCAGGTGTCCCACGTTTTACTGTATTTTATTTCTATCTTGAAAAAGGAAACTCAGATTCTAAGCTTGAAAACACAGGGAGATTTGATTTTGATTGTCGTAAGTCATATTGCTGTGTTGGTGAAGTGCTTTTGATAAAGCTGTGGAGTGACTCAGCAGAAAACAGCCAGCAGGATTTTTCCCCAAGCTTTTCCGTTTTCAGTTTCAGCTCTTCTTAACAAGAAAATAAGTTAAACAGTAATTAAATAGCTCAGGGAATGACTCTGCTCTTCCAGCACGGAATTTGAAGCTCTGCTTTCTCTTCAGAGTACTCCCATAATACTCTCAAGGTTTTGAAGAAACTGCACTGATCAACTCCATGTTCATACGACATCAATTATTGCCTCGGCACCATTCAGGACATCATCAGTAGCTCATGCAGCCACACAGTCCATGTTAAACTTTAAAAATAGGTTTATTTGGTTAGCTAAACTAAATGTACAACTAAATTAGGTGCCTGGTAAAGAATATCTAAAAAAAAAAAACCCAAAAACCTAGCTAAAATGAAAATAAAGGAGAAATAAGAGTAATGCTGCTGTCATGTATCACAAATAAATATGTAGGTGGGGAGGCAGTGGCTACTACCTTGGCACACGTTCATGGTCTCTTTGAGATGTGCTTTCATATGCAGGTTTAATTCTCTGGAATGCCCACACCCAGCTGTGGGATCATCTTGTCAGCGGGGAGCGTAGTTGCAGTAAAGGCTCCGCATGGACAGAAGTGGTAGTGTGAGCCTGGTTAGATGGCACACCTCACTACGAGGCTGTGAGTAAAGGGAAAACCCTCAGGATGACACGGTCTGACTTACTTTGGCATCTTACATAACACTGACTTTCCTTCCACCTGTGTGTGCTCATACAGCTGAGGAATGAGCAGACCCACTGCACGTCCAGGAGGGCGTTATTACTTTCCCAATTAAGACGCTTAATTAGCACTGCTGCGTGCCGCCTTCGTCATATTTTCAGTCTCACCGCGGCCTATTTTCATCCATCTGCCACGCTGTTAGTGCTGCTCCTTCATTACCCCTCGGTGCGTACACAGCTCTGATGAACCCACTTCATCCACGGGGACGAAAGTTTCGCAGCTCCTGACAGCAGCTCTCAACGGCACCCTTTCTATCCACATGGGCTCCCCGAACCCGCTCTGTTTGCACACCGCGCCCTTGGAGCCGCCGAGCCCTACTGCGGGCCCACAACCGCTGACGCTCGGTCGTTCTCCCCACTTCCCTCTCCTCCGCATTCCATCCCCGTGCTCTTCCCGCCCCTTTTCTCCTCAGGCGCCCGGCTGCTCCCCCGGCGGGCGGGGCCGTAGCGCACAGCCTGGCCAAAGGGACGCTTCTCTCCCGCCTTCCCGCCCGCTCCCCTCGCCTCCCGCCCGCCGCTCCTCTCACCCCCGCGCTCAGGCGGCGGGATCCGGGTCGCCCTCTGGGCGGAAGGATATGGGGCGGGGCCTGCGGCGCGGTCCGCCGGGGCGCTGAGTCCTGTTGCCGGGTGACGGAACGGCCGCCTCCCCCCCCCCCCCCCCCCCTTCCCTCCCTTCTCCCCACCCTCCCCGTGGCGCTGGGAGCCGCCGCCGCCGCCGGTTTACGTAACGCCTCCCGGGGCAGGTCCCGGCTCCGTCCCGCCCGCCTCACTCGGGGACGGCCGCAGCGGGACGGAGTCCGCCGCCTCCTCCGGCTGCCAGAGGCCCCGGGGCCCCGCGCCGCCACGGCAGGTAAAACCCGGGTAGAGCGGCGGGAGGGGCGGCACCGGGGCGGCGGGAGGACGGGGCCGGGGCCTCCGTTCCCGCCGCCGCGCCGAGGGCCGGGCCGGGGCGGCCTGCCTCGCTCCCTCCCCGCGCCGGCGGCACGGCTAGAGGAGGAGCCGTGGGGCCGGGCGGCGGGAGGACGGCTTTCCCGGGCCGGGCGGGGGGAAGTGCGGAC
>NW_024884475.1:10576129-10644642 GCF_019232065.1 Centrocercus urophasianus | reverse complement strand
CTTTTTTTTCTTTTTTTTCCCCCCCTCTTTCCTTCCCCTCCCGCAGCATTGTCCTTTAGGGGCGTATCGAAGGCGAAAGGCGGACAGAAAGGCTCGGGCTGCCGCCGGCGGGGGGCGGGGCTCGGCTGACGGCGGAGTGACGGCAGCGGTGTCCTATGGCCACGCGGGGCGGGCCCGGCAGGGCCGCAGCCGCTGGCGGGCGGCGGGCGGGGCGGGGGCCAAGGTTTGCCGAAGGTTACGGCTGGATGCAGAAGCGGCGCGGCCGAGCCCCCGCCCGCCGGAGCGGAGCCGGCTTCCCGCTGGCCGCGCTTCCCATAACGTGGTTGAGCGCGGCCGGCGGCCGAAACTTTGAGAGAAGTGGGAGCGCGGCGTGCTCCGCCGGTTTGTCTTTGTTTTAATCGCGCGTTGCGGTACCCGGCGCTCATCTGAGGGATGAGGACGGTGCGGTTTGTCCTCTGAAGAGAAGGCGTTCCGATGTTCCCGTGCTTTTCGTGTGTCGGGTTGTAGCTGATAGGACCGGAGCTGAGGACGCTGCGGTGCGCGCGGCAGGTTTTCCTGCCGGCCCTTGGAAGTGCTGTGCTTTATGTCCTTCTTCCACACGTCGGACTTCAGTGTCGCTGTGATGAAGAGGAAATTGCAGCTCAAGTTGGGTGTCCTGGCTGTCAAAAGTCATGTCAAAATTACTCACTGAGCTCACAGTGGGTAATTGCATGAAGTAGACTATTTCACCACAGCACCCAAGCCCAACCCGTGCAGGCTGTTTGTGGTCCCTGCCCGTCTGAAATGGCCTTTTTCTAATGTATTGTTGAAGACAAAAATATTCCTTATAAAAGTAAATGACATGTAACTTGATCGTTACTTGATGTGTAACTCTACAGATTTTATTTTGTGCTAATCCTCCATCTGCTACTCCTTGTCAGTATGGATGTGCTAAAATGGTAGTGTACAACCCTTCCCTTGCAATTAATAAAGTGTGCTGAGTATGCATCAAAATCCCCAATCTCCGGCATAGAGATGTAAGAGAGGAAGTAGGTAACATGAACGAAGACAAGCAGTGCCTTGTACATTTGTAATGTCCTTCATGTTCCAAGAATTTTAGGGGAAATCCTGCTTTAAACTCTCAATGGAAAACCTCAGCAGTTGCTGTCCCTGCCCTCTGTGTGTAGCAGGTGTTCCTGTGCTGACAGCAGTGGAACTTAATCTCAGTTTGTCTGTTTTGTGCACCATTGGAGGTAATGATTGTTCCAGACTGCAGGTTCTGCAGATTGGCATTAGCTATGCGACCCTGCAGCCCTTCTGCTCATCTGCAGGTGAATCAGAAGGAAGGGGAGAACAGATTGATATGGGACCCCAGAGGAAAGATAGGAGGCCTTGAACATCTGTTACCTTAATATGCTGATTCCTTAGCCTGCAATCTGCACTGCTTTTCCTCTTTTTGCTATTCATTGCTCTTCCGAATAACAGAAATTCCATAGGAGTAAAATGATGTCAGCATTTTTCTCTGCTGCTTTGCCATGCATCCTAGCAGAAAGAGGGACAGAGTGGGATCTAGATACTGCTTATAATTTAGTGTCAGCTTCCCTACTTGCCCTTCCTGAGCACCTTGTTTCTAGGTGAATGAGGGCAGGGAAGGAAGCCAAGAGGTTGATTTTGTAATGGGCGCTGGTGAATCTTCAGTGAAATTTTACTGATTTTTAGGAATAGTATCACAGAGCCCCAATAGGATTCCTGGCTATTTAGTTCAAACTGAGCAAAATCATCAGCACTTCAGACCCTGCTTAAAGAAGCATACAAAAACGCATAATGATGGGTATTGAAAGTGGTATATGTTAAATGTCGCCTCTAAACCCGTATAATGATATAAATTCAAATGTATATACAATTCCAGGGCTTTCTGTAGATGATGTGAGAAAAAGACCCCCATTTCTATGTATTCCTTTGCAGCTCACTGCTTTTTTATTTTGCTTTTTTTCCTTCAGACATACATTGGTAGCACATCTTTCATACTTGTCTGATGGAGTGCTAATGTAAAGCCCCTAAAATTATGCAATGGTAATAACAACTAATGGCTGATAGCTGTAGGTAATAACTTACTAATGTAAAGTGATGAGTAATAACATGTGGTGAAGCAGAATGTGATGAGGACAGCAACACTTAGAACTCCTATAGGCTGAGAGGTAGCAGGGACTGTTCTGGTCACCTGCACTGCTGGTGGAGCTTGGAACACTAATGGGATCATGGGAGCTCTTTCATATGCTCTTTTTATTGGGATTGTGCCTTCTGTGTTGTGGGACAGAGACTGGAATTGTACAGTTCAGCTCAAGAACAGTGCCAGGCTCATTGGTCATTTGAATATCGGTATAGAAATGAGTTGTCTTTGCATTGTTTCTTTTGTGGTTGTTTTCCCAAGCTATTTTCTCAGTAATTCCGTGAGGCAAAACAAACACGTTCAAATGAATGTTTGAGTGTTCAGTTGCATTTTAGTGTATAGTTAGAAAGAAAATTGGCTACTGTGAAGAAAAAGCGTGTTTTTAAGTTTGGAGTTCATTTACCCAACCTCTTGTTAGGCAGAAATACCAGGTAACTGTGGGACTTCTTGAGTGTTCAGTAGGAAGAGATCTATACCAGCAGTGACCTCTTCTGTTACTGGAGAGGTTGTTGTAGTTTCCCAGCAGCTGGTTGGGCACGTTTGGATGCTGAGTGGTGGGATGTGTGCTTTATCATCGGGCTGTTTTCAGCATTCAGTAGTGTTCAGTAAGAAGGTTCTCCTTTCACAAAGCTCTCACTAAAAGCTCCTTCTCTAGCTGCGTTGTAAGTTACGAAATTGTAGTTTTTAACCTATTTCCTTTATAATTTCATGTGCAGTTATCTGGATTTAATCACAGAAGTGTTCTTCTCAGGGATTCTGCTCCTAACTGAGCTGCTGCACGACTGCTTTGGCATCTGTTTGTCCTTCCAGGAGTTTTACTTCTCACTCAGTAGTGTGGAAATTTAAATTTGAATTCATTTTTTAAAATTTCCTTTTTTTTTTCCCTCACTGAATTTAATTGAATTTAAATTCATTTTACCGTTGTGATATTATATGTGGTAGGTTAATTAGGTCCTGTGATGTGTAAGCATAGTCTGTATGCAGACTCAGTGTAATAAATATAATTTTCAGTGTAATTTGGAAATGATTACATTGCTCATTTTAGTGATGTGCTGTCGCGAGGAGGAAGTTTCAAGTCTGCAGTCGATGCCAACTTTGCTCATGTCTGTAACCTTTTGGGCCTTAGTCTAGAAAGGATCACAGGTGAAAATTTGTAGTCTGAAGAAAAAATCCCCTCCTTACCCCACAGGCACCTTATAAATTGTAACAGGGATAAGATATGAATGTTGTTATATGTAAAAGAAGCAAAAGAAGGTGGTCCAGCAGCTGAACCTGCTGCTCTGTCAGCTGCGTCACGGCATGGATGGAAGCACAGCGTTCAGTTTGGTTGTGCCTGTGTTTCACATGCTGTATGGAAAGGAAGAGTGGTTGTGCTGTTCATATATTATGAAACTGTGTGGGGGCTCTTTTGGTGGTGGTTTTTGAGATTTGGTTAGAGGAGAGTTTGGTTGCGGAAGAATTTCAAGGAGAACTGCAGTTACGTTGCAGGAAAGATTTTGTGTCCTGTTAAAGGAAGTCTGGAGATGAGAGTGAGAGATCAGGGGCTCGCTGAAAGCAGGGGAAATAAAGCACGCTTTCATAAAACTGTGTCGTTTTAGCATCAGAACAGCAGAGCTCAGCTGCAAGATACCCTCTGCAAGGTTATTCCAGGTAATGTTAGCTCAGCCAAAATTTGGATTGAGATAATCTTTAACGGCAAAGTGGCGACACATACCAAAACATACACAGAGTGATTAAAGGCATTTTTGGAGGGATGTGTCATATATGCTTTTTAAGAAAATAGTTTTGTTAGCCTTAAGGGAAAAGGCTGCTTGAAGCATCAGTAATGAAAAAATAGGTAATGCATGTTGCTGCTACTGAGTGAGTAATTAATTCTCAGTAAATCCTTGTGACACTGTACGGAGTTATTACAAACTTGAAACAATGTGAGGACTCTGGCTGAGTGGGAGCACAAGGCTCGCGCCGTGCGTCGAGCTGGGGAGCTGGAGGATGTTGGCAGGAATGGGGCAGGCTTCCAGCGACTTGTCTGACTGATAACTTTGCTTAGGAAGGTGAAGGAATGATTTGTGCTTTTTCATGGTATTTTCTGCTTGAAGATTTTGAGCAGGCAACTGTTACTAATTAGCTAAAGGTTGCTGCTCTGTGACTTCCTATTTTCCTGCCTCTGTCTTCTGGGTTAGAAGTTCACTGCCATGTAGTTGAGTTCAGCAGCGAAGCGAAGCTCCCTGTAGGAGTTCTGGGTTTTGTTTGGTCAGAGTTTTCATTACCGCTTTGCTGGAGTCACGTTGAGTTGTGTGGGGTCACACGGGAGTTGTTCTGACTAGCTATTAGTTTATTATCTTTTCGTATTTATGTAGTTCTGCTTCTTTTCACCAGCTTCTTTGAACAGCGTATCTTATCAGCTGGAGAGAAACCTCAGAGTTCCAGTTTTCAGTAACTTGGTTCTTGAGCTGTGAAGGAAATAACTTGGCTAACAGTCCTACAACTTCCATGAAGAGAAGTAGCATAGTGCTGACCTGCTATTTCCAGCTACCATTGGAAGTAGCAAATATTTGGTTTTTAAAAGCAATGTATTAACCTGTCCTACCTGCTTAGTTTGTACGCTTTTATTTTCAATAATAATTTTCTTTGGATAAAGAGATACTGAAAAGGCTGTGTGGTCATACAAGTCTCTTTGTCTTTTAAGCCCTTCGTGGGGCTATTTTTAAGCTTTTCAAAAGGACAGTAACTGACCGTTTGAGTCACAGGCCCACTATAGAAAACCTCAGCCAAATACAGAAAACTTCAATACGAAGCATTCATGGAAGAGCCACGTCCATGTTAATGAAATAGAATGTATAGTGTGTCCATTTACTGTGGAGGAATTTATATATAGCCAAATGATTAACTTTAATAGTATAAATAGCTGGAGAAATGCCTTTACCTTTAAATGGACAGTAATTATTGCATGTCTGGAATACAGAATTAATTCTGCATTCCTCCTGAGCTGAAAGATGCAAAGTGTGCCCAAGAATAAATTCTATATTAGTTGAATTAAATGCTGTACAGTTGCATGAACGTGCAATGAATGAACTGTGGGCTATTTAATACAGTGGTGCTCTGACTGATGGGAAGGGCAACTCAGTATTTTATCCTGGTGATCCCTTTGGCTGCCCGTGCTGCAGGAGGCAGGAAGCGCCTGTCTGTGTTGGTGCTGAGGCTCTGACACTGCAGGTAAGGCTGTGTCAGCTTGGTGCTTAGACCTGGGAGCCATTACCCTGCTCCTTGGAGGGGGGCAATGAGCTGCCCGCAGAGTGTATGGAACCTCCTTCTCTAGAGGTATTCAGAACCCACCTGGATGCTTTCCCTGTACTGTAGGGACCCTGCTTGTCAGGGGGATTGGACTAGATGATCTCCAGAGGTTCCTTTCAATCCCTACAGACTTGTCATTCTGTGGGTTGAGCTCTGACAAGGAGCTGTTGTAACAGAGAGCTCAAGCTACTCCAGGAGTTGGACAAATGCAAGGCATCAGGAGGGCAGGAAGCGGAGTGATTCAACAGTAGGTCCTCTGTCTGATGTTTCCATTATTTGACTGTGTCCTCCCTGTCTGCACTGTAAAGCCCTGCCTGTGTTTTAGGTGAGAGAAAAATTAGTAAATCTATTGGGATGCAGATGTCATATGCCACAAGTCCTGAGGATAAATGTCCCAGTGAGCTTAGAGCATGTGTTCTTTGTGATCTTTGCTATGTATGGTTTGTAGTAACGTAATAATGTATAAAGTAAAGTAGTTGTTTTCTTTTCCAAAGAAAGAGTTGCTGAGGAATGGTGATTGATGGTAATCAGTGGCATGCCATCTGTTGCTTTTGTATGTGTATGTAGGAAAAGATACAGCTCCTGATAAATTGTGTCTGTAAAAAAAATTCTCATGGGACTGAATAAAAACGATGGATGAGGTCTCCTCTTCGAGGTTACAGCCAGAGGGTTCTTGCAGCCCCTCTCAGCCCCCTGGTGATCCATCCAAGTGTTCCATTTGTGTAATGGGTGCGAGAGGGTGAGATGTTCATCTCTGGCTTTGCTCTGGTATGCTGATGGGATCTGCAACTTCAGATTGAAACACTTAAATCATACTGACATCTTCATTGGCAGAAAGAAATGAAACAGAACAGTCTGAAACCTGATGGTGGTATGATACCAAAGTTATAGCAATGTCTGGGGAGTTATATGAAGTATGACTTGAGGCGCTGTCTGCTTTTTGGAGGCATTGCATATATACCTTCTTCTGAATTAGCACCCAGTTTTTCTTGGATTTGCCATGCTTGGCTGATCCACTGTGTTCCAGGCTAGTAGCAGTGCAGCACTTCCCCCTGCGTCACCACGATCTACAGCAACTGGGATTTGTCGTCTCCAGGCTGCTGTGGCTCTGGTCTGCTTGTTTTAAAGCCAAGTGTGCTGAGTTGCAATGTCATTTCCTCGCCTACACCTGTTGTGGAGACTTTGTGGCAACAAAAGTTGATGGCTTATTTGTGTTTGTTGGAAACTGACCCACCAAAAAAAAAAAGGCACCGAAAGTGACTTTTTACCATTCGGAACAAACTGGTTCTTAAGTTCACTTTTAATGTGGGAAGCAGTTGAGTTCCTTGCCGTTAGACCGAGGTGTATTTCAAAGCTTATTAAAAATTCTGATTTCTGAGTTGGGTGATGAGTGTACATTTTTCTTTTTTTTCAGTTAGGATTTAAAGAATCTCGTAGTCTTGTTTAAACAAGAACCAGTGAGTTCAAGCACCAGCTTTAAGCAAGCTTTAAATTTAGTGCCAAATTCAGTCCTGGACAGTAACAAATTAAATGGGGGAAAAAAGGACATTGTCACAACGGTGTACCTCCCTCACTGTTGTGAATAGAGTCATTAGGATTGCTTTGGTAGGTGGATAACCCTGTTTGGACAAATTCTTCCTGGATCAATGCAGATGTTTCTGTTGTTAATGACAGCTGGGCGTTTGAAATCAGTGAAGCAGTGCTTTCAATCGTGTAGGTTCAGACCATCTATAAATATCTTCTGGTTTGTTAAATCTAATCTCTGCGTGAAGGTGTTTTCAGAAGTTGTGAGGAGTACTGGAGCGTTGGAGTTAGGACAGTTTGGGCTTACAGGTTCGTGGTACCTGAGCTTGTCTGGTACAGCCACACAACCAAAGCTTCACAAATTGTTTTATTTGTCAAGTGTGTGAGTGTTGTCTGAATTGCTTTGGACTCCCTTAAGTTTGTGGGAATGAAGATAGTGGTGATGTGCTGCAAATGAAGTGCCTGCTCTTGGATTTTTTGAATGTCTTTTGATGTTGAATTTTGATTTTCCTGAAACAGTTTCCTCAGTGATGCTATAAAATACTCCCATCTTGAGGATCAAATTTGCTCACTAAATAGAGACAACTGTTGAAACAGGTTTTACAAAACTTGTCAACTGATAGAGTTCCTGAAATTCTTATTATATAAAGAACCACTTCCTAGTGGTTGTCCACCATCTAGAGATACTTCTTGCAAGTCTGCTGTACATAATAGGAACACTTCCAAAAGAGCCTTCTTGTGAAGCCACTTTCAGACCTTGTACCTCTGTAAAGTGATGAAGTTTTGATGTGTGGTGGACACAGTGTGCTGTGACTGTTCTTCACAGCGCTTGCAGGTTTTCCTGCTGGGTCATGCTTTTCTCTCTTGCTTTTTTCAAACTTACATACTGTACATCTTATGTTACACGTTTATTTTGAGGAAGCAGAGAATATTCTGGTGAGCGAGGGCACTGGGATCTCGGTTATGCAGCTGAACCTGGTGCAGGTGCATCCCTGCTGCTTCTGCAGCCCATCAGTAATTGCTCCCCAGAGCTCACTTTTTGCTTTGCTTTTTGGCAGGATTGGTGTTCTGACATCCTGTAACAAAGTCCATGTATGTTAATAATGTGCAGCTCTGTGAGCTGTTCAGCTAATTGAACTCCTCAGCTACTTTTTTTCTTGAGTGTTGTTCTTGTATTATGGTGAACATGAATGTTTTATGAGAACAACTGTACTGCTTCAGACAAAGGCTTTGTCAAATCCAGTACTCGTCTGCATCAGCATCTGTAGGTGAGCTGTTACAGAGGAACAGGGAAAGTACATGTGATACTTCTTTCAGATTGCCCCCAGCCCCTCTCTATTTTCTGCCTAGGGGATCTTCTTAACCTGATGTGTTTTGCCTTGTTGGAAACTTTCAAAGGATCTCTCCTCTTCAATTGCTTTTGAAGCACATCTGAATATGAAAATATATATATTCTGTGTTTTCAGTATCTTTTAACAAGGAATTCCTGATCCCCGTTTTATAAAGCTTTGTATGTAACTCGTGTTAAAAAAACCAACACAAAACCAAACAACAGTGCATTGAGCAATCCCTGTCCATGGAGAGGCACGTCTGTTTTGATATTACAGGAGCAAAGTTCTGTGCAGCTGTTGCAGATAATGAGGTGGGCAGCTAACAGCAGGCAGCCGCTCGCTCGCTTTCACCCAGCAGGGTGGGGAAGAGGATCAGAATGGTAGAGAGAAAGCTGCATGTGAAAGCAAAGCAAAATAAAGAATTTGCAACTTCCCACTGAAAATGTGCTTCTCTCCGCCGTCTTTCCGCCAGCTTTTACTGCAGGGAGCAACATGGTATGAGACATCCCTGCAGCCATCTGTGGCCAGCTGCCCTGGCTTTTTGTAGTCCTGTTCTCCTTGCTGGCAGCCTGGCGGCCTGAGAAAGAGGAGGCCTTGATGTGGAGTGAGCACTGCTTGGTGATGGCCTGGACGTCCCTGCATTATCAAAGCTGGTTTGCTTGCAAAGCCAAAGCACAGCAGGATACATTCTGCTCTGAAGAAAATTAATTCTATCCCAGCCCAAACCAATGCAATCTTCACTCCCTACTCTACTCACACTATCCAACATGCTCTCATTAATCACCACCCTTCTTCCAGCCTTTTCATTTATATACAGACTTTCCCTTGTCCGTGCACTGCCCCTGTACAATGTCCATGAGGTGTTGGTGGAGTTCACGTAGCTCCTGGCTTGGCTTCTGCCTGTGTGTGGCAGTTGCTCAGAGCAGGAGGGCAGTGTGCTGCATGGGTTTTGGGGCACTGAAGGCAGCTCATGTCAGGGCACTGCTGCACCTGCATTGCTGCACTGGATGTTCATCCTCCATCAATTTGGGTGGTTCCTGTAAGGAACAGCTCAAATCACAGATTACATCAGTTGAAGGTATATCCATTATAGCAGTGTATACGCGTGCAGTGAGATAGATGACTTTGGTTTTGTACTGTGGTTCTGTCTTTTGACTGCTGCAGGGTTTAAACTTGCAGTTTCATGAAATTTCTAACATACTGCTTAGGAACTAGATCAAGGAATCAGCTCAGAACTATTGTTTTATATGAGGAACTTCGTATTGATAGCACGGAATTACTATTCCTGCGTCATTTCCAGTCTCTCTACACTGAATTTTGTTTGCCTTTTCATTGCTCAGTCACTGTGTTTCATAAGCATCTTCTGCATTTTTCTCTTACTCTGTTTGCTGTCCCTGCTGGCTTGCTGCAATTCCTTGTCTTCAACACTGTGTCATGTATCCCACCTTCCAGATCCCTTATAGGTTTGTGAAGTGATGCAGGTCCTAGAGAACTGTGCTGATAACTTTCCCTGTGTTGTTTTGATTGTATCCGTGCTCTTTTTATTTGCTAAGAAGGAACAATCTTAGAATGGCCTGGGTTGAAAAGGACCGCAATGATCACCTAGTTTCAACCTCCCTGGATTGCCGACCACCAGACCAGGCTGCCTGGAGCCACATCCAGCTGGGCCTTGAATGCCTCTAGGGATGGGGCATCCACAACCTCCTTGGGCAACCTGTTCCAGTGCCTCACCACCCTCAGAGTGAAGAAAATGAGCCTTACAGGGTAGCTCTTGAATTCTTTGAGTAATTCCATTAAGCTTTGATGCAGGATTAGCAGCTTCGGGTTTTCCTTTGGATGAGCATTATGAAAATAAACAAGCAGATTTTTCAAGAGAAGCATCCTGCAGTGACATCCCTGAGCTGTGTCCTGTCCCAGGTGGGTTCCCACTTGGCTGAGTTACCGTAGAACCAGAGCATAACGGCGGCCTGGGTAGACATGAGACAACTGTAAAATGTCTACCCATTGGAAACAAGCTTGTACTGCCCTTCTGATAAAACTTCTTAAAAGGAGAAAACCTGTATCTATCAGGAAGTTAATTCACAGAGCTGCTTGTACACTTCTTTCTTAAAGTGCTCCTTTGATTCCTGACAGATGCTTTAATCTGTGTTTGCTGTAATGCAGCGGCGCTTCTGGGGCTCTGTGGCAGGAATGGACTGAAATGGAATGGAGGCAGAGGTTTGTTTGCAATACAGACATTATCAGTATTTTTTGTTCTATTGCATTCAGTGCCTTAGTCATGAGTCAAATCTCTGCTCTGCTGTTTGTTGTACAACACCACCAAACATCACCAACACATGAAAAGATTGTTCCTGCTCTGAGAATTACAGAGCCACATTTCTCTGGTCGTCAAGGAATGTGATTAAAAAACAACAACTTCTTCTGAATTCACATGTCTTTTAAGTGCCATGTGAAATTTATTAAGGACACAGATGCCATTGTTTGCTGCAGTCTAAATAGGCTTTGTTTCAGGGCTGTGACAGTGCCCTCCCCAGTGTGTGGCCCATTGGTTTGCATATTAAGGATTTGTTGAGGCTTTTCACTGAAAGAGGCAAAACAAATAGTGGTAAAATTGCTGATTTTTCCATAATGCATATGAGAAATTTTGAACTTTTATTGCCATCTGTGACTGTGCTTTTGATCCTTAGTTTTCTGAAGGGGACTGAAAGATGCTAATGTGGATACTTATGTTATTGACCACACAGTAACATTTTCACTTCTGATTTATAGTAAATAGGATTCACTGGTTTTTGCTACATGCAGTTGTCGTGGAGAGGAAAGATTGCTTGTTTGTTTTTAATAAAACCACTCTGTAGAAAAGTGCTACTTCTAAAGGGTGTCCTGGTTAAAAATGTGTGGACTTGTATATCCACATTTATAAGCAGTAAGAATGCTGTGATTGCTTTGTCATGCATTGAGAAATTGTCTTATGTCATCAAAGATTGTAGCAGAAAGGCCCACACCTTTAGAAAATGAGAAATTTTAATTGTAAACTATGTAATACACTGGCGTATTTTACAGAATATTAGTGGAAATGTATGAAACAGCTCTAAAGACAACTGCTGTGTGACAGTGTTTGTTCCAGTTGTTATTGTACAGTGTTGGGCAGAACGGTGCATTGGAGGCACAGATGTGGAGGTTGTCCCTGTTTGGAACTGAAGGAATGAAAGAGACGACCTGTAGCTTTATTGAGGAACTGCTTCTCTGCAGTAGTTGTACAGTAGTTTGTGAAGAACAACTTGGTGGCTTGGGAGCCTTTATTTGCAGATCATGCAAAGAAATAATTATTAGTTTCCTATTTCCTTTAATATATAGATCCTCTAATTTTTGTTCCTTTGGAGTGTAGTCTCCTATGTTGTGGGTTTAAGCCTGCAGACAGCTTGATTGCTTTTTGAGTTACCTTTTGATAGTGTACAAGGAGCAGTCTGTTGTGCTTTAGTTTACCTGCAAGGACAGTAATGAAGGATGTGGTTGGTTTGCTCTCTCTGCTGGTAGTCTGGTAAAAGCACTTACACATACTGGTACTTTCTGGGTAGGTTTGTATCAATTTAAATGAGGAGTGATTTAATTACACCTTCCTTTTACTGTCCTCTTGGCATGCCTGTGCTCTGTAAGCCTGCACTCATAACCGTCGCAAAAAGGCATTTGTGTGGTCCAAGACACACAGAGTTATTACTACAAATTAGTTGTGACCATAGCTGTATTCCATTACACTTACAGGGAAGACTAAGGTTGTTTAGCCTTCAGAAAAGATTTGCCATGCAGCAACAGTGACATAGGGAACTGGCACGAGGTGTTCCAGCTTCAGTTTCCAGACCACTAGGCTTCCATCCTATTTTTCACCGTGGAACACTTACAACTGCTTTCCTGTAACTGCATTTGAGTATGCTAGTACTCGGTTGTTGTCTTTCACTGTTCTGGGTGGAAAGGATGTCCAGTGATTTTGAGAAATGTCTGTTCTCAAATAGCCTCAGTGGTAAAGTCAGTGTGTTTATTTACATACTGTTGTGTCCTCTTTCCTTTGTAGGACACTTTGTAATTTGGCTGTAGTGCTTTGGAAAGGTCGTTGATTAGTAGTACAAAATCTAAAGGTTACTAGAAAGTGTACTTGGGTGTGGAGTAAGCAGAAATTGTCTTGTAGGAGTTTCATCTCATGTTTTTGTCTTTGGGATCTGTGATGAATACAGATTTCACAAACTATTGAGAGAGATGTGTGATTTCTTATTTGGAAATTCTCGTAAGTCTACCATGTGTTATGGCTGGAAATGGAGAGTTCTTTCCAGCTTGGTAGTCAAAGTAACTAGCCTTGCTCCAATTGCTAAAGCTATATAGTAGTCTCCTTGTTAAGATTGGCTGTTACTATTGCAAAAACAGAAGGTGTTTTTTTTAACAAGACAGTGTCAAAAAGATGATAGGAAGAGTTGAAAACTGATTTGTCAAAGATTGTTATTATACAAATTGGACTTTGCATCTTGCAGAGTGTCTTTTCTTTGAATGACGTGTGTAAATTTGGTGTAAAAACCTCTGTGTAGGGCTGGGATATTTCTGTTTGGACAGGATTTTGTTCTCCAGCATAATGGAAATACATGCTTAGTGCTTCTGGTAAGGCAGAGCACGGGAGGCTGTTGTAAAATGAGAACTCTCAAAGACTTGGAGAGTTCTGTTCAGATTTCCCGTTTTTGTGTCATTTGTATATGTTAAAGATACAGTGAAATAACATTAAAAAGGGGAACTTAAATATGGTAATAAAAGTTTGACTAAAAGTCTTGGGGCAACGTTGACACTTTGTCTTAACTCCTGACTTTAACCAAAAAAAAAAAAAAGTATAAATGAAATTTAGTTTTTCAGCTGTCAGGAGGATATGAACTGCTGAGGAGTTTGGACTTGTGACTTTTCATTCAGAATACATCAGTCACAATACGCAACTTTACATGATTTCGTGATGAAAAGCCTTTGCAAAGGGTTTCTACGTACTTTTCCTTCTGCTATCATACGAGAGGCCAGGCAATACAAACATGCTACTGACAGAGCTTGAATACCGGTGTGTTATTTGCCTGCTCAAGTGAAGACAGCTATTGGAGTAAGGCAGTAATGCAGCTTTAACTGTAGGGAGGGCTTTGTCAAGTCACATTATCTTGCTTTGGGTTCTTTTCCTGATGATGTTGCAATTCATTAAAATTCTTGAGTATACAGCAGTATCTGAATAGTAACGCAAAGAAAGCTCCTAAAAGCTGTCATCTTAAGTCATATAGACACATGTCAATAGCAAAGGCACTGTTCATTTTGTTTGCCCACAAAACATGCACTGCCCACACAGCATTGCTCAGAGTTACAGTTAAGGGATGGCTGTTTCAGCGGGTCTGTCCCCTGCACCTTGCAGTAGGTTGGAGTGAATTAGATATTAGCACATGGAGTGAAGTAGATATTGCTAGGTGCTTTCTTTGGTGCTTCCTTTCAGTGAAAGTATATTTCTTGCTTGGATTTGTGCTTTGTTTTCTGCCGTCAAGCTGGAGAGGAGAAAACTTGCACAGATATCAGATTGCTGTTTGGCTGATTGGCAGGCTGGTCCAAATGGCCTTTTTTGGACCTGACTTGCTCTAGATCAGAGGGCAGAAGGACTGCATACTTGGGGCTTGCTTGTTCTGCACCTTACTTATGCATGATTGGTTTGGCATTGCAGTTGTTCTGAGTCTTAGGATGATTTGTCTATTTTAGGATATGGTTTAGAGTGTAAGCTCACTAAGTTAAGACTAGTGTAGTCATCTGTGTGAAGAAGGTTAAATGTTGGTTCTTACGTGAATGGATGATGTTCTGCTCAGGTTTTAGGTAGGCAGATTTTAGGTGATAAAATGCTGCAAGGCAGAAAGTGAAATTAAAATGAAAAACCGCCAACAAAAACAACCAAACCTGACAATAGCAACCATTCAGCAATGGGATATAGGAAGTATTTTATAGCTCTGGTGAAACTGCTGGCCAGGTAATTGTATAAATTCAGTGTTCTATAAACAGGACAGTTTTTTTTCTGCTTGTAGATGGGAGTCACTGCAAAACAGTAGGATTATGTTGTCTTCTAGTGATGCAAAATATGCAATTAGACTTAATGTAAGTGAATGTAGATTTTTTGATGAAAAGGTCTGTCTTTGGCTGATAGTAAATAAAACCTTCTCAACCTTCTATTAAAGTTAGGCCTGCTGTACGTTTCAAGGAAGGGTTGGTAGTGAATTGTTTGAAAGAGTTCTCTTCCTGCATGAAAAAGTGATTTTTCTCTAAGTCACCTTTAAACTTGGAATAATGCCTGTTACTCTTCAGAGTGACACTGAGCAGGTGTGCTGTACAGGTGAAGTAAGCAGTATGTAAATGACTGCTTTCTGCGTCGTTTATTTTGCACTGTTTGATGATGTTTGTGTGTGGAGACATAATATCACAACTTATCCTTTTTTCCTCTTTATAGGTCCTGCTGGGGACTTGCATCTGGCCTCAATGTGAAATTAAGGTAGAAAAACACATCTACATATGTGTTTGCTATTAGGATTTAGTTTATTCACTGGTCATGCCTGAAGAGTGATGTTCGTCTCTAGACGGCTAACTGCCAGGAAATATAAATGATTGTCCTAGAAGTCAAGCCTCTCTCCTATTTACTGGAGTGAAAATCACCTCCAGATATCGACGGGATATCAACTACAGAAAATGCTTCACGTTATAAGGATGCCAACCACCTAGATTCATGCGCCCTATCTGTACAGTTGTTGTGGATGGTTTGCCATCAGAAAGCTCCTCAAGCTCTTATCCAGGCCCTGTATCTGTTTCTGAAATGTCTCTGCTACATGCTTTGGGTCCAGTGCAGACCTGGCTGGGACAAGAGCTAGAGAAGTGTGGCATTGATGCCATGATTTATACTCGGTATGTCCTCAGTCTTCTGCTGCATGATAGCTATGACTACGACCTGCAGGAACAGGTATTTACATATTTTAGATGTTGTCCAGTGAAAGTGAGTTTTGTATCAGTTATGTTTTGTGTATCATACCTGGGCATGGCTCAGGGGTGGGAGGTGGTTGTCTTTCAGTGTGTGGGTGGAAGGGGGGGTGTACTGCACTGGGGTACTGCAAATTCAGACTGATGTCATTGGTTTTCTTTACCAGCAATTGCATTAACATTTTAGTACTACTGCAGTCTCCTTTAGAGTTATTAGCACTGTCATGTTTCATGAACTTAAAACTTATGGTACTCCTGGTTGTAAGATTTATTTAATATTGGAACATTAGTAAACTTAGGTGAGTTTTGTAAGCTTTTGAAATTGGGCTGCTTCACAGTAGCCTGTAGACTCCATGTGACTTCCTCTTAAGAATTTCATCTCATGCTATTTTCAGTAAAGAATAAAAATACTTTTTTAATATCCAAGTATCTAAAATACTTTATTGCATGAATATTGTTCATCTCTTAAAGGAATGTTAATGCTGAATCCCAATAACAGGTGTGCAAAAGAGTTGTGATGCATGGCTCTAATTCAGAAAGGGCAGAGGAAGAAAAGTGAGGCCATGTAGCACAGGTAACTGTATTTCCATTCCCACGTGCCACTCTTGCTGAAGGTTTTCTGTGTTTCAAGAGCAGTAATCCTTATGGATCCCTTCCAACTCACGATACTGAGCATATCCTTTGCTCCTAATTTCATCTCCTTTTTATGAATTTCTCTGCATCTTTTGCTGTACATCAGAATACTTTTAATATAGGATTTTTTTTTTTAATATAAAATTCAGAGAAGTTCTGGCATTTTCAGGAGGGAGTGAGGGTACTGTTATCATGGATTTGTATAAGGTGTTTGTGATTAATGTGAAAAAACAGAAGGAAGAAAGCATTGCCTTTTTTGGTGCCTTGATAATTCATTTTTTGTTGCTGTTTCTTTGATAATGCTTCACATATTGCAGCTGAAGTGCTTCAGAATTCTTTTTTCTAGTTTCCCTTTTTCACAAATCCATCAAGAACAGGGCAGGAGTTGGACACTGCCGATTTCAGAACTCTTAGCAGCCGTCACTATGCATGCTTCCATCACATAAAACAGAAAACTTGATGTGCAAAAGCATTTTTTTCTGCTAAAGTTCCACCTGCAATGATGGAAATCACCAGAAACAACCTCATGATTTGTAATAATAATTAAAAACAATAACTGTAAGATATTTTAAGAACACACCTTAGTAGTGAGCTTACTTAGGTCTTGGTCAGACACCAATGGCTGTATTTTAGAAGACAGAATGAAATTCCACAGCCCATTGAATTAGAGGGATAGGACAGAAAAAAAGAAGCCAGTGATACCCCACCAGAATTTGAGAAGCTTTGAAGATAGTCCTGTGACTGTGGAGAAAAACGAAGACTTGTTTCTTTCTAGTCTGATTTGGAGTGTAGTCATAACTGTGAAGTCTCTGTTGTGATCATTTAAAAATGACTGAAGTGCCAAAATTATTTTTCATCAAGCATTACAAGGAACATGGTAACTGTGTTATGAAAACCTCAATCATTTGATTTCATTTTGATACCTTAACTGGATACTTTGAGTTGATTGAGCTTCAAGGAAAGTCCCTGTTCTTTTCCAAGTTGATTATATGAACTTAACGAGCCAAAGAGAGAAGAATAGCACATGCTGACAGGGTAGCCAGGATGTGTGCCAACTGTACAGGATGTCTTCTGAACAGCATCTAGATGCTGAGCAAGTTGGAAGTTTCTTTCCTGCCTCCCTGCTTTTCACATACCGTTACTGTACTTATTCACTTCATTTTCAAGTAACTGTTCTCTAATTGTTGAGGTCTAGGGTCTGGTTTTGTGATGATTCTCTGTAATAATGATGGGATGAATGCATTATGAAACACTGCTACCTAATTCCTTTCTTGAATGGCTTGATCTTTAAAACCTACAGATGTTCTGTTTTTTGTTTTTTTTTTTTGTTTTTTTTTTTTTACATGAAGAATTGAGGCAATTTATATCACGTGTGCTTGCTCTACTGTATTTTATTTTATTTTATTTTTTGTGTGTGGCTGCATTTTAAAAAAATTGGCTTAAGCTGCTCAGAAACAAGAGATTGTGTTCTGAATTATCACAGTAAAACTAAACATTTAAGCAGTTTCAGTCCAATTTTGCTGATGTGTACAGCATGAAGACAAACAAAAGAAATACAAATAACCAGCACTGCTTACAGGTGGGGAAGAGTGCAGCAATTCAAGTACAGAAATATCTTTTCAATATTTAAGAGTAAAGTATTGAGAGATGCTGAACTGCTCTAATTGTGATCTGCTCCTGGGGAACAATTGGTTCTCAGCATCTCAAGAACTTTTTTCTTTCCTTATGTGATTCCTTTGATTCTTGAGAAAAGTGACAGAATTTTCAGAGGAGAAAATGCTTTCAGTAATGAATTTGTTCTGATGATTTCTCTGTATATATAGGGGTCTTTCTGCAGGGCATGATTAGCCACTGATTAGCCACTGCTTCTTTCCAAAAACAGCAGCGAGGTCTGTTTTGAACTGTTCAAAGGGAATGTGTGGGCCCGAAACAAGGAAGTGGCAGATGTGGCAGGGGGTTGGAATTTGATGATCCTTGAGGTCCCTTCCAACCCAAACCATTCAGTGATAAATAATATAGCAGTGTTCATTGACTAGGTCTTCAGGATTTGGTTTTGAGTTTAAGCAGGATGTTCCCTTCTGTTCTCTTGCTAATGCAAGGTATGTGGCACGCTGCTTCTGTCACTTGATGGCTTTTCCTCCCGTGTTGTGCATGGTGAGGTGGGCTGATTCCTGGACAGGACCTCAGGCGTTGTTAAGGGTTTGAGATGTGTGGTGGTTTTTTTTTTTGGTTGCCTGCTTGCTTGCTTTTGGGTTTTGCTTTTTTAAATTCATATTTGTTTATTTTACTTTTGTTTTCATCACTGCTAATTCTGTGGCTTGCCCAATTAGAGTGATTTCTCTTGGGTATGGTTATGTGTACACAGATCTAATGTTATTGAACAGCACCTTGTTTAGATTCTTGATAGTAGGTTTTTCAAGACTTAAAAAGTAAAACTGTAACACACTGTGACCCATTTTTACTGGAATGCTTGTATTTTTTGTTCTGACTCATTGGCTTGAATATAGAAGTAATCAGAAAATGCATTAGCAGGTGTGTTTTGCTTGACTGTTTTGGAATCTTGTTTATGAGGAATTGCACAGGGATTCCTTGAGCCTCCAGAGCTGCTGTGGTTATTCGTACAGCCAGCTACTGTTACACACGTGTTATATGTATAAGCACTCTGTAACACCTTATAAATATGTCCATTCTAAATGTTGTAAAAACTAAAAAACCTCTACTGTAGTTCATTATCGTTGGCGTTTGTACCACATTTCTCATTCAAGCCAGTTGCATGTGTGGATACCTGCTACTTGTGGAAATGAGCCGAAGAGCCTAAGATGCAAATGTTCTTAAGCAGTCCTTAATTCTTAATGGTTTTGGTCTTTTACTTTTCCTATGAGGAAATAAAAATTGCTATGGATTTAAAGAATAGAATGCGATAGAAACTTAAATGTTCTGCATTTAAATGTGTAGGCTTTCATCATTTGCATTTTATTGATATATTTTTTTTTTCTGGTTTAGGAGTAAGGAAGAAATAAACTACAAAACTCATAACATTATTGAGCAATCTTTACCTCTGGCAAGCGCACAGAAATGCTGTTGGGGACAGTGTGAAAATTCCGAGACAGCTTTTTGACTTCAGATTAGACTGACTTTTAGTCAGAGTGCCTTGCACTCAGTGTTTCCTGATGATAAATCGTCTTCTGATTGTAGTTTAATGCCAATTTAAATGCCAATTTAAAGTGTATTTGCAGATACCTGTTCTCAAACCAGTTTGTGATACAGCAAATACTGCATTACCATGGCGTAGTCTGTTGGAGGCTTACTGCTTCTCACTGCATTGCCTTGGGATACACTGTGTGAAAGAGTATCTCATTGATCTTTATTTGTGCAGCATTAGAATCAGTATTCTGTGATTTATATACTATTTGTAAGCATAGCTGTTTCTGAATATAACAGGTTCATCTGTTTTTGCCTGCAGATTTTTCTTCCTTTTGAAGAAAGCAAACAAACCAACCAACCAAAACCCCAACATGCCTGCAAAAGAGCCCCCACCAGCTCAGCGTTGTGCGGGATAAGGGCTTTGTTTGTAAGCCTTTGGTCATGCAGCAGAAAGGTCTAAACACATTTATTATGTGGACTTGCTGTACAGTGCTGACTGCTGTTGGTGATTTACTTCTTTTCACTCATTTTTGGGGGAAGTTGACTTTTTTTTCTGACCCTCATAAGTAGAAATCCTAGAGAAGTTTTTTAAAAAGATAATTCCAAGATTTAGGAAAATATTAAGTAGCTGTTCTGTTACAAACTGTGCTCTTCTTTGACTAGCGTGAGGTGATCTGTTCTGAAACCTGTGGCAGAGGCTGTCATTCTGGAAGACTTACTATTTACACCCTGATTTGAAATGGTCTTCAAAATAATAGCTACAAGACGACTTCTTATGCTGATACAGTAGCTACACAACCTCTTATGACTGATCAGAGTTTTTATTCTTGCTTTTTCAAAGTCCCAAAATGTGATATGCATTTTTTTTCTCCTTTGTATAAAGGGAAGAACAGAGTGTGAGAGAAGGCACCTGGCTGTGTATTCATTACATGTTCTTGGCCTGGTGTTCTGAAATGGCCTGGGGCTGTCACTGCCTGCACACAGGTGTGGTGGCTGCAGTACGTGGAGCATTGCCCTCCCTGCCATCCCATGGCAACCCAGCTTGGGGACTTGATGCCTGAGTGTGACTTAGAGTGATGGTTGTTTAGTTGTTCAGAAGCCTCTTTCAGGAAGGAATGAGTTGTCTTGATGGGTTTGGTTTGTTTTAAAGTGAAAAATCTCACCCGGAACAAAAAGATGTGAAGAGAAAGGAAGATTTGGTCTTCTGTAGTAACCTAAACCCGTATGAAGTGTCAGTCTGGTTAGTATGCCTGTTCAGCAAAGCAGTACAATTTGTTGTAGTACAATGGCTCTTGGATCATCCCTAAGAAATAAATGTGGTTCTGTTACAGCAGGGCAGTGCTGTGTGACTGTTGCACACAGCTGTTAAGTTTCCAAGTTTACCAGCAACTCAAATGTAAAATGTTTTCCCTTTGGTTTGTGTTTGATTCTGCTTATTATGCTGTACAACATTTCTGTAGGAACTATTTTTATTTTTATTTTTTAATTTTCTGACCATAATACTGAAGTATGTAAAATTCAAGCTGTAGAAATTTCTCTATGCAGAAAAAGAATAGGTAGGAAAGGAACTATGAGCCCAAGACTTCTAGCTGCACTCTTCTCATATGCTTAGTTTAGTCTTTAGAGTAATATAATATATATGTTCGCAAGGTTAGGACTAAAGAAACTTTTTTTCATACGTAAATATGTAAACTGAAGAAAGAGCAGATTGATCATGATTAGCATACAGTTCTGTATCCTCAAGTTAACTTGCCTGTACAGCTTATATGTTCATAGCAAATCATTTCAGTTTTATAAAAGTTCAGATAAGTAAATCTAAAAGTTTGTGGGGTAAACTGCTCTACATTCCCCCCCTCATTTAGAAGTGATTAGATAAGGACTCTAGCTTATGTTGTATTAACCTTTTGAAAATAAGTCTTCTATATGAGGTTAACTTGGTGAGAAAAATAGTGGTTTCATCCTGAGCACATAATGCCTCTGAGCAGCCTTAAAGCAGCCTTATGGTTATGCAGCTCTATCAGTTGAGATCAGTCTGTGAAGGACTGCTGCCCCGTGGTTGTTTGCTGGTGCTGAAGTCACCCAGCTGTGTTCCTTTTACAGTCACTGTCAGTACAGGAGCATCCAGCAGGGGCTCCTGGAATAGGTCTGGCCAGTGTAAGGCAGGTACTACTGGTGTGGTGCCTCTAAAGGACATATTCTTTTTTTCCTCCCCATTTACTAGTTATTTCTCTTGTTAATTATGAAGCGATTGCTTTGTTCTGTATTTCTGTCTTGGTGACTTCTTGTCAAGGGGTACAGTTGATGCACCCTGGACTGTGCACTTGTATTCTTGATTGTGTTTTAAGGATAGAACTGGAGCTCAGCAGTAGGCTCCTCGCTCACTGAACAAACTGCAGGTCCCAGGGCAGTCTCCTTCAGCTGTGTCAGCACAAATCCTGTTGGAAAACATTTCTTCCCAACAAGTGGCATTATCAGAACATTTTCTTTCAGGCAGTGTTCTGTCTTTGTGCAGGTGCCTGTGGTCATGTTTGCAAATTTAAACATGTCTGTTTCATGATGTGAAGTATCTTTTTCAAGACATCTTGACAGCCAGGCTCTTTGGTGCCTGTCTTTTGTGCTGTCCTGTTGAAATTGGCAATAGAGTTAGCATGTTTTCTTTAGCCTCTCTTGTGAGGATTCCAGGCAGTCTTTGAAATAGGTACTACCTTGCCTTTCTGTGGCTTTCTAAATGTCATCTAACACTTAGTTACAATGTGTATCCCAGTACAGTCACCCAAGAAGTGTAATGGAATGACTTTGTTATCGCTATTAATGTGTTCTCACGAAGGTTTATGTGATGCAAAGCAGAGACAGAAAATCGAGCACTAGCCTGGTTCTTCTCCCTGAAAGTCAGGATTTGTTAGCAGCAGCCATCTCCGTGCTGATGTAATTGCCCTGCTCCTAATTCTGAGGCTACTGAGACACCTCTTCATGTTTAATGGTCTGCAGTGCAAAGCATGATGGTGCACTCACAGCATGTCTCCAAGCATAGACGTGCGCTGTACTATGTGAAATCAGCTGATTATGGTGCTATGTGATCTTTGCCACACAACTTAATTCCAAGGTTCAAGAGAGCGACCATAACATGCTGTGAAATGATTCCCCCAGTCATAATATGTCCTTATCACCCACAAGGACTCTGTAGTGACAGTTTCTGTTGAATTTTTGTCCTTCTTTTCTGACGCATAATAACTGCAAGTAACATGATTTCTCTGTAGCAGAGGCCTTGCTACATGTTCTTTTCTGCATTCACTTTAATCGGAATACTTTTAACTCAAAGCCTACTCAGCCAACCCAGGATTTCAATAGATGCAACATTTGCATGTTCTCTAGCTCTTGGATGTGGTTAAATTTATTTTGCTCACTTCCAACCTAAAGTAACTTCTAATTAGCAAACAACACATAGAATGCCCTTTCGGGTTGGTGGGATTATAAGCAAGAGTTCGTCATTGGCAGAAGCTCAGTTTACACTGTTTTATACCCAGATTGGTTGGTTCTGATACAGTTTGTCCCTGCCTTCACGTTGTGAGATCATCAGCTCAGTGTCTTGAGGACCTTGAAGTCACAGCAGCACATGCTGTGGTCTCATACACTGTCAGCTGTTCTGCTGCAGTCCAACGCATAGGATTATTGTGTTCTGCTTAGAGCAGCTGGGAAAGAGCTGACTGTAGTGGCTAGCTACTTTACTGTACCTGCAGCTTATAATGTGGTTCTCTGCTTTCTCACAAAAGAAGTCCGAAGTGAATTCTTCCACTGGTAAGAACTGCATTTGGAATTTATCTAATTATAAAGAATGTTTTTAAGTCTCTTCTGTTCTGTGGCCAGCAGAGCTTCTGTTCTGGAGAAAGCTTGTGTTGTTCTCAGAAAGCCTGTTTATCTGCTCTTGTCTGTGCAGCCTCCTGTTGCATGTCTTCTGGGGAATGGAAGCTGAGTTTTCATGTGTCTTCTGAATTTTTGCATATGTATTCATCACAGGCAGCTGTCAGGAATGCTTGAGCCAGTCCTGGACCGTTTAGACTGTTATCTTTAATGCTAGTGAGATGCAGTCTCTCTCAAACTTTTCACAGATGTCATTGTGAATAGAAGTACATCTGCAGAGCTCTAATCTACCTCTGAAGTTTCTTTTTCAAACTCAGTTTGCAGGGAAATATTTTATTTTTTCCAGGAAGTAATGCTTTTTATACAGCCTACTTCTTGAGCAGTTTTAAAGATGAAATAAATGTGTAATCTGTTGGAGCTTTCCCCTTATTTTCCATTATGAGAACCTCCTAGAAGTAGTGAGGATCTGCTCCATTTTTTTCTCATCTACTGCTGTTTGTTTTTTCCATTTTCTTACCATCCAAATATCTTGGAGTTAATTTTGGAAAGTATTTGAGTAAGTTTCTGGAAAAAGCTTTCTTGCAGTGCACAGTGGTTCATACCTGTCTACCTGAACATTATATTTAATTATTAATTGTTAAATTAATTTAATTTATTTTTTGCCAAGAGAAGCCAGGACTGCTGTACCACAGTTTTTCATTATGTCAGCTTACATGGCTCAGGCTTTTTTTTTTTCCTTCTCTTTTTAAACTCACTGTAAGCCTTCACTTCTGAATTTTCCTTAAAATAAACTGATAATGGGCTTAGCAGAGAAATATTGTGGACTGTGCATTGATATTCAGAAAATATTCTAGATACGTTTGTGGAGAGGGAGCATGAGTGCCTGTGGAGGTCACTGCTGGTGTGAGATGAGACTACCTCCTAGGTAAAGATTGGCAAATTCTGTAGTTTCTTTTAATGAAAGGGTTGGGGTTTGGAGTGTTTCATTGCTTCAGAATCGCAGTTAGTTTAGGTGATCTGTCTCCTGCTTTGGAGCTTTCTAAGGAAGTAAGGTTCACATGGACAAGCAGCAATAAATGCATAAACATTTCTCAACACGATTCCATTTCTTCCATTGACCTGCCTAATAATTTCATGACCTACTTTGTTTGCATTTGGACATCTTTAAAAGTTTTCTAAGAAGGTTTCTCCTACAGTTTTGTAGGGGCTTTAGCCTTCCAAAAGGCTTGGAACCCCTTCCAAAAGTTTGGAACACTGGGGGCACTTAATGCTTAATCTTTATATATGGCATCTGACGGGAACTTGCCATCCATTCAGCAAATAATGCAACTCCAAACCATTTGTAGTAAAAATACCTATCGGGTCTCCTGCTGAATCTTTGATGTTTGTTTCTTGTTTAAAAGGTGATGCTTGTTTTTTTAATTTTTTTTTCCCCATCCTTCCTCTGCAATCTCTCTTAAACTCTTAGGAGTCACAAGGGGGAAAGTTTTTTGCATATGTTGCTTAGTGTTACAAGACTCCATATCTGAAACATTATGGGAATTCTTCTCCACACTAGAAGATATACGGCTTGTTTTGATGGTTTTCTGAATTAGAATCTGGAAGGGAGAAACTGTCTATTTCTGTGGTATTCCAAAAATTATGACATTGAATCCTTCCTAGTTTTTGTATGAGCTTGTTTCTTGAGCTTGCCTTGAAGCAGCACTGTTTTTTTTTTGGCCAGCAATAATGTTCAGGATAGCAAAAAATGCTAAGACAGTAATTTGCTTAAATCTTGAGTGGTTTGTACGGAAATTAAAATGCTCAAAGAAAAGAGGTGTGTTTCAAAATTCCCCGATCCAGAATTTTTTAGCTCTGTTTTCTTCTGCCCTCTGAGAGAATAGGATTTCTTGCCATGAAATCACTTATC
This sequence comes from Centrocercus urophasianus, assembly GCF_019232065.1. NCBI lineage: Eukaryota > Metazoa > Chordata > Aves > Galliformes > Phasianidae > Centrocercus > Centrocercus urophasianus. Next base: position 10,619,792 of record NW_024884475.1, on the reverse strand, counting down.
ATTCAAAATGGGGATCTTGACCAAGTAGGTAATTATGGTTACTCAATTCATTATCTGAAAACTTGGTAAAATTTAGAATATATAGAATCATGGAATGGTTTGGGTTGGAAGGGACCTTTAGATCATTTAGTTCCACCCCGTCCCACTAAAGGCAGGGACACCTCCCTGTAGACCGGGTTGCTCCCAGCCCCATCCAGCCTGGCCTTGTATGCTTCCAGGGAAGGGGAATCCACAGCCTTGCTGCACAGCCTGTTCCAGTGTCTCACCACACTTCCAGTAAAGAATTTCTTCCTAATACCTAGCCTGAATCTACCAGTTTAAAGCCATTTCCCCTCATCCTGTCACTACATGCCCTTATAAAAAGTCTCTCCCCAGCTTTCCTCTAGGCCCCATCAGGTACTGGAAAGCCGCTGTAAGGTCTCCTTGCAGCTTTCTCTTCTCCAGGCTGAAGTGGCCCAGCTTTCTCACTGTGTCCTCGTACAGGGCACCAGCTTTCTGATCATCTTTGTGGCCCTCCTCTGGACCTGCTCCAGCAACTCCATGTTCTTGTGCTGAGGGCACCAGAACTGGATGCTGTACTCCTGGTGGGGTCACACAAGAGCTGAGTAGAGGGGCAGAATCACCTCCCTCTACTTCCTGGTCACATTTCTGTTGATGCAACTCAGGATATGGTTAGCCTTCTGGGCTGCAAGTACTTATTGCTGGCTCATGTTGAATCTTTTAATTGACACTCCCAAATCCTTTTTCCTCAGAGCTTCTCTCAAGCCATTCCCTGTCCAATCTGTATATGTGCTTGGGATCGCCCCAGCCCAGATGCAGGACCTTGCGCTTGGCCTTGTTGAACTTCATGAGGTTGGCATGGGCCCAGCTCTCAAGCCTGTCCAGGTCCCTCTGGATAGCATCCCTTTCCTCTAGTATGTCAACTGCAGCACTCTGCTTGGTGTAATCTGCAAACCTGGGGAGGGTGCGCTTGATTCAACTGTCCATGTCACCTACAAAGATGTTAAATAACACTGATCCCTGAGGAACGCCACTCAGCACCGGCTTGATCATCATTTTACTGTATCTAATTTAATCTGTACTGTGTGCAAAAATAATCAAAGGGAATCTGTTTTTCTGAGTTTACTTGAAGAAAAAAACCAACATGATTTCTTAAGCATGGTTTTTTGCTGATTTGGTTTCCCCGTTTCGGAAGTATGTTTATCATCTTACTTTTCTGCGTGTTTGACTGGTAATGCAAAATTTAAGCTTATTTGCTTACCTGAGCGTGAACTGAGACCTCGAGTCTTGTTTCTGTACTAGAGAACTTGATACCGGCATTTATGAAACAAGTAGTTTCGTCTTGAGATGAGATTTAACACTGATTTGTGCTATTATGTACACCATGAGTTTCAAAACAGTTTTAACGTAGACTTGTTGCAAGGTATAGCAGTTGTTTTCTTTCTGACAGTGGGTATTTCTTCAGTGTCCTTATAACAAATGAAATTAAGAAGAATCTCTACTGCTGTCGCTTTTCTTTTGCTTGCTCAAATTCTTGGGAACTGTGAAGAGAAGTGTGGGAATTGCTGTTTTTGTGTAGCTGAGCAGCAGAAGCAAGTTAGAAATCTAGTTCTAAAATTTGCATCCCTATATGAAGCTAGTGTTTGATGAAGTGCTCCAAACACTGGCAGCATAATGAGATTTTGTACTTTGTCACTTGAGGAATCAAAATCTCCACTAAGAATTTACCTAGTTAGGTAGTAGTTAGTAAAGCAGGACTCTAAAGAATGGGTGTTTAAATAGCAGGTTTGATGTTTTTCCAGTATCCAGATGGCTTCTGCTTCCAATTGATGTTTATTTATGTTGAGTGGTTGCCCTTCAAAATTCGAGTAGTAAGAGTCTCTTCAATGTTAGAATTTTATAAGCCAAGTTTCTTTTTTTTTTTTTCTTGTGGATGTTTATATAGACTTCCTAAACCTGCAGGATTGGAGTGATGTTGTTTCTGTGCTCAGTCACCACTGAACAGGATTGTGAAAATTCAAAGTTACGGTAGAGAGTTATGGTAGAGTATGGTAAAGTAGCATTAAAACAAACATTCTGATACGGTCTGTTCTGTTAGGAAGCAAAGGTAAATGAACACAGCTAATAGCTGAAGAGAATAGAAGTCCTTAGTGATTCTTTCCATGTGAAGTAAGTAGTTTACTCTGTTTCATGCGCACAGAATGTTTTGTTGAACTGCTTTCTTTCCTGTTTGTCACGAGCTCAATATTTTCCAGCCTAAGGAATAAACTTCTTAATGGGCTTCTCACCACTGGAGGGGAAAAAAAAAAAGAAAAAAAAAAGGTGCAAGAGATTAGTTTAAAACATACAAAACTCCTGGATTGTCTTCTTACCAACTCAGTCATCATAAAAGCAGAAAGCTGCTCAGTTTGTGTCACCCCTTTCTAGAACTGAAGGTATATATGACGTTTTCTTGTTCCTGCCCATTTTACTTGAGTTCCTTCTCCTTTTTTTTTCTTTGTTTCTATAAATTGATTCAGACAGGCTCTGATGCACTGTAACAAAAGGATTTTATGGGAGGATTTTATTTGCTGATTTATGGGTGTGGAATTTGAATTATTTGCGGAAAGTACAAGGTACCTGGTAAATGTGTGGATAAGTATTGTAATTTATGTGAGGATTATGAATTTCAGAATTTTATGTGGAATAGCTGTAATTCCTAATACTAATTTTGTAAAAATGCAAGGAAAAAAAAATGAAAACTCAGTTTTCCAGTAGTTTTTCTTATTAAAGTGGTGGTGTAATGCAGTGGCAGCCATGTGTGATTGAAAACCCAGACAGTGTTCAGAAACAAGTTTTCTGTGTACTGTCTGGAGACATAGAAAGAAGATGCTACCAGAGCTCTGTCTTCTATTGCTGCATCCTACAGGATGAGTCACTTTGTTCCCAGAGAACATGAACAAAGTGTTTGCTCTGAAAGGAAGGACAAGATAGTGCTGAATGTTTAAGTGAATGTTCCATGTAGACTCACTTCCTCCTTTGCAATAAAAATACTCATTATTAAAGAGCAAAAATTTAAAAATGAAATATATATATATATATATATATATATATATATATATAAAAGCCAGATATCTTTTGAATTTCATGTGTAGAGAACTGACTGAAATGTTCTATGTCCTTAATGCTCTGCTGACACACACCACTGGCTTATAGAGTATGTAGAACTGTCCTTGCTGAGGACGTTGCAATGTGCTTGTGCAAAACTAAGCAGCAGTGTAGCAAAATATGCTGGTTTATAGCATTTTGGTAACATTTTCATAGTGTAGGTATTGCTTAATCAATTTTCCACCCAAGAGTAGAATGAATGAAGTCAACTCTGTGCGTTTCACAGAATCAGTGGAGTTGGAAGGGATGCTTTAACACCATCTAGTCCTTCCTGCTAAAGTAAGTTCCCTACAGTAGGTCACCCAGGAAGGCATCCAGATGGGTTTTGAACATCTCAGGGGAAGTGCGACTCCACAACTTCTTGGGCAGCCTGTTCTGGTGCTTTGTAACTCTCAGTAAAGTTCTTACGTTTGTATGGAATTCTCTGTATTCCAGTTTGTGCCCATTGCCCCTTGTCCTGCTGCTGGCACCACTGGGCACCATTGCTCCACCTACTTGACTCCTGCCCTTTAGATTTTTATAAGCATTAATAAGATTCTCTCCTTGATCTTCTCTTCTCCAGGCTGAATAGTCCCAGCTCTCTGTCTCTCCTTGTATGAGAGATTTTCCAGGCCCCTCACTATTCTTGTAGCCCTCCACTGGACTCTCTCCAGTAGTTCTCTGTCTTTGTTGAACTGAGTGGCCCAGAACTGGACACAACAGAACGCTCTAGATATGGCCTTACCAGGGCAATGTAGAGGAGCAAGATACCTCCCTCAACCTGATGGCCACGCTCTTTTTATTGGATACTGAGGATAATGTTGGCCTTCTTGGCCACAAGGTCGCACTGCTGGCTCATGTCCACCAGGACACCCAGGTCCTTCTCTTTAGAGCTCTTTTCCAGCAGGTAAACCCCTAACCTGTACTGATGCATGCAGTTATTCCTCCCCAGGCGTAGGACTCTATATTTACTGTGGTTGAACCTCATAAGGTTCTTCTCTGCCCAACTCTGTATTCTGTCCAGCTCCCTCAGCACAGCCTTGTGCTGTGTTAGCCACTCCTCCCAGCTTCATACCATTGGCAGACTTGCTGAGGTGAGTCCTATCTCTTCATCTAGGCCACTGATAAAAATGTTGAACAAGGCTGGATCCAGTATTGATGCCTGGGGAGCAGCACTAGCTGAAGACCTCCAGCTAGACTCTGCACAGCTGATAACAATCCTCTGAGCTGTACCAGTCAGCTGGTTCTCAATCCACCTCCCTGTCCACTCGTCTATCCCACGTTCCCTAAGTTTACCTGTTAAGGCAGGCAGTGCCAGACACCTTCCTGAAGCCAGCGTGTAGACAGCATTTGCTGCTCTTCCCTCATCTACCCAGTCATGAAATTTTCCTGTGGCTTAAGTTTTCAATTTGAATAACCTTTTCTTAGTGGACGTGTATTTTTTTTTCTTTGTAATTTTGCCTGTATGTGGATGAGCAGGACAGGCTTTGGCAGCTGCTGGGGTAAGTGGGCCTTACCAGTCCACGTGCTTCATGTCCACATTGGAAAAAGCTACTGAGCTCTGCAGCCAACTTGTCCTTGATGGACAAACATAAAATTCTGGGAAAAAAATATATTTTTTAATGAAGTGTAGATGTGTATAGTTTATTGCACTTATTTTTGATAATTTTACTTTTTTTTTCCAATTATTTTGTAAATATTTTTCTGTTACTTTAGTAGAGGCGCAGTAGGCCAGTTAGATTTGTTATTTTAAATGGACCACTGGAATCTTGCACAAATATGAGAAAGCGTAGAGATACCAGTAGTTTTTTGTTCTTTAGAAGCAAATACTTTCCTCCAGATCTTGTGATTTAATAAGATTAAAAGAAAAAATAAAAATAAAAATCAGGGAATTGCTCTTTCCTGAGGGACTCAATTAGATAATGAGTCCATGGCAGGTGTTTGAAGACAGCTGTTAAAATTCTTCCTTCCAAAGGCATGTGGTCATTTTCCTCCTTCCCGCCCGTTTTCTGTCTGACTTCTTAGGTGCACAGAGATGATCAGTCTCAACTGACAACTTGTTTTTACTTCATTTTGAAACTACGGGGAGTTTGGAGTTGTTTTAAATGAGGTTAGGCCTTAGAATGGATGTCATTAGGAGCAAGTGAGGTGAATGCTGAAAAACAGCAGTTTTGTGAATCTCTCTGAAGATGACATTTTAGACCAGCATACTTTAAATAGCATAATTTTCCTGGTAGTCAGAATATTTCATTGATTAGATGAACATAAGAAATCGTATGTGTAGACCTGAATGGACAGTAAGGAATAATATGCAAATGTTATAAAGTATTTCAGGGTAGAGATGAGTATTTACCTGAGTGTGTATGAATGAGTGGGGGGGACAGGCAACCCAGCAGAAGGGGGGGAAGTGCTCTGTGGTTGCTGCTGGTGTGGTTGACTTTTTCAGAAGTGACACAGAACAGACGCTGTGTATCTTCAGGTGATTATGTATGGTACAATAGCTGCCTTCTTTGATTTTCGTTTTTCCTAACGGGGACTCTTCCTACTCACGAGTATGTGACTTTCTTAGAAATCATTTTGAGTTCATTGAAAAATAGACACCACTATCTGTAGTCGTAATGGTGCTCATTGTAAGTGCTAGTGGAAGATTTGGGGATCTAGCATGATTTTTCTTCTTTTGGCCTATTTTACATAAGCTTGATCCAAACTCTGAACTTCTTGCTCTTTATTCTTATTATTTCAGAGATCAGTGAAACTAATAAGTTTTGTAAAAATTGTAGTGATGTATTAAACTGCTAAGTTGACCCTAAAGTAATCCTTGTGGATATGCCTTGCAATTGGAAAATATTGCATTCAAGTGTGAGTGGCCTCCACGTCCAGAGACAAATGCGTGTATTTTTCTGAATAGGAAGTGCAACCACCTCCTGTAGCCATTGGTTTTAATCAAACTGAATTTTAATTTGGCAAGCAGCGGTTTTTAATAGATGGAATGAGTTTGTTATTATTCTAAACAATATGTTGTTTGTGGTCTTATGTTGCTATAGTACTGAATTATTTATGTGTCTTAATACAGTTTTGTTTATTTTTGATTTTAGGAGAATGACATCTTCCTGGGCTGGGAAAAAGGAGCTTACAAAAAATGGGGAAAGAGTAAGAAGAAGTGTTCTGATCTAACACTAGAGGAAATGAAAAAACAGGCTGCTGTCCAGTGTCTTCGCTCTGCTTCTGATGAAGTAAGTTCAGATTATTTAATAGATTCTTCAGACTTTATAGCCTTCTTTGAGTTAGCCATCACAAGCTCAGGATATCTACTCATCTACTCCGTGCCTTCTTGAAATGCAGGATCCCCAGGAGTTCTGAGTGTTCTTGGTTTTCTGTCGGAAATTATGAAACCTTTGTTTGGTAGCAGGATTTCACAAAAGATTCTGTACTATTTGCAGTGTTACGTTTCCCTTTCCTTTCTGCAAGCCCTTACCTATTATTGTTAAGGACAGTTGCAATGCACCTGTTTGTGTTGAAATTGCCCCAGAGTTTTGCGTAAGGTTGTTACAATTCTAAGTTTACTTTGTAGTGGAGTGAGCAGCAAGGAGCAGAACGTTTGGGCATCTTTGTGTCTGGTGCAATTTCTGCAATCCAGAATTGCTAAATAAGTTGCAAACACTCATTTTCAAGATCACATTGTTAAGTGGAAGTGGAGTTGAAGCCTGATGACTGGAGAAGGTGAGGAGACGTGAAGGCAGCACAGTCAAAGGAGGGGTACCCAAGACAGTAGATACTGTGTTGCTCATTGGGAAAGTGGACAAAGGAAGATTGCATAGAATGAAATATTAACATAAAAATTCTGTAGCATAGATCAATGAAAGCTCTTAAGTGAGATTTTTCAGACTACGGAGATCAGAAAGTCTAATTGCTGAACTACAAATGCTTATATTTCTCTCAACAGTAAGGGAAATTCTACCCCTGCTTGTGTGGCCTGGTCATGTTACTGCTCTGTACAACCTCCTGGTCACAGTTTGCAGTTGCCCAAGTATTTGTGTGGTTGTGTGGAGAGTGTGATTGGGAAAGTGAATTGGTATTCTGAGTTGAACTTAGTTGGGGTGAAAGAAATGTAAACTAAAAGCTGTCTGGTCAGATCCACATGGAGAATTTCCCCAGCAAGAGTGGGGAAGGTATGTGGCTAAAAATAATGAAGAAAATGGAATTGATTTGTGTGATTATTGCTTTTGTCTTCAGCAGCATTCTTGTCATTTACTGTCTTTTTGAATATGAAGCCGTTTGAGCATTTGTCCAATTACTGAAGTGTTCACTGACTAACTGGGAAGTTTTCTGAACTTGCATTTTCCTATTACTTACAGTCTGAACAAAGTATAATTTTGATGGTAATTTGCTGTGCTGTATAGTTACAGAACACTGAAGTCAGCAATCTGACTACTGTAAGCGTTAATATAAAAAGGAAGTATGAAGAAATAATTTCAAGAAATATTGCCTTTCTGGTGGTATGGCAATCTTTATGTGCTCGTGAACAACAAAAGCTAATAGTCTGCACGTACTGCAGGAATACCCACGATTGACTTTTAGCATTAAGAATGATTCTCTTTACGCATCATCACAAATGAAAATGAAGGAGCATGAACGAAGGAGAAAAGAGAAAGGAGTGAGATAAATGTATTACTAATCCCTGGCCTGCCTTCTCTTGAAAGCTTGTATCATCTGAAACAGATTAAGAAGGGAAGAAGCCCTTTAGCTAGAGTTTTAAAGGAGTGAAAAGATGTGAGGTCTGAAAGATTAAACAAGTAACTTCTTCCTTTGAATCCTGCCACCTTGTAAAGTTTTACTGTTCAACAAGAAGCTGTAATCTATAAATTGTAGTCTCTTGTTTTGGCAGGACTATTTTGGCTTCTGTTGCTTACCTAGGTAGTTAAGCCTGCTCATTTATTGTCTTTAACAGAACTGCAGAATATGTAATTTTTTCTCATGTTTTCATACAGAATGGAACCTTCCAACCTTTCTCAAGGTTTGAAGCCTGTTGCTTAATGCTGTAGGTAGTGCAGATAGATTTGCATTGTACAAGAGAGAAACATTTTTGAGCACAAGAGTTGGGGGAGGGAGATGATCCTGCTTAGATTTGAGTGTAATTTAAAAATAAAAAACAACTTGCTTGAAAAGCAGAAAAAATTTCTATCTTGGCTGGTGCCTATGTGCATCTCTATGTGCTAATTGACAGAAGACAGTATTATGACATTATGTTTCAGTGTACAAGAAATATCATTTCTCTTGAGTTATTGTGGCTGCTCTGTGCAACGTTTGTGATTTCTTCTCTACAAGAAGATGAAAATACTTACTAGTGTGTGTGAGAAGTCTCAGGCTATTTAAGGAAGTAACTAACCTGTTAAAGTTTTGCTCCATCTGTCACCCTGGGGTGGATTTGGGGATTTTATGTGCATTGAAATTGAGATAATTTGTTAGATTTCAGGTTGACTCGCAATACTTATTTTGTGTGACCAACTTTAGGAGCAAAATTTCAGGTACCTTAGCTTTGATCTTCATCTTGGATTATTTAAACTAGAAGCGTGTTGAGAAATTGCTGCTGATCTGCCTCTTTCCTAAATGAATAATCAAAGGCCTGCAGTTTGGGTGGCTGTTTAAAGAAGATGCTGTCTGGTGCTTACTGGGAAGAGGAAATCATAAAATAAATGAGATGAAATTTGGATTGGTAAAAGTAAACTCTTGTGTTTCATGGTAGAAGTAACGTTTTTGGAGAACTTGTCTTTCATGGGCTTCCATTTTCATGGTATTCATTCTCTGGGAGTGTTTAGCTTGGTAGCTTAGCTTTGTTACTGTGGGAATTCAGTATTGTCTCATTAAAAACAAAACTAATAAAAACCTGATGTTGAGAAACATTAGCCTGAGACAGAAATGCAGGATTCTGGTTATAATTTGTTGGTGCAGAAAACAAGCGTTGGAGATGTAGAAGTCTGCAGTGTGGTGTTTTTTCTGAAGCACTTTTCAAGTTACACAGTGTGTGAAAAGTCAGGGAGGCTGACTGGCATCACTGTGTCTCCCAGTGGCCAATCACGTTGTGGACTAAGTACTTTCATTTGTGAGAGATTTGACAGAGGATGCAAACAGTTTCCACGTGTGTGTGCTGAGGGTGGTATTTTCTGTGTGACAAACATTTTGATGTCTCAAGTTGTCAATATTTGTTTGAGTCTTTGCCTGCAGACACTTCTGATGCAATCAGAGGCAGTTAAGTATATCACAGCTCACCACAGAATGAAGACAAGAAGGATGGTGAGAAGGAATAAGACAAGTATTTCAGTCCAGTCATCAATTGTTACTCTAACTGTAGTTCTGAAGCTTATTTTTTCCAGAATGCTTGAATGGAGTTTAAAAAGTGGGTCAAAAAGGAGTGGTGAAGAGTTGTTCAAGTTCTGAAAAGCTCATTAGTTACTGATCTTGCGTAAAGTTTTTATTTTCTTATTCTGCTAAAATGTAGGAGAAATTTTGAAGAGTTGGTTTGCATTTAGCTGGCACAGTAAGGGTACCTGTTCTGATTAAACATTGGATTGGTGGGAAAAAAAAACAACACCAAGAAACAGTTAGGACTAGAGAATATTTATGAAAAAGTCCGTATTTTTAGCAAAGAAATCTCAAAAATACTGCCTCAAATGTTAAGTAATAGCAGCAGTTTCTGACATTATTTAATGACTTCTGATTCTGTCTGGTATACCTAAAAGGTCAGTTAGTTCAGATATATTTTCTGAGTTACTTTAATGCTTTTGGATCTCCTAATTCTGAAAGTTTGTAAATCATTCTGGATTTGATAAATGAAACTTAGCAGTAACAGGACAGAATGCACTATCTTTGATTTCCCAAAGTTTAGGTGAAAAAGAAAAATGTAAGAGTGCAAAAATCCATCCATATTGAATTTTTGCAAGGTGGGAATTGTCTTAGCAGGAATGGAAATCAAGGTTACTTTTTGAAAATTGATGTGTATGACTTTTCAGTAGGTACATTTCATACTGATAATATCGATATCACTTCTGTTGCGTGGCTGTTCATCACAAATTCAAGCCAATTTCCTTTTAACTGACCAGTTTTCTGCCAAAGGCTGATTTGCTCAGTAGAACGAGCAGGTTTCAGCTGTGTTCCATATCACACGGCTCTCATGGGATGCTTGTAGTGCTGCTTGTGAAATCCTGCCCCAAGATGGTGCTAGAGTTTTAATTCGCAGAATAGATGGCTCTGTTCTTCTAAACTATTTGAGGACACCTTAAGGTGTGGGTATGACACTGTTTGGAGCGCTGGATTTGCTTGCTTTGAATTATGAGAGAGAAATATGACCTGTTTGTATTGTCAGCACGTAGAAGACCAAGTCGTCTGCTAGATGAACTTACACCTGGCTGGGTTTTTTTTTTTTCTGTTGTTTTCTCCCCTTGCTTGTGTTTAACTCTGAATTTTCTTTCATTTTAAATGCTGACATGCAATATGTTCATTGTTCCTCCTGATGTGTCTTAGCTTAGCTCAGCAGTAAGCATTTCTCTGTGTCTGAGAAAGATGGTGGTTGGGTTTTTTCCTCAAAACCCAGAACACTTCTCAACATGAGAGAAAATAATCTTCCTTTTGGGTAACCTTGTTGGCCTTCTGGAAAGGCTTATGATGTCTATCTTTAGAACACATGATGTTATGAAAGGGTTTTAAAATCAGTCAAGATGTTAAGAAGAATTTTAGATTAAATGTTTTTTAAAAATGAAACTGAGCTGCTTCTGTGAGAAAGCACCACAGAACTTCATTTCCAACCAGTCATTGTTTTTCTGGGATAATTTAATTTGAATTGGTTTAAGAGAATTTGTATTGGTTCTGTATTACCAAATCCATTGGCTTCAAAACATTACTTCTTTTTTTTTTCTCCTTCTTTTCATTATGCATTATGTTGGATTTGGCAAACTGCATTAATCCATATTTTATAACGTCAGCTACCACATTAATACTTGAAGTATATTTGTCTTGCTGAAGTAACTCTCAGAGCAAATTAATTACAATCAATCAATTCATTTTTCCGTATGATTTTTGCAGTCCAGGAGGTATTATTGGTAGCATGCCATCAGCTTTGTTAAGGCTGCTACCCCAGGTACAAAAGTAACTCATGTGGAACTTGATAGAAGTTTCAATTATTAAAACTCTGCCTATTTTCTCGATATAGAAAAAATAGATGTTGAACAAGAAGTACTTCATGGAAGCTTTGTCTGAACAGAACTTCATAACATTTGTTTGAGGTACTCTCTGGATGATGACTTATCTCTCATTACAGCATAAAGTTACTAGGTTATTATTTTTCATCATGTAGAAGGAACACACACACACACACACACACACACACACACACACACAAACACTTGGAGTCTGTTGTGAATTCAGTGTGTTGTGTCTTCAGTGGATATTGTGGAGTCCCTGTCTACTGCAAGTGTCCCTTCTGCTTTTTGCTCTGTGCAGAAGATCACTTTTGCATGAGTGGAGGAAATGTGCTTTTACAAATTTCTCCTATCTCATTGATGATACAGATTAGAATATTTCAGCATCTGAAGGCTGAAGTACTGTTAATTAAATTCCCTCAGCAGCTCTGCTTACAAGAACACTAAATCTATTGTGGCTTTGAAGTCGGTGTGTTTGTTTATTAGCAATTAATAATAATCAAGCAGAATATTTTTTAGAGGCAAATTATTCTTTCTCGGGGGGATAAAATTTATCTCAGTGTAGCTCAATTTAGAGTTAAGAATCTACACTAGCTGGAATGTGGCCACTGAATAATTAAGTGAAATAATAGAGGTCAGGGGATTATGTGTTAGTTTTAACTTAGTTTGAGTTGATATTTGAATTCTTATCTGGAATGACTAAATAATACATGCTGTGATTTCCGTTTCAGAATATAGTATGTGAAGTGATTAATAGTTCTGAATCTTAAGCCTGATTCTAGATAAGTGATTTACTTTTCTTATTGCTGTCATAGTGCAAAAGACAAGATCAAGAGAGTTGTAAGAAAGCGTTTTGTTTCCATGTCGGAGAACTACTGCTCTTGTACTGCTTGAAATTTTATTTTATTTTATTTTATTTTGCCTGCTAAACAAAGTCAGCTATTCCAAGGTAACATCTATTGAAGATTACTCAGATCAAGTATTCATGAGCTCCACATAAAAGTTTATTTGGTGTTTTTTTTTTTTTGACTGGTCCAACACCCTTGTTGTAAAGGTGTTTGTTATTCAAATGTTATTTGTGCTTGTGCAAGGCAGCACTACATTGGCCAGATTAATTCCGTCTTTCTGTTCTTACAGATACTTTTCCTTATTTTTCACTTCTTTTGGTTGTAGACTTTGCAGAACTGCTCTCCATACTGTATAGTGCTCACCTGATTTTGGACAGCCACATTTACAGGACTGTCCTGCTTCCCCACACAGGTGTATTGTTGTGAAGAATGATTAAAGCAGATGCAGGACATTAAGCACAAATGGAAGGAACGCACATCTGAATTTACCCATGACTTTTTTCTGAAGTAACAGCCTTACAGACACAGCCTTACAGTGGAGATAAATAGAACATTCCTAGTATAGATGAATAGCAGGTCCAAGAATATTGAGTTTCAGTTGCAGTTCCTTCATGCAGGTAGCAAGGGTAGCAGTAAGTTATTCCTCATGTATATTTAATAAAATTTTTAACCTTGGAAAAATATAGACTGTGTCAGTAAATGGAGGAATTTCTGCTGGAAATGTCAGGAGTTGTGGAGGCAGTGGGAATATTTGGTTTTGGTTCCCACTTCTTGTGCAGAGCACCTTTGACCATGGGTAGGCAAGTAGGTCTGCTCTCGCCCTGCAAGCGGTCTGAGGTGCTTCTAACAGTTCCTTTGCATTTGAGAAGATGGAAACCTAGGCATTGCCTAGTTCTTTTTCATTCTACAAAATATAGAAATAGATGTGTGATTGCAGTGAATCACATTTTGTACCTTATTCAGTTCACGTGGCTTAACAGCTGATTCATATGGAATAGCCGCCTGATCCTTCACTTGGTGACAGGCTGCGTGCCAAGAAAACAGTCGTGGTGCACTGGGATCAGAGGACAGTGTCTGTCTGGAGAGGCTGATGGCCTGTCGTAACAATGATTTGAGACTATGAATCTATTGATTAACCTTAATTTCAAGATTGTTTGGACTTGTGTTCTGTGAGAGAAGTGTCACTATTCCGCTCAGGGGGTCTGAGCAGTGACCTCCACAGGTCCTTTCCAACCTGTGCAGTTCTGTGGAACTGAAATATGGAAGTGTGGAAGTAAAGCGAGGACTTGTTTCAAAAGTGTAAGCTAGAAAGCTCTCCAGACACCCAGGAGAAAATTGGTGATTGGTTTGGTCACTGAAAAAGCCTCAAGATGAACAAGGAACTTTCCTCATACCTTGCAGGCCTCACGTAGTGCACCCTGCTCAGTGCATTAGGAGCATGCAAGGCAGAGCTTCTAGAGGAAAGTATTAACTTACTGGGCCAGAAGGGAGGGGGGGGGAATGGTAACGTTACAATCTTTGCCTCTTGAGTTTTATAATCAGTTTTTCCATTTCTGCAGTTGTATTATAGTACATCTGGTTTCGAAAGCTCATTCTAAATATTGGATACTACAACTCCTTTTTTTTCTTGGTATGTTTTGTATTTCTCTGTCCAAAATTTTGGGGTATTGATTATGTACAGATTTATAGATCAGTGCACACGTTTGCATGGCATTCTTTGGATCGCAGTGTGCAAGCCATACATTGACATCAGTACTGGAATATGGAAAAGGCTGCAGAACCAGTGAAAAAGCAAGTTCTGCTAGCGTGTGCTGTCTTCGATTCCATAGAAGAAATGGTATGAAATCATTGTGACCAGTTGTGTTCAAATCCAAGGAAAAAATAACCACTAAATCTTCTGTAGGGTGCTCAGTGATGCTTGTTTGCAATGCTCAGAAGTCCACTAACAGAGATAAAGGTCAGCCAGAATTAAAGTGACAGGGCCTAATGTTTGACTGCTTCTTCCTTAAAGCTCTCAGAATGTTACAGCTGGTGTCCACTGTTACACAGACAACAGTTTTTAGCAAACTTGAATTTTATATGCATAACATTATTTTTTTTCCATAGTTGCAGTTACACTGAATATCTTAAATGCATAAAAGTATTTCTGAAGTAATTAAGTGTACGGATTTAGTCTCTTTTGGGAACATTTCTGCAGCTATACAGGACTGAACCTTCAAATGCAGTGGAGTTGCTTTGAGCTGATGTCATAACTTGCCATCACTTGAATTGCTCCATTTGAAAAAGAGAACATGTAAAATGATGTTGATGCTTTGTTGTTATTTAAATATATTTGTATGGATGTGTGTGTATACATGCATGTATACAATGTATGCAATGTATAAGTATAAATTTACATCTAAAATGTGTGTGAGGTTTTTTTTTTTTTTTTTTTTTTTTAATTGCTCTCATTCCATGCTATGCAGAACTGCACTTATTTGGCTTCAAATGGAGTCATTTTGGTCAGTAAGCAAGGCTGGCTAGTAGTGAGAGTCCTCTTAACTCAAGCAGTCAGATTGACTGTTCTTTTTCATGCTGGGTGAGTTCAGAAGCTTAATTTATCTATTAGCACAATCATTCCTGTGCCAGTAATATAACACCTCTCCTTTATGTAATCCTTCCCTTGCTTCAGCCAGCTGATGAAAAGCCAAAAAGCAAAACTTTTGATGGAACTGGCTGTAAGTTCAAGCAGAGGAATGAATTTGAAGGATATTGGAAACAGTATGACAGAATAAAATGTGTTTGGTTTGGAGGAAGATTTGACATGCGAGATGGAATTTTGAATTTAAAAAATGATATCCTATCTTCTGTCATTCGAATGAGAGAAATAGGTTAGTAGAAATCTGGGTCAGTAGTTTAAATAATCTTAGAGATGATCATAAGATTTAAGTCTTTCATGTTGGAATTACAAAAGCAATCCTAATTAAGTGCTAAGACCTCCATATTGGAAAGTACTTATAAAGGTACTCTGATATTTGTACTATTTGGGGACTGCCTTTGCATTTGAACCTGATGAAAGCACTTGAGGCAGCTCACACAATATCCTGGCATATCCTGCGTTCTGGCAGTAGGATTGCTGAAACTGCTGTGCATTGACCTAAACAAAGAAAAATTTCAGTAAATAAATCATATATTCAGATAAGAACACAATCAGATAGAAGATAGTTGCTGAGGCATTCATTACATTGCCTGCAGCCTGTTTTTACAGACTGCAGTAAGAGGTTGAGTAAGTGGTCTCTGGAGACTTGGCATTCTGCACAGTTGTTCGTGGTTTGTTTTTTTTTTTCCTTTAAGCCTAGCACTAGCTACATGGGAGTGCTATGCAGGACAGCATGCAGCGTGTCAGCTGACTTGAGTATTAGTTTCATGGTACAGGAGGAAATGAAGTGTTTGATTCCAAAAGTTTTCCCTTCTTCGGTGCAATGGTGAGCATTTTGTTGCTGTTCTGGGTTGATTTTTTGTTTTTGTTTTGGTGTGATCGTACAGATTTACTTCCTTAACTTGTGTTGCTTAGATTTTGAGTATTTGCTACATGCGCCGATTCAGTTAGACAGTTCTGAGAGCTAAGCAAAAACAGGGCCAGCTCCTCCTCTGTTGCCCTTTTGCGGGGAGGAAGGGGGGGTCAAAAGAGGTAAAGGTATAAATTGACAATTCTTACAGCTATGTAGGTTTGTCCCTTTTACTGTGCTGCTTGGTTGTTTCTAAGTAATATAATTTATGTTAGTAAATTTACTGATGTAGGAGATACCTTCTGATGTTTAATACTGCTAAGTCATCCTCAGTTAAGTACGTGGCATAAAGTTTCATATTTTGTACTTCAGTGCAACAGTGCCGGTAGGAACAGAAAATTGCTTTCTCACTTGACTGCAAATAATTAAAATTTAGAGGTTAGTGTGTACGTCATTGCTTTAGTATATGATTTTTCAAGGGCATGTTTCTGACACTGGTTTAAACAAGCTGGTTCTCTGTATAATTTAGTATTTCCTTTTTCATAAAGTTTATTTGTGCTTTAATCTCATACGTTCACATTTCTTAGCGATTTCTAGCCAGTAGCCAGGAGAAAGAAGGATCTCTTATATCATGGGGAATCAAAATTCGCCACCATAGTGACACAGCAAATCTTAAATTTGAATACATTTCTTTACCATGACGTGGGATTCACGTTACCTTTGGAGAGCGTGCATTTTCACTCCGTGTGAGTGCACGAGACATGTCAAACTCAGAAGGTGAGGTAATTCCACAGGAGCTTTGTACAAATCTCACAATGTCCAAGCGGGTTGGGGACGAGATGGAGCTGTTATTGGGGAATCTGTGCATAGGGTAGAAGAAGCTGCCCAGTGCTCCGTGTTTACCACTTCCAGCTGTAGGGTGATGTGAAGGTGGCTTCCCACATCCTCCTCGCATTTTGCCCTGTGCTCCTTTTTGCTGTGGTTCCAACCTTCTGTTTGCAGTTATGAAAAGTGCAGTTGCCAAAGGTGACCCCTGAGTACCAAAATACTCACCTCACCTGGCTTTTCTTCCACAAGAAATTGTCATTTCAGGCTGTAGGTTAGTGTTCAGTATTTCACTGACTGGCATCCAAGTTTTATTCTGTTAGAACAGCACGGTGTTTTCTCCTATGGGACACTTGGCAGCATACTGTTCTGCTTTATGCATGTTTATCTTCCAGCATTTTGCTGTTCTGGTACTGTTGTTTGATCTAGAGCTGCTCACAAGTCTAGGCAGATAGAAAAAGCAGAACAAATGCATGTGTAAATAACACTGAAATGGGACTTAAAAGGAAATTTGAGTGTAAAGAAGGCTTATGTGGGGGAATAAAGGAGCAAATAGAGGCTTATAGGGAAAGGGGAATAAGCTGTTTATTTTTCCCTCTGCTCTTCTAAGCAAACAACACAATGTTAAAAAAAAAAAAAAAAAAAAATTGGGCACTGCAACAGCAGAACAATGGGGTATGTGTTGCATGTATCCTGCACACCACTTGTCCTTTTGCACTCTTCTACTTTTCACCTTCACCTGATTTTCTTCATCTTTTTCAACAGTCCCTTTCTCACAGGTATAAATTGAGCAGCAAAAGGGCTCAGACTTAGCTTTCTGAAATGCATCTTAGTGATGGACTGATTCTTGGATTTTGTCCTGAGACACTCAGCCAAACCAAGTGATACAGTGCAGTTAAGTGTGACAAAGCCTTGGGTATACAGTGATGCTTCTGACTTGAAACCTTAGTGCGAATTTCATGGCATTTACCTCTAATGAATTTACTTAGAGGAATGGATTTAAATGTGAGGAATAATTTAGTTACCATGTGAAAAGAAAATGGCTGCCAAGACATGTTTACTGTATTTTGTTGTATTTATGTAAAATGAATATCCTTTTTGCTAAGTTTTGTTTTTCTGTTTTTCCTCCTTTTTTTTATTTCTGTGGTGGTGTTTATTGTGCAGAGCTCTGGGATTGAAACTTTAGTGGAGGAGCTTTGCTCCAAACTGAAAGACCTTCAGAGTAAGCAAGGTAAGAAATAAACCCTCAAACTTCTCAGGTTATATGTGTTGTATTAACTGTACACGTAATTTTTCATTTTGGCCATGCAATTTAAAAATAAACATTAGTAATTTCATTCAAAGAATTGCATACAGTTCCAACAGTCGTACACTGGTATGCTTTGTCTGCCTAAGAAGAAGCCATTCGTGAATAGCATTTGCCTTGGGAGAAGAACACTTCTTTTTCTTAGTGAATACTCCATATTCGTTGTTTTCTTTTCTTGTCAAAAGAAATGAAAATAAATCAGGCTTGATTCTGTTCCTTTTGTATATTGATATTTGCAAGGAATAGATCGGCCTCAAATTACTCTGTGCTAGCTGTTCTGTGAAAATCATTCAAATAAGTGTAATGGAGGTGTGCTTGAAATTCCTGGCTTTTAGGGGAGTAGTAATGGGGGCTTTATGTTCTAAAGCATATGGCATGATATAAAATTGCTGTTACTCCAGTGTGAATTCTTTGCATGTAAACGTTTGTTCGGGCACACAGCAGCACCCTCTGACACCTTACAGTAAAATGAACAATAAAGAATAAGTATTTGTCTGCTTAAAGAATGATTTTAGCTGTTTCAATTCATTTTTCTGCTTTTAAACACTAATCACTTGTCTCAGTATTGAATAGAACTGTGTTGTGACACTTCCTTGCTGAGTCAGAATGGTGCTCACCATTTATTCAGAAAAAAATAAGTAACATTTGTGTGCATTTCACAGCTTCTTTTATCTTTTTTTTTTTTTAATTTATGTTTTACACATTCTAATACAAAGAATTGAAAATCATTGTTGCTTTTTGCTTAGGAAGTATGCCTTCATATGCTTTCAAAACACAGTGACTACTGCAAGGATGCTTCCTTTTGGTGACATGCAGTTGTTCTTAAAAATGTTCAGTTAAACTGTTGGGTTTTGGTTTGCTTGTTTTTCGTATGTAGTAATGTATGATGAGGATAGGATTTGAATATGAAGTAACTAAAATCTCAATAAGAAATGTCCTAATGGGGGCATTGCTAACCACAAAATGGCCTGCAGCTGCTAGCAGTTTGAAATTTGCCAGGCCAGCAAGACAATGGTGGAAATCTTGAATCTTTGGTAATTACTTGTGTCTTCTGTGTCCCTGATGCTCAGACTATAAATTGCTCTCTGACTTTACAGTATTTTATGAAAACGTACTGCTATTACAGATGTATGTCCTGGTGCTTTTTGTTTAGTACTGGTATAAAATGTATTGGCTTTTTGAACTTTTCTGTTAAGCATTTGGAATTTTCTTCCAAAACAGAGGAGAAGATTCACAAAAAGTTAGAAGGCTCATTGTCTCCTGAAGCTGATTTATCTCCCACAGCAAAGGATCAAGTAGAAATGTATGCATTTATTATTATTAATGTAATCATATTTTATCAATATATCTCATAACTGCTCTCTTCTCCTTCTATATTCGTATTTTAAAACAATGAAGTTTTTAGTGGTAAATCTGAAGCTTTGTGGATATTATGCAATCTTTGTTTTTTTTTTCCTGCCATCTTTTTTTGTTCATCTTACATATTTAAGTAGAAGAAAATCCTGACTACTTTCTTTTTCCTTCTTCTTTTGACTATAAACTGAACTCAGACCAATACTGTATTTTAGTCTGCTCGAAACCAAGTCAGCTAGAAGAATTAAAAGCCCTTAAAACAGCATGGATTGACAAACTGCAAGAAGAGATTGAGTTTTCCATCTTCTGAACTTCTGTTGCAGAAATGGGAAACTGAAACTCTTCGTAATCCTTAATCTCTTCATAACCAAAGTGACCTATTGGATACCAAGTACCTCAGTCTGGTGTTAGTGAAGTATCCAGGAGCTTTGTGGCTGACTTTTCTTGGACGTACTGCTTTCTCCATCTTCTTAGTCATTGCTTGCAACAGTCTAGTGGAAGTATTGCTAAATGAACAATACTTCTTCAGGAAGCTGATTCTGTGAACTCACATTTAACTTAACTGCCTTTTGAATGGTTTTGAAAAGGTTTTCATTGGAGCATACATGAGAATCTGCATGCATGTATTTATTGTCCAACATAGGCTGCTTCCATCTTGTCCCTGTTGGACAGAGCTGTTACACGTTATACTACTGTCGGGCAATATCTTTTTTTTTTTTTTTTTTTTTTTTTTTTTTCCCAGTAGCAAAGGCTTTTTTTTTCTTTTTTTCTTTTTTTTTCTAGAAGTTGGGACATATTGGTTTCTTTTCAAACACATATTGATGTTTGATTTTTTTTGGGCAACGTTTTTATAAGTGAAGAACAAACTATGTAGAAGCTAACACTGTGTTTTGCAGTGTATAGTTAACAGTGCACAACTGAAATTCAGAACTGAATTGACTGAAAATGAGGACTTCCTCATTTTTATTTTTTTAAGTTGCACGCCTTTAAGATAGCTATTAAATAGCTTCAATATCTAATAAATTTGGGATCAGGCCTTCGCTATTTTAAGCAATCACAATTTTCATCTACAGTGAAGTTTAGTAGTTTCTAAAAATAGGAGTTTTATTTTGTAGTATCTTTTAAAACATGCATGAGTATATAACCATAAGTTTATCTTAATCTCCCCTTTGTTATCATTCAGATAAACAGGACAGTGAGTGGTGTGTGTATAAATAGAACAAAGTAGGCTTTTTTTGACAAGTGGATAGGCAGTGTTTTGATGTGTTTTTAGCAATACTTTCTAATTTTAATGCCTGTCTGAAATTCTAAGATACAAATGTCACCTTTTTATATTACTTTTAGGTACTATGAAGCATTTCCTCCTCTTTCTGAAAAGCCAGTTTGCCTGCAGGAAATTATGACCGTGTGGAATAAATCCAAAGTATGCTCTTACTCTAGCTCCTCATCTTCATCCACTGCTCCACCAACTAGCACAGATACATCTTCTCCAAAGGACTGCAATAGTGAAAGTGAAGTAACTAAAGACAGAAGTAATAAAGTACCTGCCGCTGTACATGAAAGAACCCAGCAGAAGAAAAGTAGAAATGAGAAAGAAAACAAGTTTAGCAACAACGCCATTGAAGATAAGCCTGTTTTGTATAAAAAACAAGTCCGACATAAGTCTGAGGGAAAGATGCGTCCTCGCTCCTGGTCATCTGGATCCAGTGAGGCTGGCTCGAGTTCTAGTGGTAATCAAGGTGAATACAGGGCATCAGTGAAATGCATTAAAGTGAGACACAAAACAAGAGAGGTGCGAAATAAAAAAGGGCGTAATGGGCAAAGCAGGCTTGCAGTGAAATCTGGTGAAAAGGCCGATAGAAAAGTCCACAGTGGAAGCAGTAGCAGCAGCAGCAGCGGGTCCATCAAACAGCTGTGCAAAAGAGGTAAAAGGCCATTAAAAGAAATTGGAAGAAAAGAAGCTTGTGGTAATGATGGAAAAGATTTGTACATAGACAGCAGAAATGAAAAGGAATATAAAGAAGAGCCTTTGTGGTATACTGAGCCGATCACAGAGTACTTTGTTCCTCTTAGCAGAAAAAGCAAGCTGGAGACTACATACCGCAACAGAGAAGATATATGTGGCATGACATCAGAGGCTGTAGAAGAGTTGTCTGAATCAGTGCATGGTCTTTGTATTAGCAACAATAACGTTCATAAAACATACCTCGCAGCAGGTACTTTCATCGATGGTCACTTTGTAGAAATGCCTGCAGTTCTAAATGAGGATATTGACCTCGCTGGGACCTCAGTTTGTTCTCAACCGGAGGACGACAAATATTTAGATGATGTTCATCTGTCCGAACTAACACACTTCTATGAAGTGGATATTGATCAATCCATGTTGGATCCTGGTGCCTCAGATACGATGCAAGGGGAGAGTCGGATTTTAAATATGATTCGACAGAAGAGTAAAGAAAAAAATGATTTTGAGGCAGAATGTTGCATAGTGTTAGATGGAATGGAGTTGCAAGGGGAAAGTGCAATATGGACAGATTCAACCAGCTCTGTTGGTGCTGAAGGGTGGTTCTTGCAAGACCTTAGTAATTTAGCTCAATTTTGGGAGTGCTGTTCATCTTCTAGTTCTGGCGATGCAGATGGAGAAAGTTTTGGAGGAGATTCTCCTATCAGATTCTCCCCCATCTTAGACAGCACAATGCTTAATTCACATATGCTTGCTGGCAATCAAGAGCTCTTTTCAGATATTAATGAAGGGTCTGGTATAAACTCTTGTTTTTCAGTGTTTGAAGTGCAATGCAGTAACTCTGTTTTACCGTTTTCTTTTGAAACACTCAACTTGGGAAATGAAAATGCAGATTCTAGTAGCACTGCTAATATTCTTGGGAAAACACAGTCTAGGTTGCTAATATGGACCAAAAATAGTGCCTTCGATGAAAATGAACACTGTTCCAATCTTTCAACAAGAACTTGCAGTCCATGGTCACACTCAGAAGAAACACGTTCAGACAATGAGACTTTAAATATTCCGTATGAAGAATCCACGCAATTTAATGCAGAAGATATTAATTATGTAGTTCCTAGAGTGTCTTCAGGTTATGTAGATGAAGAAATTCTAGACTTTTTGCCAGAAGAAACCTGCCAGCAACAAGCTAGAACTTTAGGAGAAATGCCCGCTTTGATTTTCAAAAAAAAATCTAAGCTAGAATCTGTCTGTGGTATTCAGCTCGAACAAAAAGCAGAAAATAAAGACTTTGAAACTACACAGGGGTGTAGTGCAAGCAGTCCACATGGAGATGGCTACAGCTCAGGGGTTATTAAAGATATTTGGACAAATATGACAGACAGAAATTCTGCAGCAATGTTAGAAATAGAAGGAATAGAAGATGAATTGTTTTCAGCTGATGTAAATAACTATTGCTGCTGTTTGGATACAGAAGCAAAAGTTGAAACCCTCCAGGAGCCCAATAAAGCAGTGCAGAGATCAGAGTATCACCTTTGGGAAGGTCAAAAAGAGAATTTAGAGAAGAGAGCGTTTGCCTCAAATGATTTGTCAAAAGTAGATGGTGGTGACTATACTACACCGTCAAAACCTTGGGATGTTAACCAAGATAAAGAAAACTCATTTATACTTGGTGGTGTGTATGGGGAGCTGAAAACATTTAACAGTGATGGAGAATGGGCAGTGGTGCCACCTAGTCACTCAAAAGGGAGCTTATTGCAATGTGCAGCTTCTGATGTAGTGACAATTGCTGGTACAGATGTTTTTATGACTCCAGGTAATAGCTTTGCCCCTGGTCATAGGCAGTTATGGAGGCCATTTGTGTCATTTGAACAGAGCGATCAATCAAAGAGTGGAGATAATGGATTAAATAAGGGTTTTTCTTTTATCTTCCATGAAGACTTACTGGGAGCTTGCAGTAACTTTCAAGTTGAAGAACCAGGGCTTGAATACTCATTCTCTTCCTTTGACCTGAACAATCCATTTTCTCAAGTTCTTCACGTAGAGTGCTCATTTGAGCCAGAAGGAATTGCATCTTTCAGCCCTAGCTTTAAACCTAAGTCAATTCTGTGCTCTGATTCAGACAGTGAGGTTTTACATCCCAGGATATGTGGTGTTGATCGAACGCAATACAGGGCTATAAGGATTTCTCCAAGGACTCACTTTCGCCCGATTTCTGCATCTGAACTTTCTCCAGGTGGTGGAAGTGAGTCAGAATTTGAGTCAGAAAAAGATGAGGGAAATATTGCTGTCCCTTCCCAAGTAGATGTGTTTGAGGATCCACAAGCAGATCTCAAACCTCTGGAAGAAGATGCAGAAAAAGAAGGGCATTATTATGGAAAATCAGAGCTCGAATCTGGAAAATTTCTTCCCAGATTAAAAAAGTCTGGAATGGAGAAGAGTGCACAAACATCACTGGATTCCCAAGAAGAGTCTGCTGGGATGTTACCAGTAGGAAACCAAGATCCATGTTTAGAATGCAGTATGAAAGAATCCCTAGATGGGAGGGTAATGGAGAGCTCTAAAGTAAACTGCAGAATAGTGGAGCCGCGAGAGGAGACTAGCAGGTTTTGCAGTTGTAAAGCAGGATGCCATTTCCCCACTTACGAAGATAATCCTGTTTCTTCAGGAGAGCTCGAAGAGGTACGTGGATGTGCAAAATTACGGAATTTGCAGCTAACAGCTGGTAACCAGCAATTTGTCATGTGACAGTTCCATTTAAATGGTTGTAGTTGTACAGCTCTCTAGGAAAATATATTCTACAGAAACACAAGAGGTTCTGCCTGAACATCAGGAAACTGTTTTTTGTTTGTTTTTTACTGTGAGGGTGGCATAGCGTTGGCACAGGTTGCCATAAAAGGTTGTGGAGTCTCCTCCCTTAGAGATACTTGGAAGCTATCTGGACACAGTCCTGGTCAATCTCCTCTTGGTGACCCTGCTTGAGCAAGGAGGTTGGACATGATGACTGCCAGAGGTCCTTCTGAACCTTAATCGTTAAGTGGTTCTGTGAAATATTAACCATTTTCAGACATTAGTGTCATCTTGCATAGCTTTGGAAACACGTGCATGTGTATTCTCGTGTACACTTTAGAATCTGTTAACATAAGACTTTTAGTTTATGATTTACATATATTAAAGCGTGCATAAATTTTGAGTAGTGAAATATTACTGGTTTTGATTCATGCCTATTTTAAAATACCAAGAGGAAGATCTGAAGTCAGTCTTCTCAATATGAATGTCAGTATGAGTTTTACTATTTCCAAGTAGAAGACTGTGGAGCTGAACTATCGCATGTCAACTTAGGCACAGAAATGTTTCTGGAGAAGGGGTAATTGCCTGGAAGGTAAAGTGTTCTCTTGTCAGTGTTAGACATAAAATGAAGTAAAGCATGGATGCAAAATGTACGTTGCTACCGCAGCACTGTAAGCGAGCCTCAGTATGAGTTGAGCTCAGATTTTTCACTCAGTTAATTGTAGGTTAAGTAAAGATTTAAAACAAAATACCCTTCCAGCCATAAATAGCCAAGCTTTTCTTGCTGTTAGCTACTTCTGCTCTTGTAGGAAAAAAAAAATCCTTGATCTCCAATATTTGACCCAGAGAAACTGCATGGATACTTACAAGGTGAATCTGAGGTGGTCTTTTCCTCTTCGGTCTCTTCCTCTGCGTACCTGGCAGTTGTAGTATCTCCTTTAGGAAGGAAATCTTTGCTTTTAACTGAACAATTGTAATCAGCTTGTGTTGTACTGATTGTATACTCTTTAGTTACAGGTTTGAAACACTAAATCATATATGGGGAGAGTAACCATTTTCTTGCTAAATCTGAAGCAAACTTGTGTTGAATGAAAAAGTTCCTTATTTTTCTTCCTCATTTATTGCTCCTCTCATTCTCCTGTGAATTAATTACTATTACTGCTTCTACTGCTTGTCGTCTGCTGCTTGTGCAACTGAATCAAATAACTGTGGCTTCCTGCTTCTCCAGAGTCTGGGGATTTTCTGTTTGTGCCAGGCCTTGTGACTAAAGTCACCAATAAAATGAATACACCAAGGCTGTAAGTCAGAGGAGATTCTGGAAATTACCTTTAACCAGGCATAACAGAGTCTGTCTAGCTTTATCATAGGGTGGAACGTAATAAATGAATAAATGGTGATAGTAGAAGAGAGACTTTCCTTCCAGCCTCTTTACAGATCTCCTTTCTTGAAGTTTAGCGCTCCATGAGGATGATTTGCGCTTTTCGATGACTTACCCATACGAGAAAATAGTGTGTGCCTGCTATAAACTTATAGTGGCTTCAAAGTTTATGATAGCTGCAAGCCTTGAAAAAAGCACTGGTACCAATTACTGCTCAGAAATTTGTAGTATTCTATTTTCCTTATATTCTCTGTCACAAGAGTAAAGCTAACTGCTTCCCGTTCTCAGGTCATACACTTTTGGCAGTCTAGACTCCAATTTGGTTTGAAATTAAGCTCTTCCTAGGAGACTTGAGGAGCCTGATTACAGTTTAAACTCAGAAAGACTGGGCCAGCTAGCCTTCCTATATATAGTGTGCCTCAAGAGAGTGCACATGCACTCTGGGCTTGTCTAAGAGCAGTTAATGCATATCTGATGGTAATTGGCTTTTTAACGTGAGAGCACATTTAAATTTATTGAAGTTAAGTCTATATGTAAAAGTTTTCAAGCAGTAAGGCAACAGATTTTAATGTATTGGTTATGTAGCAAGCTGTAGTAAAGATGATGATTATTTTGTGTGCAGGGGTGCAAGTGTCATACAGTTAGACTGTTCGAACTTGTTTCTTGTCAGGAGTAGCAGTATTCTCATCGGTGTTAAAATCAATGTAAAAAAATGTATAACTAAAATCATTTAGGAGAGACATTCCTTCTTGACACCCCGCACATATGCAGGGGAGGGTATGATTAGCAGCAGTCAGTTTTTCTAAAGGATTCTTTAAATGAGACTTTATTGACTTACGATAATATTTAAATGTGTTGTTTAATTCATTGTTATCTAACAATGTTTGAGTTCTGTTCTGAGATATGAGTATCTCCAGTGTTTTGCCTAAGTAATGAACTTGAAAATACTAATGTAGGTCATGATGTAATGGTGGATGAATTGGTTTTGCATCACATAAACCTGTGTTATGTACGTGTGCAAACACATTTTTCAATACCTCCTATTTACAAGAATGTGAAAGAATCTGGCTGAGTTTCCTCCCTCCTCCCGTATTTAGCACTCCATTCAGGATTATAGCATGTTTTACAGCAGGAATGTGGCAATAACTCACACTGAAGTTCTTTAAAATTGAATTATATACCTTGTCTTAAGATTTAATTTAAAAAAAAAAAAGACATTGAGGGTAAATGCTCTTACCATTTAGCTGTGGAGTTATGGGTAAGTATGCCCTGTTAATGGTGCCTGACATTAATAACACTGAAACTCATATCAATACATGCTACATGGGCTCTAATTTAGTAGGTGAGCCCTAAGAATGCTTATCATACTCATAATGAACTTGTGGGTTCTGTTGGGTTGTTACTATACTTCTGAGGTCTGAACATGCTAATAAGTGCCCATGGGCTGAGGGAATTTGATTAGCAAAATCACGTCAGTGCTCGTGGATCTTGTGACTTAATTGGCCTCGGAGATGTGCTGAGATACTTTTTGATTGGAGTAATGGGGTATTCGTATTTAACTCAGCAAGCTGGAGCACTGCGCCCAGTGTTGGTCATCTTTCTTGAAAGAAGGTAACCTGAAAAGTGCAGCCCAAAGTTCACCATTTCTGAAAAGAGAGTGGTGGAACTGAGGAGGTTTCATCTGAAAAAAAGAGAAACTTGAAGGAGAATGCAGTGACAGAAGATAAGGGAAGAGTTGTGTTTGTTCTGTAAACTCTGCTTTAACTCTCTTTAACTCTGACGGGCTTTAAGAATCTACAGCTTAGACTTGGCTTCCTTTGTAACTACCACAGCCAGATGTATGTTGCCAGAGTAGCTGATGAAGTATAATTTGAATATCATCTTTTGGAATGGGACTTCATAGGTTCATTGCTGCTGTGACGTCTAAATTATTTGTGTTTGTCAGCTCACTTGTTTCATGTTGTATATATTTATGTATATGAAGATGCCCTGTGTTTGAGACATTTCGTGAGCTTGGACGTCATGGTTTGCAAATCTTTATTGCCTAGAAGTCTTGAAGAGAGGCAGAGAATTGAATGAATTAAACTTGCAAGTCATGTTTTTGCACTGATAAAAGCAAAAAATATATATATTTGTAGAAAGTAGATGGATAAAACAGCTGGGAAGAATGCAAAAATACTGCTCAAATGCATGCAGTGTTTGTGTTGATTTTTGTAACAGCAGGTTGAATTATCTCTGCGTAATTTTCCATTTGTATTCATAAAAAAAATGTAGTCAAAGAGGTCTTAGCTACCTGTATTTTCTTTCTTTTACAGTGGTCTTACAGTGGCCTATTAAAAAGAATTTCAGATACTTGGCAGTAATATTTCTATACTTAGGCAAAACGTTATTTATATGGAGCTGAACACTGTTAGATCTGTGGTTAGAATCACTGTTCTACTAACTTCAATTACAACCTTTAACCAGAAATATGGAAATAATTGACAAACTAAATGCACACAGTGCTTGGAAAGGTCAAAGTTTTAACAGGCAAAAACCAAGTGTGTTCCATCACATCTTGGTCTCAGTCTTACTATCTGATCTGGAAAGCTGCTATATATGCTGTTTCTTACATCTGTAAATAGAAGAGATGGAGAAAGCAACTTCATGTACAGAGTTGACAGCATAGGAGAAAACTGTCTGTGGAGGTTGCTCGCTTGTACCCTTAGCAAAACACTAGATTGCACTTGCATCATGATCCTAGCTCTGCAAAGTGGCCATTATCTATTTACATTCAGAAGATCTTCCATGTTTGCTGCATTGGTTGAACTGCAGAGTTGTTTCACTGTAATCAGATCTTTGAAACAGCATGAGAATTTTTAGAAGGAAAAAAAAAAAAGAATATTTTTATTTCTATAGAAAGTATTGGTACTGATGTTCCAGAAACCAGGTTTCATTTGAAGTTTTAGATGAAAGACTAAAGATAGCCCTGCTGCTGTGTGAACTTCTGACCAAGTTTTATTTGGGACAGACATAAAATGATGTTGGAAGGAGCAAATGTCAGCAGGTTGCCAATGAAGGGTATATAAATGCTAGTTAAAATTTTGGAGATTCATTCTTCTTTCATGCTGTTATGCAAACAATAGCAAACGTTAACAGGATTTTATTCCGTTGTTGTATGGAGAAGCAAGTGAGGGACAGAAACAGAAGCATGCAGAAAATAATTGAAGTTTTAGTTTTTATGTGTAACTGCAATTCTGACCCTACTTACTGCAGATTAGTAGAAAATTGTGACTGACTTGGCCAGAGCTGGGGACAGGTGAACCTTGCATAACTGCAGTGTTGTAGTCATTTTGTGAGTTCTGAAGTCTTCAGGTGATTTTACATATCTTTAGCCAGAGGCTCTAAGGAAAGCCTGAGTTTTCTAGCTGTAAAATGCAAGAAGGAAACCATCAGTCTTCTCCCAGACCTGCAGCAAGGCTGGGAGTGAAGCAGCCATTGCATGTGGTTTTGCCTTGTTAGCTTTGAAATCTGTTCAGGAGAAAAGTAAAATAATATGAATGATTTTAGAGAGGAAATCTGCCCCTTGCAGTGTCTAATGCTAGTACAGTTTGAGAATAACAGCTGTTCAGATGAGTGGCTGGAAAATTCAAAACAACTTTTTGGAAGTGCGCGTACAAGAAAGGGGAGTGTAAGCTGAAAATGTAGTTTTAAAAGAAAGAATGCTAAATTGTTTTTTAATGTTTACTGACAAACTGCAATTGTATTAAACATCTAAACAATGAAAGGAAGAAATGGTTTAATTCAGTGAATGTATAGACAGCAGCTCCTGCCCCTCATCCTCTCCTGAAGACAAACCCTGGCTGGATTTAGCATTGGTAGCAGATCTTTCTACAAATATCCCTTAGTTTTAGACATCAGACCTTAAAGCTGGCTTAGAAGTCATTCCATGAGGATCATCGCAGGGCCAGGAGCACCAGATCACAGCTTAAGCTGTTGCCCTGCTGGGCTGCTTCTCTTCCCTGTTTCCTCTCACACTTGTGATACTGGGGTAAGGCTGGCAGGATGAGGAGCAGAGCTGGCCAGCAGCAGTCACTGAGCTGCCTTCCTGACGCAGACGTGTCGGCTCTGATGGTGGCTCAGCCCAGGAAACAAGGAAGCCGTGGCTCGTGAAACCCTGCCAGTCTGAAGCTGGCTTTGTTTGTAACCTGCTGTGCTTCACCCTGCACATCACACGGAGATAGGAGTGCAGGCGTGACATCAGCAGCATGAGCAGCTCTGAAGTTAATAAAGCGTAGTGCTGGTGGAGTTTAGATACCTCTGTCTGTAGTCAGCAGCAGAGTGATGATTTTATTTTTCTGATTCCATTTATTTCTACCTGTGTGTATTTCCTGTTAAATTCTGCTTCAAAAACCCTTGGGCATTTTTGGCGCCTTTTTGGCGCTTTTTTTTTTTTTTTTTTTTGACTATGGCTTTATTTCCTCAGAAATCCTTTTTCTAGAGTTGGAGTTCTTGCTTTTGGAGGTTTATTCTGAAAGGGGAGTGTTGTGATAGGAAAAAGCATGATCATTTCAGTGTCTGTTGCAGGAGAATTTCATGGGGAAAAGAATTTCATCTGGAAGGTGCTATCATTATGGCACTCCTGAGTTGGTTTGAGAAAGACTTCCATTTTTTGAGAAATAGCAGTTTCTAAGTTCAGGTTCTATGGCTTCATCATTTTGCAGTAGATTAAAGAGGAACAAAAAGTGGGGAGATACTGGTCGTTGGTAGGCAGTGATCTTGGAACTCTTTTCCAACCTCAGTGAGATCACAGAATCACCCGGGTTGGAAGGGACCTCAAGGATCATGTAGTTCCAACCCCCCTGCCTAGCAGGGCCACCAAACACACACATTCAGATCAGGTTGCTTAGGACCCCATCCAACCTGGCCTTGAACACGTCCAAGGACGGGGCATCCACAACCTCCCTGGGCAGCCCGTTCCAGGGCCTAACCACTCTCCTTGTAAAGAACTTCCCCCTAACATCCAACCTAAATCTTCCCTCCTTCAACTTGGATCCATTTCCCCTAGTCCTGCTGTTGTCAGCCCTTTTGAAGAGTTTACTCCCCTCCTGGGTGTAGGTTCCCTTCAGGTATTGATAGGCTGCAGTTCTGTGATTCTGTGAAGAAGAGGCTCCCTAATTTTCCATCCTTAGATGTTTTCTGGGTTACAGAGGAGGGAACTGGATAGATATTCAGCATTGAAACTCATCTGTTAGCACTTCATAGCGGCTGGTAGCAATATTGCTACCATACGTAAGAACAATTCCACCTAATATCTATAGGGAATGCTACAAGCTGGCGTCTTTGTAAGGGGGAATGGAGTTACAGATGAAGTCACAAGTCTAGGGAAGTCCCCAAGCCTTCAGTATTTCACAAAGAAAAGGCCCTGGTAAACTTCAGTTAGCACTGCAATATGTTGTGGGGGAGAATATTTATGCATTTTTAGTGAATATTTTTAGCATAAGCAAATTTATTAATAACTCCTGGAACTAGTTTTTCCTCATAGTGACATTAATTCTCTTACTGCTCTTATAGTAATGGTACTGCTTATTCACCCTTCCAGAATACAGACCTTCAATTTTGCTGGGTTTTGTTTACTTTCTTCTGTTTTGTTTTACACTGAATGATTTATCGTGTTGGCTAAGATTGTTTCATTTTTCATCTCTTGGATATCTGTGTGTTCTCACTGAGATTATAAAGTGTGAAGCTAGAATTCGTGGTTTTGTTCTGGGTTTGTACAGCTCTAAATCTGTGACGTAGGAGCCTCTGAACGGGTTTGTACTGGCTGTAGCAGTTCAGGTAATGGCTGTAGTTTGGCAGTCCTTTCCCATTAGTGTTAGAAATTGAATGGTGTGACCTATGCGACCTAGCAAATTGACTGTCACATCGCTTTCCTCCTTTTCATGTAAGTATGTTATTTATGGCATAATGAAGCGTGATTATTGTCTAAACAGTTTTCTGTATTGAATACTGATCTGCAGAGAATGAGTGGCAGCCAGGAAAAGCAGTGCTGGTGGGAAAAGGCGCTCTATTCTCCCCTTTTTCCTGTGTCACAGTGTGAAGGTAAGAAACCATGCATGCTTGAACTGTTGCATCTGGGCTAGAATTAAGTGGTCATTGTTGTGGATTTGAATTGTTGCAGATGAGTTAGTACTACTACTTATATTTAAACAGAAACAAACACAAGAAAAAGGAAGTACATTTTTATAATAAATTATCTGAGAGAGAACTGGGATTCCTAAGTTAGATCTGCAGTCAAACCTCTGGCATGATTCTAACTAGTTCTTAAGTGAAAGAGCTTTCAAAGTAGTCTTACTATTTTGTGACTCACTTAATTCCAGAATTTGGCTTTACACAGAATGCGTTAACCTCTGACTCTGAAAATACTTCATGACATTTTTTGAATGCTTCAATGTGTACAACGTGTAGGCAACCCATTTTCACCGGAATGTAAAAGCATAACTGCCTTTTATAGGTTTGCATAAACAACATGCTAATTATTTGGTGAATGTGAGGAATTTCTCTCAAGCTGGGAAGCCACCATTCACAGCGACAGTCTGGGAGTTTTTTGGTCCCACGCTGAGCATTAAGCCCAGCCTTGGTGGCAGGCAGCTCACTGGCAAAAGCAGGTGTGCTTCCAGCTCTCTCTGTTGCCTCCCAAATATTTGTAACATCTGACAGCTGGCCAAAGGCCAGGAATTCTGTCAACAGAATCCAGAAGTTTTTTGTTTGTTCTGGATTTTGCTGCATGCCAATTTATCTTTTCTGGGAAGAAGGCTAAATAATGCTAGAAATCTGAATAATAATTCTGAACTGATGGATCTCTGATGCTTTCAGAGACTCAGTGCAAGAAACTTTTTATCAGAGATGTTGTTCTTTAATAGTCTGGAATTACAGTAGCCAGTAATTATTACTGAATTATTTTTAGAGTGCACCTTAGAGTACAGCCAACTGAACCATGTTTAGGTTACCTTCAGAAACTTCTTTGCTTAATGAGCTCCCAGCTGTAGAGATGTGTTTGTGCTGTGGAAGGGTTCATGCCTGTTTGCCTCCTGGGCTTATCATACTGGAAAAATACTTGGTATTTAGAAAGTGAAGTTATTTAGTGTCCTCTTGTCAAGTTTTTTTTCCATGGTGGTAATTGCAGAGATACTATCTGTCCAATAGCAAATGCAGTGACTCAGAACTGTGAATATGTACTTTATGCAGGTTAATCCTCTAACTCCTGTGAGTGAATTGTGTCGTCTTACTGCTGACATCTGCTGGTGAACTCACAAATTGTCTCAGTGTTTCACTACCTTATTTCATCAGAGGAAAGCAGTGTTTATATTAAAAAAAAAAAAAAAAAAAGTCCAGAAGCTGCTTAACACAGTGCCAGAACTTGTGTGAAGTTGAATAATTCAAGGAATTTGTCTTTTAGACTAAGCTTAAGAAAACCAGAGCTTTATACTCAGATATAATGTTACTGCTTCACAAATATGGAGTTTCCTGTATGGATAGTTATATACACGTGAAGACTGATGCATGCAATCCATATGTATTTCTATGTGCTGTTATTATATATGGAAGATTATCCTGGAAAATTACAAATTACAGCCATTCTCATTCGCAATTTTTGAGCTTCTGTCAGTATTAGACTGCACTATATTTTGTGTGCGTGTAGAAATATAGATGACCTGAAACACTGTGCAGTATCAGAATTGAGAAATGTATGGAACCGTTGATAATAAAGTAATTTTTCATCTTTGTGCTGTATTTTCTAGATGTTTTCATTAACTGAGCAGCATTATTATTAACATCAGGTTAGTTATCCAGGAAAGATTGGATGTCGCCTCAGTAAGATATTACTTTGAGCTATTAATGGATGTCAAACTAGAATCCTCCATGAGCACAGAGTTTAAGTGATCTGAGAGTGTGATCTAGCGTTCAAGATGCTTTTATTTTGGCTCAATGTAAGTAATGGCGTACCTCAATTTTTCTTTTTTTTTTTTTTCCTTCCTTTCTCCTCTGAACACTCCCCATCCACTCTAAGAGTGTTATACAAATGCCAAGGGAGAGAATGGTGTAGGAGAATTTGCAGATGTAAAGGAAATACCCAATGATGAGGAACATCTTTTAGATTTTAACATGGTAAGTTTGCCACTGGACTGGGGGATGAGCTCCTTATTTTTATAAGGGTGTGCCACTGTGTCTTTCTGTTCTTCAGAGTTTTCAGTCTGACCTCAAATGACGTCCCTACAAAAATCCTTGAAAGCTTTTCTTCCCTTTCTGTGTCTTTTTTTAAATCTCTTCTGCATCTCAAGCATTCTCCTGAAAACTCCATAGAGTGCAGAACGTTGGACTTCGAGTAGCCAAGGAGATTTGGTTTCCTCTGGGAATACTTGGCTTTCATCTGTTGTGTGTGCTAAACATACACGCCTTTTTTCCTCAGCTTCTGATTTCACTAACTGTGGGGTGGGCTCCTGTGCACCATGAAACCAGAAAAGGCTAATAGTTAAAGGAGTAAATAGAATGTATGCTCAGTTCTGTCCCTACTGCAAATAAAAAGCTGATGGACTGCACGGTAATTTTAGCTGTAGGGAAGACCTTCATGTTTACATGCACTTATTGATATCCTTTTGGAAGCACTTAAATTTAACACTGTGACATGCTTGGTGTAGCTTTACTGATTCAGGTGAAAATGCATGGACTTTATACAAAATTCATCAGATTTGTACTGTTTTCATTATATTTAACATTTACTATCAGCATTTGGACACAGCTTTTACAGCAATATTCTTTTAAACAACAAACAGTGCAATAATGACACATTGTAAGTTTACTTTTGATTCTCTTGCTGTTTTATGCAAGTCCTGAAGGGCCCTAAAATTCCTAAGATAATTTTTATCTTACCACGTTTTTTTCCTGCTGTTCTGTAGTTGTCAATATATCGTGGACTAAGACAGGAAAGAGAAGAATTTATCCTGAATTGTGACATTTCTCTTGAACATGTGCAATTTACTATTTACCACTATTTACCAGCCCAGAAAAAAAGCAAAGGTTTTTATTGTTCCCCATCAACACTGTCAGTTTAAATCCGTAGGTTTCTTCTGTTTATGAAGCAAGATGTGCAGATGATATAAACGCTGAGGCAAAACCAAATGGCTTCAGGAAGAAGATCTACTCCAGCGATAGCTCCAGCTCTGAAGACACAGCTTCAGAAGGTGGCAGTGAATGGGCAGATCCGTGTGAGGAGGAGCTTTTTTCTCGAACTCAACTATAAAAACTGCAGAGTAGGACGGATGATTTAAAAGTAACGTGAGGTGGAAAACTATCCTTCTTGAGGGTCTGTAGCTCTAAAACAACAACTTGAGTTTCCTCTTCAGTTAATGGATTCAGATGTGTATTTATCTTTCTCTTCTTGCTTATTTTATAGATGAGGACACAGCCGTCCTGTTGAAGATTTTTTTCACCCCCAAACTGTTAAATTCTTGGCTATTTGAACTAGACTAGATTGTGTTGTTAAATCAAGAATGGATGTGCATGTGCTTGTCTTAGTAGTACCACTGCTTTTTTGCATCTTAATTGCAGTTATTTTCATTCGTAACTGTAGCCCTACCACTACTGCTATCTTCTTAGCATCGCAGTGTCTACAAGTACTTCTGCTATTCAGAGACTTTAGCTTTTGGCACATTAGGCTTTGTTCTTTAAGAACCGGGAGATAAATACTTAACACTGTAATCTATCAGTGCCTTTCTGAATGCAGGAGAAAAGCATGAATGACTTGTCCAGTCTTCATTCAGTAAATCTCATAACTTTGAAGTAGGAACAACAGGGTTGTGCTTTAGAGACTTACAGAAACTGTGTTTTCTATCCTATGATTCCCTTTCTCCCCCCTCCCCCCCCGCAAACCAACGCTGAGGTTACCATGGTTTGTATTTTTGCTAACTGGAGTAGCCAAGGATTTTTTGTAGGTATGGAGGCAATGTGGTTTTCTTTTTTTTTTTTTTTTTTTTTTGTCCTTTTTAGCAACTTGCCAACATAGGGCAGTATGAAAAGAAGAAACACCAAAAATAATAAACCACTGGGGTGATGTGTGGATTGTTTTGAATTTTGTAACAAGTAATGAGGATTTTGTCTTGTTGCAAATGATGGCATTCTTGTAACCTACAAAAGCATTCGAGACTGAATTTGAGCCTGAATGATTGAAACTATCAAAAATGCTCAGTGTGTTCAGTGTTTTAAATGCAAAGGGTCAGTGCTTCACTTGAGAGAAATCCTGTGGCTGCTGCAGTTAGCTGCTGTTGTGGCTGTAATTTAGTAAATCTCGTAGTTCATTTTGTGTTTCTGAGAGAATGTGTGGGGCAAGTTACGTGTGTGGTGGGTGGGGGTAGGGAAAGTGATGATTTACAACATACATGTGTGATTGCAGTAGTGACTGTTGCTTTATGTGACTTGCTTTTCAATTTTATTTTGTTAACTTAGAAAGTCAATACATTGTCAAGTTGCATCTGTACAAAACTATCAACTCCTTGTGCTTGTAACACATTATGCAAAATGTATAAGCCAGGAGGAGCAATATTTGCAAAACTAAACATTCTTAGTTTTCACCAACTCGTAGTTAAAAACCAACAACGAAGAACTAATTATACAGTAGCAGCATGTCTATAACATCAGAAAGTGCAGAAAGTCCAATATTGACTTGAAAAGCTTAACCATTATTTTTGACAGGCAATAAACCTCACGAGAACTACAGCTGTTTGAAACGTGAGCTGAACTGGCTTTGAAATATGTTCTGTGCTAGGAAGGTTTTCTGAATAACTGGGTTTTGTTGCCTTTATTAAATTGATAGCATATGAATTAAACGCGTGGTTAAAAAACCACGCCATACTTTGTGCAACATTTTAGTTGAGTTCCTAACCTAAAATTGGCTCGGTTTGTCCTTACCCTGGGACTTTTGTTTTGGTCCTCCTATTGAGCTATGTTTTAGGGTTTGTATTTATACAACAAATCTTTTGACACTTTACAGTTTCTTTTCTTAATTTATTTGCAGACTTTGGAGAGATTTTTATATATTTTACTTTCTTCTGGAGCTTCCTTGAGAGCTTGTTTAGCACCTGCACTGAGAACTAGTTAACTGTAACATGAAAGTAAACAAGAACTTTACACGTAAATTCTTCAAATCACTACAGTGAAGAATGGAATAGAACTTCATTCAAGAACAAGAAATGACCAAATGGACATATTTCAAACACAAACTTCAGCTCAGTTAATTTTGGCTAGAGCTGCTTCTTTGGTAAGAAAGGGCTCAAAAATCACAAAGGTGTTGCTTATAGTTACGTTGTGGTATGTAATAATTCCAGCACCTTTGGGGAAAATGAAATCGTTTTTTGAGCTTGGGCAATAACAAATTGTCTTTACTTGTTTTCATAGTTTACTGGCTAAAGCTCTA
The DNA here is from genome assembly GCF_019232065.1 of Centrocercus urophasianus. Lineage (NCBI taxonomy): Eukaryota > Metazoa > Chordata > Aves > Galliformes > Phasianidae > Centrocercus > Centrocercus urophasianus. Next base: position 10,583,077 of record NW_024884475.1, on the reverse strand, counting down.
AAGCTTTCAGTGAGAAGTGAAGTGTGGTTTTTAGTTTTTCTGTATGGATAGAAACACAAACAAAACAACAAAAAGCATTAAAGGTTGGCATACGCTGAACCGCACTGTGGTATGAAGCGCACTGCATATCCATAGCACTGAAGTATCAGTTTTCCATTCCTGGGCTGAAATTTGTTTCTACTTTTTGCTTCAAGTGGTTGTATTGTTCTGATTTCACGTACACCAGAGTAACTGATTTTGTTTTCTTGTGGAGTTACTTAACACCAAATAAAAATATAAAAGGACAATTGGATGGTGTGTGTGTGTGCTCATTTTCTTCTGCTAATAGTACGTGACTTACATAGCTCACAGCAGTTAGGAATTAAACATCCTAAGAGGAGTTAGTAATGATGTTTCTAATTTGGGAGTCCTCATTGCTGTATTTCCTTGTGTTTTGTACTGAAAAAAAACCCCAAACATTAACAAGCTATTGCTTGTGTTCTTAAAAAACAGAAGAAAACAAGGCAGCACGTTTAGTCCTCACTTCAGTTACTTATGTGCAAAATATCATGGTGTCAGTGAAAACATTCGATGTGCAATGACATCTTCATGTTTAGAGAACACAGGACCTCTATTTTTATATGGTGTGAAATGTTTTTAACTTGTACCCAGAGATCAGTGGTCTGTACCTGACTTCTGCTTTTAGAAAAACTGTTTGTGACAATAAAATGCACACAGGTATCATCTATACGTACATCTTGCCTTGCTGGGAAATATGAAGAACAAAGGGAACTCCATAGGTCTGTGAATCCTCTTTCCCTACAGCAACAGCTTATGTGCAGAAGGACTTTTAGATTTATTTATAGTTTAAAGAGAGGGGAAAAAAAGAATAACTAGATTGCCTACAGAACACAAAATCTTGTCAGTTTTTCCTTTCATTTCATGTCAATAGCTTATGCTTAAGAGGAGTACAGCCTGGAGTGGTTGAAGCCTGTCTTCAAGGTGTAATTTGCTGTATGATTCAGTTGTGTTACAGTGGGCTACCCTCATCCCTTCCAAGTACAGGACAGAAAATGTTACTGAATGTTTCCTTTATTGGTATTGCATGCTTCTTTTTTCTCCTACTGTTAATCAGGAGGATTGTATTCTTTTTCTCTTAAATATTTTTTCATTTCATAACTTCTCATTTCTGTGCTGACTTTTGGCTTTTAATTCCATTCACTTGGAGGTGGATTTGAATCCATGTTCTGTTGATTCTGGAACCTTCATTTGTTTGACAGCAGTGCTTTTCAAGAAGACACAGGTCTCCTTCATGCTTTTTTAATACTTTCCTCCATTTTTTCCTATGATACTTGAAACAAATACTAAGTCCTTTGAAGCATTACAGATCAATAGGGAGATACTAATTTGATCTTTGGTCTGCCCAAATTGAATATTACCTGTTTTCATTCATCATTACTATTTCTGGGCAACTACTTTTTAACTCAGTACTCCCTTGCTTTTTTTCCTAGCTGCGTCCATTAGAAAGTTACTGCATGCTGGGTTCATTCCCTTTTGTACTGCAGAACTAATCTGTTTGCTTTAGAAACACAGTTTATATTGTGCTGAGATACCAATACGAGAAGCAGTATTTTTTATGTGTAATCTTACTCCTCCACACCTTTTTATTTCATAAACAGCTTGTAGACAGTGATAAAAAAAAATAGCCCAGTTGCATGCATTTAGTTACAGTAGTACCAATTCAGATGTGCTGGAAAGTGTCATAGGATCTTCTCTTACCTTTCCCTCCATGCAGCAAAGCTTTCAACCATAGAAGTCTATTTTTACCTAGTGGTTAACAGTAGTTAGAGACCTGGTTTCACTTCCCTCATCTTTTTTTACATTTGCTAGCATTCAATTAAGAAGGAAGCATTTTGGGGGCCAGTGAAATGGCAATTTCTCTAGCTGTTCCTGATTCACCTCAAACCTACTGGAACTGTTTAGTAGATGCAGTAGGAAAGGCAGTATAGATGGTGGCTGGGCTAGAAATGGACTACTGTCCATCACAGATTGGTACAAGACAGACAAATACATAGTTTTGCAAGGACAAAATTAATTTACGATTACTTTGAAGTAGAAGGGATAATTATTCTCTTACTTTGTCAAAGCCATCACTTTGTCGGATAATATTGTGACAAGATAATAAAAAAATATCAGAAGTATTATCATATAATAATATATGACATGTAATATTATAATATTGCAAGTTAGTAGTAAAAAGCTGAATTTAATCACTGTTCCATTTTCCTGTGCCACAAAGCAGGCATTATCCATACATACAAGTGGTTCTGTGAAGCAAGGAGGAAAAGATCAATGTCTGATCTCTGTTGTGACATTTCAAGACTAAACTCTGTCCCTCAGCACCCTGGATTCTAACAGATTATCTGTCATTTGTTTATATTCAGCATACATGTGCTCTTGGTTATGTGGGCTAACACAACCTTAAATGGCAGTGAAGGGAAATCCAGGCAGGAGCTGATCATCTAACATACAGTGATGTCTGACTGTGGGACACTCACAGCACGCAAACCATTTGTTCACTGGAGAAAAAAAAACTACTTTGAGATTTCTAGTGGTTTCTGGCAGAACCACTAAAGAACAGATCAATAGGGAACTGTGCGGATTGAAGTGAAGCTCAGTTTAGCTGTCTGGAGCCAGCTTGCATCATACTCAGCAAGTTACTTGGCAACTGATAAATGAAAATTCAATCTAGATATTTCCATTTAGTTATTGAAACAAATGTCTCTGTTGCAAAATAGTTGAAGCTTCAAAACAGGGAACGCTTTCCCCATATCTGTAGGCATAAGAAACGTGAGAGGAGTTTGTGTTTCTGTTTTTGTACTGTGGAATTCTGCCTTGTTTGAAAGAACTATTGCTTTGCATACTTCTTTAGTAGGCATGTATACTTGGGAAAAATCAGTGAGACTGAACACTGCACGCAAATCCCTTTGTGTTTTCCTGAAGAACAGTCATGAAACTGGTTTATCTAATTCTGGTTACATGAATATGAGTTTGCATGACACGACTTTCGACACAAATGTTTTCTAGAAATTAAATTCTCTAGCCCTGATCTATTGTTAGACTGCTTACTTGTTTTTGGCCTCTAAGGTGAACACAGTTGCCAATTCCAGGCTGCTCCGTGCAGCGCTTCATTTTACTCAGCAGATGCTGGCAAGACGTCCATGCAAAACATCAGGATTTTGTCAGGGTTTTTACAAATGTAAGTATTTATTATACAAGTTTACTTGATTCTAAATCAGTAGGAGAACATTAATGCTAGCCACCTTGGGTAGCTAGTGTAAATTTTGGAGAATGGTTTTTTTTTTTGTCCATTGCATTTTGCTAAGCTGCCCGATTATGGCGAAGGCTGAATGTGTTTATGAGGTTTTACTTTTCATTTAATGTTTCACTGTTTCAAGGAGCATTCAGCAGGTTCCAAATAAGTCAGAAGGATATACATACTGCCTCATTTAAAAAAAAAAAAAAAAAGCAAGTTTTTTTTTCTTCCTGTAAATACCCTGAGGGCATTATGCTACATGCTAAGTTTTCTTCCTCAAACTAGTTAAACAGTCAAGCAGGTTTAAACATCAAAACCACAAACAAGTTTGTCATGTGTTAGCGAAAACTGTAGCCCTGAATTTGGCTTTTTATTATGCTTCTGAGGATTTACTTATGGCCCAGCTATTCAAACAGGAACATTTCTCAGCGTGCCCTTCTGGATGAAGTCATTTAAATGTGGCACACCTGAAAAACAAAGAATGTAAGGGACACTTTTGCACTTAGTTACAGTCATTCTTCCTGAACCTGCAGTACCTGCTCATTTTCCTCTTAGTAATTAGGGCATTCCACACTTCCCCAGGACTAATGAGGTGAAGCTGTATTTAGCTGCAAAATTTTGGCCCTTCACCAATAGAGGAATAATAATGCACAACACTTGAAGTCAGAAATTGTGCTAACTCTGACAGAGGCAGCTTTAGCATTAGTTCTGTTAAATGTTGCTGGAAAAGTCAGCGACTGAAAGCGAACAACCACTCATTACAACAAATTATATGGTGATTCAGATGTAGAAAAGAGTACGTATGTTTTATACTAACTATGATGTGATGTTCTGTAAACATTTTAAGGCTGACCTTGGTATTTTTATGCTGCCTAGCATTGCAGATCCTGGTTGTTCTTATGTATTTTTTCAGTACCATGAGCAATACAAATTTTGTTGCGAGTAGTATCAAAAAGCACATCAATTGAAGAGGAAGGGTCATCTGTGAGTTGGAAATAGAAACATCCACTACCTCACTTTAGAATGTGACCTTAAAGGCATTATGGTAGTTAGGCATAGCGCTGTTCTTAAGTATTTACTAAGAAAGCCTTTAAGTGCCTGACTGCCTTGGTTGATTTGAAACTTATAGCTGCAATCTAAGCTCAGCTATTGCTGAAAGAGATCTGTGGCAGATTTTTCTAATTGTTTCTTCATTCAAAATAAAATTACAAAGAAGTGTAATTAGTTCCTTTGGAGATAACTCTGCAGACACAGAATCCATGACTGTGTATTTCCATTCGCTTATTTACCCTGGGAACCTAACAACTTTGGCCTAAGATAGATGACACCATGGTGACAGGACAGCCTTTCAGTTGCTCCAACAGGGGATTCTCAAAAACAGAAGTGTTAATATTGAAAAAGGAATTAGTGGCAGCATGTTTCAAAATACTCTCTTTGGCATATAGACAAGTGTTTCAAATCTGTTGTCTTGTTTTGTTTTTTGTTTAATTTGCCATGTTAGCAGTAATATGGAAAGTGTCTTACAGAAGTGATTTGCGAAGACATGGAGAAATAAGTGACATTTTAACTGTTTTGCATTCTTTTTGAAACCTCACAAATCCAGCAGAACAAATGTTTAATTTTCTCTCTCTCTGAATCAGACATATCTGCAGAGGTATAATTTTTGGTTGATGATGATAAGTACTTCTCATCTTGATAATGAGCTAATTCTCATCTCAATAGCATAGAACTGCTGTTAGTGGGGCTATGGTGGCAAATACTTCAGTACGTGTTTACCTCAGACTGACAATTTACCCAGACTTGCCCACATCAAGGCTGGAATAATCAGGGTTTTGCTCTTCTCGACATCAAACTCCTGGCATCAGCGCAGATTCTGATGTGCCTCATTTGCTGCACTCAAGCTTCCAACTTCGGGCAGACCTAGAGGCATCGCTGGGAGCCTGAGAAGTTGGTGTTTAGATGCCCTGAAGTAACTGACAACTGTATTTTGCTACTGTAACATGTTGCATAAACATCAGTTTGGGTATTTGGTGCTACCCAGAACTTTTTTGCAGGGAAAAAAAAAGAAGAAAAAAAGGCAAGCGTGAGTTCCAAGGACCATAAAGAAAGGAAACAAGATCTCTGGTCCTGAACCGTACTGCATGTTCTCATGGCCTGTGGCTTCAGACTGTGTGGGAACAGAAGGGTAAGGCAAGGTGTGCCGATGGCGCACTCAGCACAGAGAACACAAGCAGGTACAGCTCAGGTACAGCCTCACTTGATGCCCCTGGCCGACAAACTTCCGTAAAACATCACATCTTCTCCCTCAACTCAGCCCGGCCCGGCTCCGCTCTGTGCTGAGCGGGCAGCCCCGCGGGCGCGCTGAGGCGATTCAAAATGGCGGGCGGCGCGCGGCCCTGTGGCCCAATGGCCGCCTCTCCCGGGAGCCACCCCTCCCCCCAGCGCGCAGGCGTTCCCTCCCCGGCGGGCGGCGCTCGGCTCCGCGGGCCGGGCAGGGGGTGCGGCTGCGGGGCGGGTCGCGGGAGGAGCGCGGCACCTGTCCCACCGCCAGGTGCGCGACGGGCAGAGCCGCGCCGTGCTTGCTGCGGGGGCGGGCGCCATGGGAGGCCCTGCGCCGCGCTGGGAGGGAGCCCGGCGGGCGGGGGCCGCGCCGCCGCACCTCCGCTGAACCCTCCGCGCCTCCTCGGGGACCGGAGAGCGACATGGACCCCCCGCCGCAGCCGTCTGCATCCTCCTAGTCCCGGCGGCGGGGAGGGCTGGGCATGGCCCGGCGTGAGCGGAGCGACGGAGCGCGGCGCTGCCCCGGTGAGGCGTCGAAGTTTGTGCGCGGCTCTTCCTCGTCCCTGGGCGGCGGGGCCGGAGCCGGCGGGGCGAGGCGGGGAGCGGCTGCCGGGGGGCAACCGGAGAAGCGGCGGGGAGCCTCCGGGGTTAAAGGGCGCGGAGGGAGCGCTGTCCCCGTAGGGGAAGGCGGGATGGTGGCTCTGCTTTTGCTCTTCGATCGGGGCCGGCGGCTCGCAAGCCTTGGCGGTGCCGAGTCAGGCGTTCGGCTGTGGGGAGGAAGCAACTTTCAGTTCTCACGGGCTCTGTAAGCGAAGTCTTGGAGGCGCTGCGGGCTGAATAAAGCCGCTCAGAACGCCAGCTGAAGTTGTTACGGCGGTGCCGCCGGCGTAGCGATGGGCTCAACCTTTTTAAGCGATGTTGGGGAGGGTTTATAAAACAAAACCAACTCCGTAAACTGCCTCTGGAACAGAAGCTTTAGTGGAGCGCTGCGGCTCGTTGACGCTGCCCCCCGATGTGGCCGGAAAGCTGCAGAGCCGTCAGCGCTTCGCCTGCGATCGCCCCGCCGGCGCTCCGCGGGGAGCCGGGCTCGCGGCGCTGCCCGTGGGCGGAGGGGCGGGCGGGAGCCGGGCTCGGCGCGGCTGCGTGTGCGGCAAGCGCTGCGCATCGCGGCTTTGCTGAAAGCTGTGCGGCCTCGGGGGCGCTCCGCTGTTGGCAGCGCGGTGCGTGTCAGCTTGTGAGCGTCTGATCCGAGGCGTGCTGTGGTAAATGAAATGGTTTTCGTGCTCCTGAGGACGCCAGTGCTTGGTGGCGGCAGCGCACAGCGTGTTTCGTGGTCCGTTCGGTAGCGATGTTGCCTGAAGAGTTCACACTAA
>NW_024884475.1:10557805-10575990 GCF_019232065.1 Centrocercus urophasianus | reverse complement strand
CGTGAGCCTTGAAGAAACAAGGACATAAAAATGTCGATGTTAACCCAGCGATAAGTGAGCAATAGACACAGAATCACGGCACGTCCCGAGTTGGAAGGACCTGCGGGGATCCAACCACTGGCCCCTGAAATCCAAGTCCTGTGTCAGAGATAGTGCACAGCCTGCTGTTAGGCTGCTGTCGTGCCTTCTAAACAAGTTCCTTGCCGGTGTTGCTTTGCAAGGCAGTGCGAATTTAGAAGAACATGACTTGACTTCTTTCTGATCTTTGTTTTGTTCTAAGACTTTGATTTTTAACTTTTTTTTTTTCCTTCTAAATTCCCAGTGAAGTGGCTAAAAAAGGCATTTTATTCTGCATTTTTTGGAAATTACATCAGGTTTGACTTCTTCCCTCAGCACGGTTGGATGATATGCTAAGTCAGAATGTACTTTAAAGCTCAGGTACTGTCAGAACACGCCTTCTGACTTGCCGTAACCAGAACTTCAGAATGCATGACCCTATGGACAGCCGTGCTGGGCTAGTCCCAAACCCCACCCATCACACAGAAGAATTTACTTAGGGGAAGGCTGTAGGCAGGGCTGATGGTTGTTGGTATTTCCCTGAAGTTGTGGTACTTGTAGTTTCCCGAGTTCCTTTGTCGATCTTTAATGATTTTTTTTTGTCTTCCTTGAACTTGCATGTAAACCTCTAGTGCCCATCAGTTGCTGTGTGAGGAGTTCTGCAGTATCCACTGCATGAATAGTTGTGTCCTTATGCTGCTTTTGAGCCTGGCTACAACTCTGTCTTTATTTGGTGCCCCATTGCTCTTTTGTTGGCTAAGTTAATGAGTAAGTGATCCCTGCCTTCCTCTTGCTTGCTCCGTGTGACCTCTGTTGTTGTCTTCTGTCTCTCTTTCTCTGGTTATCTCTCTTCTGGGATATTAATGTTGATGAGATCACCATTCCTGTAAGGCGTGAGATTTTAAAGACTTCACAAATGTCAATTTTACGTAAACGTATTACCAAATCATGGGGCTTATGGATGTTGTGCGGACAAAAGTGCTTTTTCTTCTTCAGTAGTTTATTAAGCTAATAAGACTTTATTGCCATGTTTATTATGGTGATAATATTACATTCATAAATAATTTATGGAAAGAAGTTTGTGTTGCAGAAATGACGCTGTGGATGTTTGACATCAGTTGTCAGTTTTTGCACTTAGCTGCAAAGCAGCTGAAATAAAGAATATAAATATCTGTATAACCTTAACGGGAATCCTCCTTCAGCCTGGTGCATAGGGAATTGAGGAGTCTTCATGTATGTATTTGACAACCGATCATATCTCAAGCTCTCACTCAGAGCCCTTGATGGTGTACTTCAAAGCTTCCCACAGTTTCGCTGAACTGTGTGAAACCTTTGTAGTTTGTTATTGCACAATTTGCTCCAGCGAGCTGTGGCTGTTACATACTTCTGTGTTTGCTATTTGTCCCTTTAAAGGGTCTCTTCCTGTAAAATTTCCTCCTTAAAATCTTATCTACTCAAATCAATATAGCTTCTCTACCCTGCATGGAAATTAATTTTCCCTTCACTCTGAACTCTCTTTTACAGAATTGTTCTGCCTCTTGGGCTCTTCCCAAGGCTGCTGGAGTGCTTGCTGTTTGTGAGCTCAATTGAGAAGAGCTGTGCAGATAAGGCAGGAGGTATCTGCACTTAGCAGTCACTGAGCAGAAGTGAAGGCAGTGGGGGAATTGATTATGGAAACACCATGGCTGATTGTATTTCTGAACCTTATTTTCTAGACCAATTAATAATTGCAATAAAGCAAATACCTGCACCTTTGCTTTTAATGATCCAAGGAATGGAACACCTCCCCTATGAGGACAGTCTGAGAGCTTGGATTGCTCATCCTTGAGAAGAGATGGCTCTGGGGAGACCTGATAGCAGCCTTTCAGTATCTGAAGGGGGGGGGGGGGTATAAAAGAGAAGGAGACAGACTCTTTAGCAGACTCTTTAGCAGAGTCTGTGGTGATAGAACAAGAGGAAAGGGTTTCAGACTAAAAGAGGGGAGATTTAGATTAGATATAATGAAGATGTTCTTTGCAGTCAGCATCAGGGCACTGGCACATCCTTCTGAGAGAAGTGGTGGATGCCCCATCCTTGGAGACCGTCAAGGTCAGGCTGGAAAGGGAGGAAAGGAGCTGAACTAGATCGCCTTTAAGAGTCCCTTCTAACTCGGACAAATCTGTGTATGGAATCTGAGACTGTATTCCATAGCTTGTGTACACGGCTTTGAGAAATGTTGGGACTGGATAAGCTCTTGATATCAAGAGCAGCATAACGTGTATGAAGGGGTGGGTGAGAATGGGAAAGAGAAAACAAACTTAGTTTAGAAAAATAAGTGAAACCAAGCAAAAAGATCTAAGCAGGAGATTCAGATGTATGCAGTTATAATTATACCTAATACCTCAACTGTCGTATTTGTGCACTTTGACTATCACAGTTGACTTCAAGAGGTAGAATAGTTTGTCTGTATTCAGGTAGAATAGTTTGTCTGTATTCAGGAAATGTTATTTAGCGTTTGTTTTTTTTTGTTTGTTGCCCTTTGCAGTTTTAATTCTCTGAACAGAGATGTTCATAATTATGTGATTTATATGCTAGCTATCTGAGGGCATGGCTTCTTAAAACTGGAGAGGATGTAAACTTTTCAAACCATGGTAATGAGGAGAAAAAAATGTTGCTATAGCAACTCCATAAGAAAAGTGCACATCTTCACAAGCTTTTTAATCCCAACAGTAAATTTGAAATTTCACCTCTCCAAAGGATTCAGTAATTGATGCATTGATTGCTTTGAAGGGGTAATACAAAAGAAAGCTCTGGAAATATCTAAGGGGTGGGATAGCTGGAGAAGTTCTACATACTTATACTTCTTCTTACGTGTGGAATTAGATTGGAATGATGGATCACACAGCAAATAGCATTTTTGTAGTTGAATTAAGGAGTTGGTGTAACCTATGAATTATATTTGGATTCAGGAGCTGTTCACATGTCTAAAAGATTATGGAAAAAAAAAAATCTTTACACTTTGGGGAAACTGAATATGTTTGAAATGTTTTCTATCGCTTACTGCCCGCCTGTATCTCAGTTCCAAAGGAAGTGGATGGGCTCAGGTCTAACAACAGCCACACATCAAACCCTGGTGTTGGGCAGGAGCGCCTCCAGCCATGGGTTTGGAACTGCTTGGAGGAACCACTGCTAAAGAGTTGATTGTTGAATGGGGAAGAGCCTCCTGGTAGACAACTGGCACCTTTCCTTAAGTGCTGTGCTGCAGAGAGAGCAGGAGACCTGGCTTTAGGAGCTGGAGAGAATCTATTTAGAAAGAACCATTTGCACCATGGGAGGAGAATTCTTCGCTGCTTCACACTTAGCACGGAAAGCGTTATAGAGTGAAGAAACTGAAGCAATATGTGCATATTTCTCCTGCCAGCTGCTGTAATTACATTGCAAATGAAGCACTGGCTGGTTCGCTGCCCTGCTGGCAGCCCCTGGGTGATGTGTATTGCGAACAGGAGGGCTGGTGGTCCCTGTGCACAGTAAATATATTGCATGAGAGTATTGGTCTTGCTGTACGTGCACTGGTGATAGGAATATCTTCTTAGCTATTCAGGTTCTGCATCTCTTGCTTAATGCAGTGCTCATATATTGTGGATTGCATTTGAGTGACAAATTTATTGTAAGTTCTGTGGTTGCCAGAAGAAAGCCAAGAAATTCTATTTAAACCAACACTATAATTTTGATGTAAGTTGTAAAGCATGTGGAAACAATCTTTATAGCTCCTTTACATCAGTAAATATGCATATATGACTATATAGAAATCTCAATCTCAAATCTTTGCATTACTCTTGATGTGGAATATTACACTGCTGCAGTTTTTGTAGCACGTAACTCTCAGGAGGTGGGCACGAGGCAACCACTGGTACACTGCTTAGGAAAATCTTCTCATGCTAGACATTTCTGGAAGCCTGAATTACATTGCCTTTGTCCTGCTCGTTCAAGCAGGGGGGAAGGGGCATTAGTAATCTGTGAGGGAAGACAAATCACTTCTTAATTACGGAGCTTAATTGATGACAGTACAGAGTGTAATTAAAATAAATATATATATATTCCTCCCTGCAAACTCATAATCTTTTCTTTCTTTTTAAGCAGTTACCACGTGGCCCAATACACCTGATGGAAACGTATCCAACTCCTTGAATGGTTTCAGCTTGATGGGTGTTCTGAACACAAGAGCCGGCGGCAGCATCCATGGTCTTCAGAACTTGAAGTCCCCGAGATCTCTCTCATTGCCTGAGTATGGGCCGGGTCAGCACTCAGGTGCTATAGAAGATTGTCATAGCCTTAAATCAGTGGATTCTGGCATCCCAATCCTAGAAGTAGGAAATCCAGAGCCCGTTCACTGCAATGTGCTAACTGCGAAGAGGAAGCAGTCAGAACCTGAAATTGTGCCTGACAGAACTTTCCAGAGCGCGTGCACACTGCCGTCCTGCGTGCCTGCACGCCCTCTGGCTTCTGAGCACGACCACGCAGTGCGAAAATCCTCTACTTTTCCAAGAACTGGGTACGACACTGTCAAGCTTTACAGTCCGACTTCAAAAACTCTGAACCGAAGTGATGATATCTCTGTCTGTAGTGTTTCTAGTCTCAGCACAGAACTGTCAACAACTTTGTCAGTCAGCAACGAGGACATTTTGGACTTTGTGGTCACAAGCAGTTCAAGTGCAATTGTGACTCTGGAGACTGATGAAGCACACTTCTCAGATGTCACCCTGAGTTCTACTAAGGAGAGCGGTGATCAAAGTCAGCAGGACTGTTGTCAAGAGGCTGACGTGGACAGTAAACGAAAAATATTGGGACCTTTTACCAACTTCCTTGCCAGGTAACATTTGTGTTACATAAATTTTTAACAGTGAGAGTAAATGAGACCATAGGAGAGCTTTCTGGTACACTGCTTAGGATTTTACTTCAAAAGTGATAATAGCTTGCTGTTTTAAGTTTGTGTTGTGAACATAATTGGTCTGTTGTGAATAAGTAAGCCAATATTGCTTGCTAAGGCTTTGAGTCCTTTATTATCTTTAGGATGTATGAAAGCGTCTTACGTTTCTCTAAAAGGTTCCTTCTGCATTACAGAAAAAGGAGTTCTGAGCTAAGGTTTCCTTCCTGTGAGCACAGCTTTGCTTCTAGGCTTCTCCAGTGGTACTTCTTGTATTTTGGCCAAGATCCGTAATCTTGTGGCTCATAACAGATGTGTATTGGTGGGATGTGTACCTATATGGAAGGGTTTTGGCAGCTGGGTGGTCAAGTAGTCATGGAGCATTTTTATTGATGGCTATGAGCATATGGGGTTTAAACAAACACTAGCATGACTGCGGTGATGTTTCCCAGTGATATGTTCCCTCAATGATACTGTGTTAATGCTTTGTTCCTTTCAGTTTGCTGTGGAGTGGGAATCCCTGATGTGGAAATTTGGCATTCAGCTGTTGAAATAAAATCATTTGTCTCTCAGTGCATTTACATCTTCTACACCTCTTCTGACTGTGGCTTTCAAACGAATGATAAAGTGTTCTAAATGTAGATTTTCATTTGGTAAATGAAAGTGGTGGATAAGGGACAGGGTTATTCAATTTTTTTTTCATTTAAGGCCTCGCTAATGCCTCTTATTTTTAGAACATAATGTCTGAGGTGTGTTGTATTTTGAAAGAATGGTTCTAGAAGCAAGCTTCAGACTTTAAGCAGTGTTTGCTGAGTCTAGCCTATTTTGAGAACTGTTACTTCAGTTTATCGTATTTTCTTAACATAAACTTTTTTCTTCAAGAGATGAATAGGCAATAAAGCGCTTAAAGGCTTGGCAAACGTCGTTCCTTAGAAGGCTGTGTTAATTGCAGAGCTCAAGAGAAGCAGTTCCTTTACATTCACTCAACTCGCTGAAGCTGTCATGGGTTTTTATTCTTAGGTTAAAGTGACGGTAGAGTACCAAGCGTTGAACTCTCCTTATCGCTTCTGTTTGAGGTGCTAAAGCTTTTGTGGATCCCTATTTGTTGCCATGGAGCCAGACTCAGTTCTGAAGCAAGAGGGCTTCAGCACTTCAGAGCCTGAACTCGTGTTACTCTTCTGTCGCGCAGCTGCTGGCTCAAACGAATGGTGTGCCTGAGCCCGGAGGGAGCACAGGGAACGGCCCCATTTAGGCGCTGCTGGGAGGAGGAGGATGTTTTACCACTTCTCAACTTTTCCCATCTAACAAAGGAATACCGTCTGTCCGATTCTGTTCTGTTGTAGTCTCTCACGGTTTTGCCTGTGTTACTGAAGCGGTGGTGCTAGACTGAGCCTTTTAACCTGAATGTTTTCAGGTACATCGCATTTCAGAGTGCGAGGGACAGCCTTTATTGCCTTTCAAATGGGGAGCAGGTCGCCTTGGCCACCAGGTGATGTCACCAGGAGAATATGAGGATCTAGTTAGAACTAGGTTAGCAGCCGTGAAGTTCCAGCTGCTGTTTGTAACCTGACCTTTAATATCCTTCCCCCTAACACCTGCATTCTGCTCTGTTTTGAAAACAAAAAGAGCTGCTGGCTGGCTGTGCTTGCACTCCATGTACCTGTATTCTGTGCATGCATTCTCTTACGCCACGCAGACTGGCAGCGTTTCACTGGTATCTGACCAGCATGAAGCTTCTGAACATCCTTCTGTCCCACAGAGGATACTACACAACTTACACTGTTGACCTTGTTGAGGATTAGAAGATTGCTGGTATGTGCTGCTGTCCCTGTAGTTGTGCTTGCATCCTCTAATGATCCCATGCAGTTGCTGTTTCCCTGGAGTTCCCATGGCCTTGATTATACTCCTCACATTCCTGGGCCGAACAAACACTTTGGTAAATGAACTCAGCCCCACAGTGTTTTGTCTGAAAGGAGCTGGCCACCAGCAGGCCTCCCACAGCTGACCCTGAGCTGCATGCCAGGCTTTGTGCAGTGCTGGAAGAGGAGGAGGCGTTTGGAGTAATATCGTTAGAGAGCAGTTTGCTGAGAAAGGGGCTGCTGAGAGCACTTGGTAAAAAAATGCTGCAGTCGCAGGTATAAAGTCCCATGTTTTTAGCACTTTATGATGAAAGGATTTTCCCTTGTGATTCATGCAGGTCAAATATAGAAAGCTTCCCTTTCAAAAGGGTGGTAGGAGAAAACCAGACTGTTTGGTCACCATACACATACATGTAATGTGAAAGAGCTGGCACAGGAGGTTTGGGTATGGCCCTTCTGCTTTCAGCAGCCAGATGGTGAGGCACGATGGAAGAGGAGTTCCAGCCTTCCTCTGCTGGTTTAGGTCATTGAGGATCTTCTGGGTGATGAGGTGCACGTCTGAACTGTAGTGAGCTGTGATGAAGCTTAGCTTTTGCTCAAGTTGTTGACGTTTGGTAAAAGGAGGGATCTCACTGCTTGAAGCAGCAGCAGTACTTGTATTGGACCCTGTCATTTGAAAATGTGTTAGTTTCTGAGCTTGTTAAGACTGAATTTGTACTGGGTATGTCAGTTAAAATTTATTGCTGCCTGTAGACATTAGAGTGGCAAAAATTAGATGCCTCTGGTGCTTGGTCATATACATTGAAAGCTTAGGTATCAGTGAAGGTTAAATTTTCTATGAAGAAAATGCTTAGAGAAGCAGCTCTTTTGGAATGCAAACTGATTTCTTAGCATTCTGAAGATTTATTCTTCCCAGTGATGAGATCATGTGCATGCACGTGCAGTGCATAGGGGTGGTGTTCCCTATTAGTTCTGGCAGTACTTATCCTCTTATGAATTGTCGGTGTTCGCTTCAGGCTGCTGTCAAAGTTAAATCATAGCAGAGATGGAAGACAGGAGAACCTGGCTGGCTGGTTGCCTGTTGGACCTGGCACCTTCAAAGCACTTGGGAATGGAGTGCTTCTGCTCTACTGTTGTAAGCACGGAGGGTGAAGAAATCTCCTGGGCTTCTGCTGGGACTCAGTTACTGTCTCTTCTGCAGTAACAGGTTTTGAAAAGTCCAGTGGTTTCCTCAGGCTGTTACATGCCTCCTTGGGTGTGACAGGAAGATCCAAAGTGAGAAAAAGAGGTGGCTTTCTGCTTTGCTACACAGCTTTCTTCTTGAAAGAGCTTAAGGCATCACGTGGACCAGCTGTGTGTGCCAGTAGCTGTCATTAGGCTCCAGGTTAGTGCACAAGAAGGGATTATTGCTTTGGAAAGCAGCTGTAATGCTGACTACTGCAGAAGAAACCTGGCATCAGGTTGTTTTCGGGAGTTGTGCTATGAATGTTATGGATGTGTAGATGGATCAACTCTATAGGGCTGGGATTCTTTGCATAAAGCTTAAGTTTGAATTCATTTCCTTAGTTTGAATATATGTAGGTATTTGATTTGAGAAGTAGAGTTAAGAAATAATTGGCTGAGACTGAAGGTTCGGTGCCTTGGCAGTGCCTTTGCCCTGCTGACCTGCTGTAGTGTTGGTTAATGAATTCCACCTTTGTACTTTGCTTCTGTACTGTACTGCTGAAACAGGCTTTTAAAAGGCTCATTTTTAAACCGGCTTTGCTCAGAACCATTGTGATTTTACTGTTCCAGTTATGCTTTTTATTGTTCACTTCAGAGAGTGAGGATGAGGCTCTTCATGGTTACACGCAGAGGTTTTGCTGGGACTGCGCTTAGTTAAGTAATAAGCCATGAGGTTCCCATCCTTTTTAATGGCATATAGGAATCCTCACTCTTCACTTAATCCATTACCGTGAATATTCTCTTTTGTTCCTGGAATCTGGATCCTATTTTTTTCAGGCTGTACATAGAAGTTTTTGATCCCAATTTTCTAAGTAGCAAGATCTCAGGAAGCTTTTGTAGAGAATAGAGACTACACATAACAGTAAGGGCTTAAAGAGGAATGCTAGGTTTCAGTGCTTCCAAAGAACCTTTATTTCTGAGAGAAAATCTGGGGGTGGATTGACATCACATCCCCATACATAGAAGAACAAACCTGTGGCCTTATTTGTAGTAGAAGATGAAAAAAAGCTTACATTTCAGAGCTATAACTAGTGGTTTCAGTATTAACCTAAAACCATGTAACTTTTATGTCTCTCATAGACACGTGTGTGACTGGTCGCGTAATTGGGAGATTTCTGAACCCAAGGAGCTTTGTCCAGTGATGCCATAGATAAATCCTCTGTGTTGTTGAGTGTGATCTCTTCATAATGCCATTTCTTGTTTTTAATGAGAGCACAGCATTCTGTACTTATATAACTTGATGTTAAAAGAAAGGTATCACAGAATGGCCCAGGTT
The DNA here is from genome assembly GCF_019232065.1 of Centrocercus urophasianus. Taxonomy (NCBI): domain Eukaryota; kingdom Metazoa; phylum Chordata; class Aves; order Galliformes; family Phasianidae; genus Centrocercus; species Centrocercus urophasianus. Next base: position 10,566,671 of record NW_024884475.1, on the reverse strand, counting down.
GGAAGGGGCTTCAAGGATCATGAATCTCCAACCCCCCTGCCACAGGCAGGGTCACCAACCTCCCCATTTTATACTAGACCAGGCTGCCCAGGGCCCCATCCAATCTGGCCTTGAACACCTCCAGGGACAGGGCATCCACAACCTCTCTGGGCAGCCTGTTCCAGCTCCTCACCACACTCTCTGTAAAGAACTTCTCCCTTACATCCAACCTAAATCTCCCCTCCCTCAACTTAAAACCATTTCCCCTTGTCCTGCAGTTATCCAACCTTTCAAAGAGTTGATTCCGCTCCTGTTTGCAGGCTCCCTTTAGGTACTGAAAGGCTGCAATGAGGTCACCCCACAGCCTTCTTTTCTCCAGGTTAAACAAGCCCAGCTCCCTCAGCCTGTCTTCACAAGGGAGGTGCTCCAGTCCCCTGATCATCTTTATGGCTCTCCTCTGGACCCTCTCCAACAGCTCCCTGTCTTTCTTGTACGGGGGGCTCTAGGCTTGGACACAGTACTCCAGATGGGGAAGGTAAAATAACAAGGATCTTTATAGTATTGATTGACCACTTTTCATCTTTCCAAAAAGGGAATTCCCTGGCCACAGAAGATAAGAGAAAGTATGAAAATAATTATAAGTGAATAATCTGAAATTTTAAACTTCAGAAACTCCTGAACATGTTTTGTGTTAAATAAAAGACTATTAAAGAGACGACAGGCTGTAGACTAGATTTTCTGAGACTCACTCATCTGCTGGAGGGAGCAGGGGAATTCAGTGGCAGCTTCGTTCCTGCCCCACAGCTTTGTTGGGGCATACTAACTGTTGTCTGAAAGGGCAGGGAGGAGATTTTTGGGAAGGAAGAAGGCAAACAGGTGCCTCAGGGTTCACAGTGTGGTTTTGGATGGCCCTTCCTTGAAAACCACCTTGCTTGAAACTCCCCTAATCTGTATTTACTGTAATCTCTCTGGAGAACAGAAGAGGTTTTTCCTGAAATTAACACTTCTTTTAGAAGCAAATCTTTCAGGGATGCAGAGTTGGAGTTCTGTGTTGATAATAACCTTTTCATTTGATAAAGTCTAACATGATGTGATACAGGTTTCAGAATTCCTATCCGCTGTTTTCCTGTATGAAACTAGGAACTTTGTCATGTGGCCTGTTCTCCACTAGGTGTTGAACTTAAACTGTCCTTGTAAATTTTAATCCATTTTTTTTCCTCTTCTGTGTACAGTAACATAACTTTAGAATTTCTGCTGTATTGTTTCTTCCTTTAATTGTGCTTTAAACCTGATTCGAGGTGCTGCTCTTCAGAATAAATGGAAGTTGCTATTGGAGGTAAAATCTTCTTTATTTAAATTCCTGTTTGCGAAAAACTTTCCAGTTATTCAGCAGCAAAACTGGAGAGGCTTGTTGAAACTACTTCATTATGGAAGTTAGGTGAAAATCTGCCCTGCAGCTCCGTGGTGATTGTTTTCTGTTTTCCCAGCTGTGGTGCAGTAAGCAAGGACTTAATGAGATCCAGTTACTATTTACAATAAAGTAATTTTTTTAGTGGCTGATGGCAAGAGTGACCAAAGTCTGACCCTAACTAGCGATCATGCTTTGTTAGCATGGGGAGCACTATGTGTTGCTTGTAACATCCAGCTACGATGGTTTTGTTTTTAATCCATTCCTTGTTCTTCCCCATGTGAGGCTGCCTTTCTGAAAGCTTGCCCTTGTTCTATTCTGTATGTTTGCTTTTGAATGGAAAGAATTATTTACATTTTGATAGTTGTATGTAAAAATGTCAGGTGAGTGAATCTGAACTCTGCTTTCGTTTTGATTGTCTTTGCGAGAGGTTGGTGAGTTAGATGGCCTTGGTATCTTAGGTTAATCTGCATGAAGTTTTCTCATGTTTCGTGTGCCAGAAGGAGCTGTGAGTGGTGGCATTGAGGAGCTTTGGGAAGGAGGAAGACCATCAGTGCAGTTGTTGCTGTGTGACACTATCTAATCAATGGAACAGTGAATGTTCAGCTGACTGTTTCCTCACTTCCTTATCCGTAATGTAAACTGTTCAAAGTTATCTTTAGTTCAGAAATCATAAAAACAAACCACAAAAACAACGTAGCAGGTTTCTGCGGTTGCTTGGACCTTAAGAAATTCCCTCAAAATAAACAGTTATTGTCTTCTCTCTCCTTGATTTTTGGCTACCATTACCAGTGCAATATAATCTGTGGGAAATTGGATTCCACATAAGATGTTTAAAAGCAGATGCTAAAAGGCTCCAAGAAGAAATGGTCTTTCAACAGAATTCTGTGTATGGTAGAACTAGTGTGCAGAGACTGCAGGCTCCCTGGAGCAGGGGTGGGGCAGGGGTGGGTGTTTTTAGGTCTTGCTCTGGTTAATGTATGTTCTGTTAAGTAAATTTAAGTTGAATTTGCTGCATGGCAAACAAAAAAAAAAGGAAGAAAGGAAAAAAAAAAAAAAAAGAGTTCTTATTCCTATACTGTTGTATAGGCATTAGCTACATTGTTGTTTTAAGCAGGTATCTATGGTGAGCATGGCTTTGTAGTCATTAAGGTAACTACTTTATAAGTTTTCAAGCCATACTGTTACGAAAAATAATTTTAAAATGGCCCAGCTGATGAGGAGTCACTCATGTCTCACCCTGACACTGGACAAAACAAACGCAAGAACTTGGTAGCAACCGTGAGTAAGACTGCATCTATGTACTTAGTGCTTGAGCTTCCCATCCTGAGCTGTAGCGTTTTGAGAACACGGAATCACAGAGCGGATCAGATCAGAAGGGGCTTCTGGAGCCATCTGGTGTGACCTCCAGTTCGGTGCAGGGCTGACTTCAGCTCTAGCCCGCGTTGCTCGGGGCCTTGTCTGGTCAGCTGTGGGCATATCCACGTGTAGAGATACCAGAACCTTTACAAGATGTTGTGATCTGTGATTGAGCTGCTGACACTCCAACTTTTCCTTTTATCCAGTTGGAATTTATCTTGCAGCAACTTGCTTCAGTGGCCGTGTGCATCTCTGGGGTGATCATCCAGCCCTAACAGCCACCTCTCTCAGCATCTCCACTTGTATATGCTTCAGCACCCAGCTGTTACAGGGATCATCTGATGGAATTCCTCCAGATTTTGATCTTTATTTTATTCCAGGGGCCCCAGACACAGGTAGTCTTACAGTTAAGTAGAACTTTTAATCATTTCTCTCTTGATCTGATAACAGATCCCAGTCTACAGTCAGACTGTACTGCTGGAGTTTTACTGCTGACTCAGGTTCAGCTTTTTGCTTGGAATGGTATTTCATATATTCATCTGGCATATGATTTGTGGAGCAGTGATGCTTTAGATCAGTGATGGCATCCTCTATCACTCTCTGGGAACAGAAGTTTGGGTTATTCTGATAACGTTAGAATAACTGGGAATTTTGCCAGCTAGTAAAGAACCAATATTTATAGTTGATTGAATCTAATATAATGAGCTTAGAACAAAAAGTTGTTTCTGTATGGGAGTCCTAACTGGCAGAAGCTCCTGTTTCTGAGAAGTCCACAGAGTTTGCATTCTAGATTAGCAGTGCACATCATCCACACACACAGTATTTCTTATTTTGCTACAACCGGTCTTTACTGCCAAACATGTGGGATTAGTCTTGCTTATCTTTTCATGTCTTTACACTTGAGTACAAGCAGCTCTGCTTCGTGCTCTTCTGAAATGAGGGGTGTCCTCTAAGAAAAAAAGGTAAACACAGTAGTTCTCTTGATTTTTAGTTTATTAAACCTTGATTTTTCTAATTTTTTTTTTCTTCTGGAATATACTGAAGAGTGCGCTGGTGTGTCTGTAGTTGGAAATTTAATCATAAAATTTGATATGGATTTGAAAGATGATTTGTCATCAGGGGAGTCTACTTCTAGACTGTCTGATTCTAATTCTGTTGGATTTTTTAATCCGTAAACCAAGCATTGTTCGTCCTTTGCCTTGCTCTGTGGTGATCTGTGAGATAGAATTCTGCAAACACTGCTTTTAGATCGGAGTTTGGACTCTTATTCAAAGCTGGGCTTTTAATGGTTGTCAAAGGTGCTTTTCCATGGCCAAAATACTTGGACATTTCTTGATTATGCTCTGTTCTGATACACGTATGTGTATTTGTGAAGTGTAGGTTGACTGAGAGGTGATCTGGGCTGGGTGTGATTCCCAAGTAGCATTTAGTTGAGTTCGTACTGTACCAGGAAAGATGGCTGGACACTTTTGCTCACTCTGCAACAAATATTTAGTACAATTTTTTTCATATACTTCTTGCTTCTTAGATGCTGTACATTGCTTAAAATTCCTTGTTTCAGTGTAAGTTTGTGGGTGCCTTGTGGAGTAACATTTATGTGGACATCTCTTCTACGCGGTGCTTGTGTGCAAAACAAAGGGGTTTTACCTGCTCATAAGAGCAGTATCTCCTTATGCTTCAGAAAGTTGGTTTTGCTTCTAGTTTCACTGCCTTTATGTAGGCTGAGGAGCTCAAGACCCGAGTGATCCCTTCACACTTAATTTGGAGATACAGGAAATTTCAGGATCGTCCTCCAGAAGCAGCTGAAGGAAATGTGATTTGCCTCTTAAGAGTACACACAAGTTTGATACTCACTTGAAATTACTTCTGAAGATAATTCTGTCATACAAAATCTGAACCTTCTGAGCTGTCTTCACAGCCCTTATCTTTCATCTGTTCTCTTCGTAAGGCTGGTAAGTTGGTAAGGCTTCGTAAGTCTTTCAGTTGTTAATTCATATGACAATTCTAATTATTTTGCCTTCTTAAGATAACCATCTTAACTGGAAGACTAATTAAAATGTGAATGGATGTCATGCATCTTGAGAGCAGCAAATGTTGTGTGTGTTTTTAACCCTCATAACAAAAATGTACATGCTGTTACAAATGAATTTTGGGTGAACATGTTCCATCAGTCTTATGTGTGGGTTGGGTCAGCATCTGCCTCTGGTTAGATCTGTCAAGCATGTTTCTTTACAGCAACTGTCTTTTTAAAAGTAACCAACTTTTTAAGCCATGACTGTGCTTTTTTAGTTAAAGATTGGACTTTCTGCTTTGGTTGTGATGCTGAAATTCATTTAGAAATACAAACTTGAAGCTGTGACATATGCTATATGGATAGGTTTGGCTTGCCTGCTGGTTGGTGTGATTCTAATATTTTTTGAATTACTTTCATTTGTTTGGGGCTTCAATGTGACCATGACATCACGGAAGGTGACAAAAATAATGGCAATATATGAATGTGTGATCTGTCTGTGTGGCAGTTATTCAGCAACCTTACCTCAGCAGTGCTTATAGAACCAGAGTGAAGTGGTTCTCAGGCTTTACTCAGAAATAAGCTTTTCCTGACACTGCTGAATACGGCTGTTAGTATTACCTTCCACTGCTCCCCTCAAAACAAGCAGTTGGGCAGCTCAGTGTGCAGTAGTGGTGCAGGCTGCGCGTGTTCATGGGAAGAATTTTGAGCCTCTTTTATCACACGGCGTTACGTGCATGTATGTAAGCACTCTGGCTCTGTAATTCAGTTCTCTCCAGTCAGGTAACTTTTTCTTATCTCCACAGCTCAATTAAACTAGTAGGTTAAACGTTTATTTGGTGCCAAATTGTGTTTTTGAGGCATGGTGCAAAAAGTCACTTTGTATTTGAAGTACTTAACTTCTGTGCTAAAATAAGCAGCTGCAGACATTTAGTGTGAAATAGTTCATGTGTTTGATGGAATGCAAATGAAACCCATGACACTTTAATGGTTCTACAGTAATGATACAGCAGACATAATGTATTGTGTCAGTGATTCCTGTTAATATCCCAGCTGTAAATCAGCATGATGTGCTCTAATGATTGTGAAGAAGGCAGTGAGACTGAGATAATCATCAGCACGTGATCTTTTCTTTCCAGGCATGCCAACCCTTTTTACATTTAAGATCTCAGATGAGCTTCGGTCTTAAAGCACTTGTAATTAAACTTTAGGATCTTTTACTAAAAGAGTTCTGAGTTTTCTGAGTGAAAAGTTCTATTTTTGCAAATAAAGAATTTTTGCTCCTTATTATGTTTTCCATTAAATGTCATCTCCTTAAACATGTCACCTCCAGAGCTCAGTTATTTGGTGAATTGTATTTACTCAGGGGTGAAGCTGTTCAGCAGTTTATTGGTTTGTTTCTTTTTCCGTTTTGTTCATATTTAATCTGATGGAGCTAAGTATGGGAGGGAAAAAAACCTTTTAGTGTTGTGGTAGCAGACAAATAAAAGCTTTTGCTGTGAACTACTTGCTTTTATATTTGTGTATGTATGTATATATGTACATATGCATAAAAATGGCAGACATTTCCTTCTGCTCAAGCAGTGGCTTCGTCAGGACCTTTTGGTGGATGTTCTGATTTGTTATAAAAGACCTGGTTGTAGTTCACAGTTCTACAGCTGACTGTGCCAGTTTTTGGCTTCTGATAGCCCTGTGTCTTTTGAAAGTTTGGATACTTCCTGGAGTGTGAGAAGAGTGCCGATACCAGCAAAGTAGCAGAATTTAGGAAGGGGGTGGAGAAAAAGAAGAAAAGGCAAAGTGAGTTGCTCTGTACAGGGTGGGAGTTGTATGTTGATCACACCAGGTCCTTTTGTTTCATTTTTTTATTAAATGAAAAGACTCAAGTGGAAATCACTGATGGTGCAGAGAGAAAGAGTTGCCTCGTGCCCTAGAACGTGCAACACAAGTCACACAGATGGAAAAAAACAGTGAGCTGAACAGCACAGTGCCATCTGCTAGATAAGACATAGGACAGATTAGGACTGCTGAACTGAATTCAAAGCAACTGCTTGAGATGGACTTTTCATTCTTAGTGTTACAGCAGCACTTCCAGCTGAGAGCTATTACACTTCATCATCCCAATTTGTCTTTATTTTGCTGTGAAGATGTATTGCAGCCTGCTGCCCTTCTTAAAATCCTTCACAATCTTTTTGTGTTACTGCCATCCTGACAAGCTGAGCTGAAAGCTTGTTTTTGCAAAAGAGGATTTGAATGTGCAGGGAAATGCCATGCAGGTGTGCCTCCCTGGGTGGCTCTCAGCTGTGCCTGGTGTTCTGCTTTGCTCTGCAGCTGGCTTGTAGTCATGAATTGAGTTTCTTGCTTCCTAAGTAACCTTATAGCAAGAACAACCAACCTCCCTTGCACTGTGAATCATATTTTTCTGGAGTGATTTGGGGGATGTTATTGCTGTCAAGTTTTCCTCCTTCCCTTTTTTAGATAGATCTTAGAAGTTACTGAACTTTTTTCTTTTAAAATTAACAAATAAAAGCACAAATCTCCCCCAAAAACTCATATCTGTCCCTTTTAAGTTTTATTTCCCTCGTAGTTGTCTCAAACAATCCTGTAAATTCATAATCTCTGTCTTTTGTATTTGAACTTGGGCTGGGTTAAAAAGATGCACACCTAACCTCTTTGAGGTACTAAACTCAAAGAAAACAAATTCTTACGTTGTCAAGGTCAAGGAATTGCTGAAGAAAAGAAAGCAAATCCAACTGAAATATCTTTCCTTGAAGTTGTTTTTATGATGGTCTCTTTTCCCAGCACTAGCAGTTATAGTGGCAGCACTATAGCTGAACTTGCTGATTAATGCTCTAATTAGCTCATACATCGTTAAGTAGCATTATAACTTTAATGATGAACTGCTGGAGAGCTCTGTAACTGAAATGAAGCACGTTAGTTGTAGAGAGGCATCCTATTTCTTATTTTCTCACAGGGGTTAGAGGGGAAGCTGTATACGTTGTAGAAGTGTACTTACTCTTGATACTTAGCTTAGACATCAGCTGTTACTGAATTGTGTGATTTCTGTACCTAGCCACCTTGCTCTTATCTTTCAATATGATAATCTGTTCCTGCTTTGGATTTCAAGGTGACTGTACCCTTGTGATACAGAAGCATGTGATCATTAGTGCAAATATAGACACATCTAAGGATAGCGGAGCACATTATTAACTTTAAAATACATTGCCATGTACCCTATGCTTGTGTCTCAATTATTTGCCTCCTATTAAACATTTTTCCTCTAATCCCAGCAGTTTGATCTCTGTTGGTGTCCTTACAGTACTGTTTGTGTTAGCTGAGCCAAGGTGACCTGAAAAAATAACTTGTTTTTGTGAGTGCCTTTCCTATTGTGGACTTGTATTCAGCACATTTGGAACGCTGATTTCCCAACCTGCCAGACTGAATGAATAAGAAACAGTCTGTCCTTGCTAGGGTTGGCCTGTTGGTTGTTAAAGCAGTGATTGTAAGTGAGGAAAAACAGTAGTGCTAGACTGGAAGCAGCTGTGATAGGAAGGTGCTACAGCTGTGTGCTTGTTGAAGAAATGAAAAAACCTTTGTTTTGGTGGAGTAGAGTTAATGTGTTTTCATTGCTGCTTTTAAGGTTATTCAGGAAAACAATCTCTTGTAAAAGCAGATCAAATACAGTAAAAGGCTACTGGGTCTGCAACCTTTTTGTGATTTTCTTGCCAGCAGTCTGCTGTAACAGGTGGGTATAGAACGTTCACATAGCACGAGATTTGTTTCTTAGTCTCGCTTTATAAGTCTCATAATGAGAGTTGTGGAGGGAGGCTGAAAAAGTAGACAACTTTCAGAAAGTCATAAAAAGCCTTCTTTATCTATTAAAGTGCTTCCTTAGCCAAGTCCATTGCCTAGTATGGTGGCAGTACTGCATAACATATCTCCTGAGGGTGAGAATCAGTCCCTGCCACCACAACAGCAACTAGGATGTGTGGTTGAGGGTGAATAAGGTTGACAAATTATCTATCCTATCTGTTGAAATTAGTTATCTCTTTTTTATTAATCAAACTTTTTCTTTTTCTTTTTCTTTTTTTTTTTTTTTTTTTTTTTTTTTT
>NW_024884475.1:10450881-10557705 GCF_019232065.1 Centrocercus urophasianus | reverse complement strand
TTTTTTTTTTTTTTTTTTTTTTTTTTTTTTTTTTTTGTAGGAATTTGTTTACCAGGAGGCAAAATGCAAGATTTGAAAAACAAAATGATGTGGGCTGGAAGTTGTTTGGAAAAGTACCCCTCAGAGAAAACTCACAGAAAGATGCAAAAAAAATACAAAAGGTATTTGCTTTAACTCTGTATTAGGAGTAGCAGTGAGTGTAGAATCCAGTTCAGTTTAGGGTCTGTGTACATGACTGTGAAACCTGTTTGTATGAGGAGTTGCACCCAATTTCTTGTGCAATATTGGAGATGGTAACAGAATGTAATTCAGAAGAGTGTGTTTTACATTGTTACAAAATTGAGTATTCTATGAAAATAATAATCATTTTGGTATGAAGCATATAATGAGAGCATTTGAAGTACAAGAATGCATTTTGGTGTTTTTTTTTTCTTTTAATCAAACTCAGTAGGTATTTGGAGGAACTTTCAGTTTTCATTGGCATTTTCCAGCTTTCACTGGCGTTTGAGGGGAAACTGCATTCTTTTGGGGCCTTGGGTTATTTGTGCTTAAAAAGCAATTAAAAATGTATGAACTTGGGGTACCGTCAACGTGGTGGAGTACCTGAAAGTCCCACTGGAATTCTGGTTTCACCCATTCCTTGTTTTCTCAAGTGCTTGCTATTGGGGGTTGAAATTCTCTGTGTATGGGCCTTGCTGAAAATTCAGTTACTGACTGGAAATGTTGGAAAAATATAATGCCATTCAGGATAGGCAGATGAAATGTAATTTTTCTTTCATTCCTAGCCCAGGATAGTTCAGAGGGGAATGTGTATTGAAATTGTTTACTGAAGTGGTTCCCTGAACAGAAAAATCTGTCAAAGCTTCACAAACCTCTATGTAGTAAGCTTTTTAAGTCTGTGATTTGTCAAATTTTAGGTAGCTGGTTTTGGATATAGAATTGTGGTGGGAAGTGAAGAGGTTGTAAAAACAAACAAACAAAAAAAAAGAGAGAAAAAGAAAAAGACAGCCTTTCAGGTCATCCCTAGCTTGTCATGAGGGAATGAAAAGTAGTAAAATTCTCTTTTGTGTATCACATCTAAGCTGTGGTGTTCTAGCATTTCTTAAAATGAACAACATATATGAGGATTGGTTTGACAACAGATGAGTCTATCTGCATAGCTAATGATGCCTTGCTAGTTAGGAAAAATTGGCTGAAATTCATCTGTGTGGCTGATAATTCCTGAGGTGTTTGCTCTTCAAGAAGAAGAAATACCTTATTCCTATCTTTCTCATTTGTTCTGGGATTTTTGCATTGCATATTGGCTGATGCTTGAGGTTTTTGTATTTCAGTATTGGAAGCTTCATGTTCTCACTTCCTTGTTCAGACCACCTTGGGGATAAAAAGGTGTATATAGAAAGAGATTGCAGAGCTAGAACTTCACAATCAGCTGCTGCATGTGAAGTGAGAGTATTTCTTTGAAGGACTCTGCTGCTTTATTCAGGGTGAAGTGTTCTGGAATTGCAGTGTCTGAAGTGACTCTTGTTACCTGTAGTTAGGCTGTTCAGGTGAAGCTGTAGCACCTTTTTGAAGTCATGGCTATGATCAGCCATTGTGACCTCATCTACAGCTTGTCTGCAGTCCAGTTTTCATGTATTCACCAGACATTTCTGACAACACATTTGGACTCAGATGATAACTGCAGCACTCTGACACCTAACCATGCATTAATTGTGGTAATCACCTTTTCTTTGAATACTGAGTAAATGATTTTTCCAGTAGCTCCAAACTATCTTACATTGCAGTATTCTAGGAGTACCGAAAACAGTTTTGGTTATGTTAAATGTGGTTGTTTTTTGTTGTTGTTTTGTTTTGTTTTTTAAAGCTGTTAAAGACGTGCATGATATGGCAAACAACCATTAGTGAGTTTCTGGCAAGACTGCAGTACTGAAAGAATTGTCCCTTGGATGACAGTAACTCACCTTTCCTGATTTACTTACAGCTTTCCTGAAGCTATTCTTGAAACGTTCAACTTCTGAGATTTGGGTACTGCTGTAATTGATCCAGCCTCACCAGCACCCAAAAGCACAACACAGTGTAGGTTACCTGGCAGATTTATTTGATGTGTCAAAGTAGCGCCCTCGTTGCAGAGGTTTTAGCCCACTTGCAGGCATGTTTTTGGCAGCGTGAATTGTGCCCAAAGAACATGACGATGTGTAAAGGTGGGAGGTGACAGAAAGGCCATTGGAGAAATGCCTGCTGGCCTACAGCCATTCTTTCTCCTTTGTGAATAGAAGGGTACTAGGCCAGAAGAACAGATGCTTTTGTCTCTGTTTCTGCCTTGAGCCATGTATTTTATTTCAAAGGCTGGAAGAGTAGATCTTTCAATCACCTATACTGAAGTATTTGGATAAATGTGATGGAATGGAGAATTAAGGGAAGAAGGTGACTGTGATCAAGGTAAACAGTTGGTGTCCTAGTAAAAGATTGTGGTGTCTGCACTTTTTTTCTGTGGGGTAGGAAACAAGGTGCCAAGACTGTATTTTTACAGGTGCCAAGACAATATTTTTACCGGTGGGTGCTAATTGTCTGCACTTTGTTTGCTTTACTTGAAATTGGACTTATTTCTTTTTCCTCTGGAAGTGCTGGTGCCTTTCTTGAAGCTCAGTGGAATGGGAGGAGTTACAGCATGTGAAATTCTCTGTAAATGCTGGGTGTCTGAGAATCCAGTCCATTTCGCTGTGTGTTGGAGCTTAACACTAAGTATCTTCATCACCTTTATTTTGTGGCAACCATGTTGCCCATGTATGCAGAGTGCTGTTGTGGGAAACGTTGTGGAAGATTCTTAAACAAACCTGTCATTAGTGCTGTGCTGGGAGTTGTAATGCCCTGAGCCATGGAAGGTAAGAGTAGTTTTTCATTGAATCATGTCAGTTCTGCATATTGAGTGATGCATGTAGAATACTCAGCCCATGTGCAAAGTACCACCTAGGCAGTAGGGACAAAACTTAAGTATTCTTTTAATGTGAGCTGGTTTGTACGTTCCAATACACAAGTTTCGGATAAAACCAAACAGGAGGGAGGAAAGGGAGTACCAGTGTTTCTGGCATTATGGGAAATCAAAATGGTTGAGGTCTGTAGTCTGTTGATCTCTTGAGCTAACGTAGTGATTTGTAGCTACAATTTTCTGTCACTCTATGACACAGAGTTTCTGATTGTGTGACATAATTGGACGTATACAAACTTGATGTGAAACAGATGTTGCTAATGCGGTCGTGGCCTCAAGTTAACATTGGTATGGCTTTCTGCTCATGATAAACCTTATTCTGTCTGACTTCTGTGCGTGCAGGATTACCTGATTTCATTCTCAGTGCTCTGGCAGACTTGCTTCTTAAAGCACTGCTGAGATGATGTACAGAAGAACGGTGTGTTGGCATGCACTTGTAGCCAGCTTCTCGTTGCTTTGCCTCTTGGGTATTCATCTGGATTTATACTGGAGAGATGCTCAGTGCTCTGTTAAAGGGTCTCATGCCAATTTACTAGTGGCAGAAAACTGACAGGATTCTGAGGTTCTGTAACTCGAGATTCCTCAAGTTTGGGAAAGGGTGGAAGGGAAGAATGTGCCTTCCTCTCCAGCCTGACCCTGTTCTTGCTGTTCCAGTTCTCTCCTGTGCTGGTCTGGACATTAACTGAGTACCTGAAATACTTGTTTGTTAAGTAAAAGCCATTCCAGTCTTTGGCTGCTCAGACTTGACTTTCTGATTCTTTTCAAGGAAAAAAAAAACAAACAAAACATATTTATACCATGGAGTCCTTGTCCTTGAAATTGTTTGTTCAGTGTTGTTGTCTACGTTGTGAAGTACTCAGAAGCCCATAGGCTTAGGACTCAGTCTGTATGGCTACAGAGAGTAGTGTTCCTGTTTGCAAAATGTTGGTCTGAGTTAAAGGTAGTATACAGGAAAGATGAAAAAATTTTCATTATGTTTTTTTTTTTTTAATTTTTTTTAACTTGATTTCCCATTTGATGGGAAAAAAAGAAAAAAAAGAAAAACAACCAAACAAAAACAAACAAAACAAAACCAAAACAAAACTAAAACCACCCACAAAAAAAAAGCCAACAAACACAAAAAAGAAAACTAAGTGGTGTGTAACTTGTTGAGACTATTGAAAGTCCTCTGGATTATCTAAGATGCCACAGAATCACTAACTGTAGTAGTAACTATGGTTATCAGTCCTCTGGTTCAGCATATCTAGGGAGATCAATCTGATCCTACTTGCTTGGTAGGAAGCTCTTTGTGTGCAGGACCTGTGGTAACTGAGTCATCGGGCTGCAGTTTCTCAAGTCAGCTTCTTTTGCTTCTGGACAGACATCAAAGGAATCCTTTGTGCCAGGTCAGCTAATTAGAACCTCGTGACTTCGTTGGTGGTTCCATCTTTTGATAACTTCTTTATATGGATGAAGGATGATTTTTTTTTTTTTTTCTTTTCCCAGAATGAGATGAACAAAGTTAACTGCAAACTTAGGTGTTCTTTTAAAAGGTAGGGATTGTGTTTGTGCATACAGTTTTTAGACTTGTTTAAAGGGAACAACAGCCTTTACAACCATTCTTACTGCACATTGTTCTCATCCTTTAGCCATAGTAATTTCATGTGGGTTTGAAAGAAATGTGTAAGAAAGAAGTTGTAAGGGTTGTGTATATGTAAAGTACAGGGGAAAAAGAAAGAATAATTGAACTGTGAGGTACTTAAACATCATTTCTAGATCTACCAGCTCTCACTGCCTTCCACTTTTGAAGTAAATAAATAATGAAAATGCCATACTCTCAAGTTGCAGTGCACAACCTGAATGTTGTTAGTACTTCAGCTGAAGGTGGCTGAACGTACACAACTGATCTAGGAACTGTTTGTAAGAAGCAGCCTTTTGTTTTCCTCTGACTTTGACCAAAACAACGATCAAACAGATTTTGTGCACGTAAGCTTCTTCTCAAGTCTTACAAATTCTCCTGTGAATGCACTCATTTATTTGACTACTGAATGGAAGACATGGGGCTGTGCTCCATTTTGATGATGTGGGAATTAAAATCGCTCCACTTAAGTTGGTGTTTGGCCTACTTGTGAAGGCTGACTATAAATGTGAATGTTACTGTTTTGAAACAGCATTGTCATAGGCCAAGCTTGGGTTGCTTTTATCACCACTGTGAACTTTTGTATAGATTTTATCCAAGAAAGTATTTTAAAGCTTAAAAGGTGCAAGAATGAGTAATCTCATCGGTGAAATTCTAAGTGCATTTACAACGGAGGTTTACATAATTAATTTTTTGTATCTATTCTCTTTCGGAATCCTGCTTGAGCAGAACTGGTTAAGCCTGTTGCTTTTGTAATTGCTGTGTCAAAATGCACTGGAAGTCAGATGACAGTTCTTCACTGTGAATAATAAAAGAAGTAAAATTATCTTCCCTTCTGAGTAGACTACAGGGCTGAACTGTGTGGCCATTACTTCTTTCCGGAGTGCTTTCTTTCTTCTGGAGCTTCTTTTCAGAGCTGGTGAAATGAAGAGATGTTAATATTGTATGTTTGCTTTTTTTTTTTTTTTCTTTTTTTTTTTTTTTTTTAAGTAGTTTTCTTTGTCGAGAGATTCACTAACAAACTCTTAAAAAGGAGATTGTTCAATCTCCACACATGTTGTCTCTGCATGTGGTCAGTCTTCAGGAAAGCGACTTTGTAGCTGTGTCCTCAGCTGAAGACGTTGCAGCTGTCTTACTCAACAGAGCAGTATAAATGAAGTGTAGCGTGTATCTCATTGTGTAATATGAAAATCCATTTTGTAATCAGTGCATAATATTTCCCTCTCCAAACTTTCTGTGCCCCTGTGTAAACAGTTCAATTTAATTTTAACCATGGAAATTCCACTAAGAGCTCAATGGAATTTTGGTATTTTGAGTATCAGCACCAGTAAAATCCAGGATATGAAGCCTTTCAAGTAAACAGTCTTTACTCGTGCATTCACATTTAAATATTTTATGAACTCATTTGCTGCCCAGAAGCATTCCATGTTTGAGGTTTTAATGGAAGTTCCACAAGTATAAGAAGTAGCTATACTTTTTAACTTCGATATTGTCATCTTTCCAAACTTAGAAGGGTTTCTATTTTGGAAGCTCTTTCGTGGGAAGAGGAGACTCTTTTTCTTTCCCCGTATGGGTAAGGGTTCAAAACTTCTGAGGAGTAAGTGAGGCCAGCACTGATGGAAACAGTGTGCCTGCCTCAGATGTAATGGAAAACTACAGTGGTTTATGTGTAACTGTGGAGAACAAGTTTGTCAGTGCAGGGCTCTGGGAGCAGACTGCAGCTGTGCAGTAAGCAGAGTGGCAGCACTGGAGCTTTGCAGGCAGCCTGCTCCATACATCTCATTTATTTTGTCCTTATAGCTCCAAGAGTCATTTGAGGCAGCTTGCTTGGCCATGATGATCACGTTAATACAGCACTGTTTCTATTCCGTGGTCTGGCAGCACTGTATTCCATACCCAAACTGTTCAGTTTTTTTCAGTTGTTTGTGTATTTATTATTTTTGTTTCTGAGAGGAAAAAAAAAGATTATAAATCTGTTCTTTTTTGGTGCCAGTAGCACAATTTTCTGACTGGGATATATTCAGTTGGAGACATAATGGAGTTTCTTTTAGGAGTGTACCAAAACAAAACAAATCAGCAGGATTTACCAGCTGTGGTTTCCTATAATCGAGTTGTGACTGCAAGAGGAATCAATCTTCCTGTTAATCAAAATCAGTTACACTTAAGCAGATCACTGGGCAGGGTAAGATGAAGTGCAAGTGAGCTCTTGAAACAGACTGTGGAGTGCTTGGGGTGTAGGTGATGCTCTTTTTTGTGGAGTGAGTTGTTAAGCTCCTAACAGCACTGGAAGAAAAACTTGTATAAGCTGATGTGGGTGAGGTACCATTCAAGTTAATCTCAATTTTACTTTTTTAAACTGATTTATGAAGTCACTTTTCTCAAAATCAGTTTTCTGGCTTTGATCTGTTAAGTAATATTTAAGTAGTATTAAGTAATAACAGCACTTTGCAGGAGTTACTGGAAGAAATTACTCCAAGTTGTGCCTTAGCCAGACAGTGACGAGAGCTGGTGCTGAGGGCAGTGTATTTTATCCAGGCACTAGGAAAAAAAAAGAAGTGTGCTGAGAGCACTGACTTGTGCTGCGTGGAAGTTCTGTGCAGCTCCAGGTGCAGGAGCATTCCAGATGTGTGCTGTGTGCCACGTGCAGGACTGCCACCGCATGTCCCGCTTCCTCTTGGCCTCTGCTGATGGGTGACAGTTGTCTAAAAATACATGGCTTTTCTAAATGCTTATCTTACCCATTTTCTCTGTGCTCAGATGGTTCGTTCAGAGCCTTCTGAACAGGAAGTGGATGGTTCAAACCAATTTCTGCAGGAGCTTGATCTGCTGCTTTGGGTAACTGCTCATAGAGGTTGTCTACACATGGATCACTGGATGCATCGTTGTGACTGATGGCTAAAGCTGCTAAAGGTGCAGAGGATGCTGTTAGCTTTTTATTCACACTGTGAAGTGTTCTAAGCTATGAACTGTCTAGTATATTTTTTCTGTTGCACAGTACAAGTCGGGGGGTGTAAGTGAGTCATTTCCTGTCTTGTCTTCCTCTGGGCTCATTTCTGCATGTCACCCTGGAAGGCAAGATTTAGATCTGTTGTGGTGTGGCTGAGTTCATTCCTTAAAAAGAAGAAAGCACAGCTGCAGTGCTGCCTCATTGATTTGAAGCTAATTTCTGTTAGCTGTCTGGGAGGTTGGAGCTAGATGACTTTTGAGGCCCCTTCCAGCCTGATCCCTTATATGATTCTGTGCATACTCTTGTTGCTGTCTTTAGAAATAAAAGTGTAAATCCAAATTTTCCACTTGAGAATTATACCTGCAAAACTTGCAAGCTGCCTTAATGCACTGATGTTTTCCTTTCTTTCTAATCCAACTCAAAACATTTTTATTTTATTGATTTATTTGTTTTTGTGGCATTATGTGAAATTAAATAAACAAGAGGTACCGGTTTTGTCACTTAGAAAACCTAAGATATTTTTTTGGACAAGGAACCTAGAGGAATGTACTGAAGAGATTGTTCTGCTGTTCCAGTGGGCTGTGTTACTGTACAGTGTTGCTATTGTCCTGACTTGAAAATTACCTGCCTCAAACAAATCTAATATTATATTTAAACTGATAAAGTAAGGGTAATAGCTTCATCCATAGTAAATGAAAGGGTAATTTAATCCTACAGCAGAAGGATTGTTCCTGAGTATTTTAATAATAAAAGGATGTAATATGACCCACCCAGGTATCATAATCTAGCAAACTGTCCAGCTGCCTCAGTGCTTCTTTTTAATGCTCCTGGAACCTCCTTCCTTGTGTTATGGAAGTACATATTAGGAGCAAGAAGCTAATAGAAAATAACAGGCTTTGAGTATCAGTTACAGCAAACTAAAAAGTGTTTTATTGAAAGGAAATAAGGTTTGGTAGATTTTCTTTTTTTTTCCCTCCTCTTTAGTTTTAAGGCTTTGTTTTAGTTTCAGCACTCAGAAATTCCTCATGTACTATCTTAGTCACAGCACTTGGAGGCTTGAGGGATCTAAAATAAATCTAACATGATGTTTGAGGATAAGTGTTTGGCTTCCTGGAATAAAGATACTGGGTGGGTAATGGTGTAAGCTTTGTTGGTTATGGCTGTTAAAATGTCAATTTGAATTCTTTATTAAAATGTCCATTTTAATGCCAGTGCTGAGTTTTAGGGGAAATTGGTAAGTTTAAAATTGTCTAATGGAATCATGAAGTTTGTCTTAATTGAAATAGTTCTTTTGTAGCCTACTCTGATACTTAACGTTAGGTGGAATGTACGCTCACAGAATGCAACATTAGTTTTAAGTGCGGGAGGCCACAAAGCATAGGAAAATGCTTGTGAAGTACATAGGTGAAGTACATTGATAGCTCCTCTTACCCTCACAAGTTCAAGGCCAGGGAGAACAGCTTTTCAGAAGACCTGGTATATATGTGGAAGCTCATTCTCATTTATTGTTAAATAAGAATCCAGCACATAGCTGGCATTTGTCTCATAGTGTCTCAGAGTGTCTCATAGTGCTTGAACACCGGCATCTTCTTGTAGCCAGGAAGTTGTTTGTCTTTTTTTTCTATGTAGTAACCTCGGAGTGAAAATAGAATTATGTAGAGAAAGGGTGTAGAAATACTGGTGTGTACTTCTGAATGCTGCATCAGAGAAACACCTGGCGAAACATGACTGCATATTGAAGCTGGAGATAAGTCCTTGAAAGCAGATATGTTAGCCTCTGAGTATTATAAACAAATATCTTAACAGGAGACTGGAACTTGTATTGCTAGAATGTGAAACTAATTGAGAAGGCTTTGCTAGACTTCAGTATGTTATTTTTTTATTAAACAGAACTGAGCTCCCAAGAAACCTAATCCAGAGGTTCTCTTTGTTTCTTCTCCAGTTCATACATTTCAAGCTTCATCTTAAATTAAAGAATGGGGGTGGGGGGAAAAGAATGAGGGTTGTGAAAGGCCAACTCTTTCCATGCTCACTAGCAATAACAAACAAAGCTGATGTTCTTTGGCTTTGCGGAGTGAAAGGAATTCCTGTGTGTGTTCTTGGAAACCTGGAGGGTACAGATGTACGAATGTAGAAAAACAAAACCACCACACCAAACTGGTACTTTTCTTAGGTGTCTTTGTGAAGAAAATTTAGGAGAATATTTCAAGCTTTGTAGTCTCATTCTCCCCCTCTCTTTTCTGGATACTTGACCTTATTTATCCACATGATTCTATTACACATTTTTAGGTAGTAATTTTTTTTTACTGCGTTGTGAAGCTGTCTCTCTAGCAAGTCAGTGCAAATAGTGTCATGAATGCTGGAGCTTGGAAATAGCCACCAATTTAAGCTAGACTATGCAGCTATGTTACCTTCCTTTATGTGCTTTATTTATACTAGTGAATGATTTTTAAAAAGTCACAATCTCTTCTCATCAAAACCAAATCTTTAAGTTACAAAGATGATATTCACAAAAATTTATATGTTGATATAGCTTTTTGTTTTTTTTTTTTTTTAAAAAAAAAAATATATATATGTATATATATATACATACAGAATATACAGAAGTCTTCCAGGCAGTGAAAGATGATGTGAAAAAGAAACTTGCATCAAGCATGTAAGAAACTGTCACCAATAACTGCTTAAAGGGCAATTTTAGGGATCAGACCAATGAACACAGATGTTGAAAATGACCTGAAGAAGTTTTAGAGCAGTAGTAGACTTATTGCCTTGCTTTTCTATCATTTCAAAGGGCAGACAAGTATAAACTTGAAAAAGTGAGAGATCGTTAGAAATGCACAAATCTTGGTGAGGTGGCAGTGTAGAAATCAGTGAGAGGATTTAAAAAGGGAGGTGAAAGTGGAATATGCTTCAAGCAAGGTGCCTTTTCTCATGCCGATTTGGTGCACGTGCTGAGAGCATACACAGAAACACAAGCCTGCACATACTTACCTACACAGACAGCTGCTTGCAAACTTCAAAAGAAGAGCTGATTTATGCTCACCTGAGTGTCTCAACATGATAATAATATTGTGATTTTATGTGTTTGTATGCATTCCTGGCTCATTTTTATGTTGTCTTGAAAAGTGGAAGTATTTGAGGTCTTATTTGCAACTGAATAGAGAACTTGAAAGATAAAATATCAAATTCCTGTGACTCCTTTTCTATATCCTAAAGTTGACCTGGTGCTTTGGCCATTTCACTGTCACCTTTTAGCTGATGTGACTTAAGAATACTTTCTTTTTTTCCATGTCTTGCTCAGAATGAGGGAACAGTTCTTGCTAGGGGCCGGACTGAAGAGCATGTAATTCAAAACGAGATAAGAAAGATAAGTTTTCTTCTGCAGCACCAACACTTCAGCACTAATGTGAAATCTCAGAAGAAAACGTTGTTGAAAGTTGCTTTGGAAGGGCGCGGTGCTGTGGCTTTACAGTAAGTTGAATTGGAGAGATGAGTGAGTGGACAGGTTGTTTATTATTTTTATTTTTTAAGCTCTGTATCCAGTGTACTCCCAATCCCTAGCAGTAACATTTCAGGTACATACTGAGAGGAGGCATTGATGGTGTTTTATTTTGTAGCTCTTCATTAAAAAAATAATCAAATAACCATTTAGCATGTATTCTCTTGTTCAGGCACTTGTTTGATGCTTGCCCTGCTGGAAGCTGTTCTAGCAGATGTTTCCGCTCGGTTGATACTGCAGTGTATCAGATGGTATCAGTATATAGGGAAACTGCACGTTTGTATATGCAGATTAAATTACATCCTTTTCAGTGTTCTGAAGTAGTACGAGTTCTTTTGGTTACAGTGACTCATACTGGAGTCACTTACAAGAGTTAGCTTCACAATCTGGCTACAGATGCCAGACAACAATGAAGAGCTGTTATTAAACCACGTAGTGCATAGGTGTGTTTTGTCTTTTTTAAATAGTCCTTCAAATATAGGGGAGTGGTCTGGATCTTTTCCTTCCTTCCTTTTTTTTTTTTTTTTTTTTCCTTTTAAGCATGTAACTATGATTCAAAAAAGCACTTACATAATTCAGATATAGCAGAAATGAAACATGAACCCCAAGGGCAAAAGCCATCTGATATGTAGCATATTGCATGAGAGGCTCTTAAGAGCAAACTCACTCTTTCTTGGGAGACCTAAATTGACTGTATATAGACTTGGATTTTAAATTTTCTTTAACTCAATGTTCCTCAAAATACAATGCCAGTGAAGTTAGTATTTGTAAAAATGGCTAACATGGTCCAATGGAAAGAGAACAGGTCTGCAGTGTAGCTTCTATGAGGGTTGCTCTGAAGGTAGCAACTCCTTCTTTATGATGTCAGCCCATGACATCAGAGGCAGATGGTGGTGGTATACCAGTAGAGGTCAAACCTTCCTGCCAATATTCTGTTACATTTTGTTGCTGTGTGACAGATGGCTGTGGAGTGGCAATCAGACAGTGGCATGTGACACAAGCACGTTTGAAGCAAAGGTGTGTCATTCTTTCACGAGGAAAAAATTGCTTGACATTCCAGTGAATGTCAAGTGATGCTTGGTGAACACTGATGGAGAACCAAACAGTGAATATGAGCATAGTGAGACAGGGAGTGGTATGTTTCAGTGATGGCAACAGCAACAGCTGCATGAAAGACAAGCCATGTTTCAGACAGCCGTGCGGATCTTTATGTGTATGGCGTGCAAAGTCTTGTTTATTGCTGGCAAAAATACACAGCTAGTGGTGGTGGCTATGTTGAAAAACAGTGTTTGGTAGCTGAGAATATCAAAGTGTTATTGTGTTCTTTGTATCTGTTGTAGTTTCCATGGAAATAGATAGGAGGTATTACTTTTGGAGCAATCTATGTAGCTCTCACATTACCTTTTAGAATAGATGTGTACTATTGTATTTGTACAAATTCAGCGTGACTGTGTGGGACCGAATCCCCCTATAGTCTGTAATCAGAAGGGAGAAGCTTTTCAGGAAATAATGGGGGTAATTTCACAGCACTTGAAATTATGCCTCTAAGTTGGTGGTGTGAGGATTTCCTTGTGTGAATTGGCTGTGTCTCTTACCCTTAATTTGCTGAAGCGTTCCTAATTTGTTAAGTATGGAAAAGAAAAATATGGCAGTACTAAAGATGAAAAGGATAATGTGGTAAAAAATGCACATAATGTGATGTGCAGACAAGTTCTCTCATCAAATGGCTGTCTTCTGCTGTGGTATTCTTATAACTTAAGGGACTTAAAAATGTGTATAAGTGGGTAGAAAAGCAAGTGGAGCTGGTGGTTCTTGAACCATGGCTGAGTCACAGAGTAGCCAAATCACTCTGGCGAAGTCTGCGGGTTTGGTGTGCAGTTGATATTTCTCAGGTTATCAGATCAGATCTCTAATAAACTAATTACATTTCAGAACAGTTCTGGTACTCTTTTTTTGGGCTTACATAAAAAGCTCTCTAATCAATTAATTACTAAACTTCCAAACAATTCTTTGTATTCCTATTTGTATTCTGTTAAATTTGAAGAATGTTCTCATAATCTGATCTTTGCCTGAGGTATTAGTCTTCTGAAGTTCCCTTTGATTACTGTAATAGTTTATTGGTCTGCTGGTTTCAGTTCATCTTCTGAAAGTCCTGCTGCTGGTTCCTTTTCCTGTGTAACAGTTGTTTGTATGCAGGCGGTTACATCGCCCTGTAGCAAAGCAGATCCAGAAGTCTAACTAGAGTAAGCAGACTGATGCAATAAAACAAAAGATCCATTTGTAGCAGAGTCAATTCCCCAAATTAATGTGCTGTGTGGTAGCACAAATTCTTATCAGAGGTGATGGAGAATTGGTGTGAGGTGCTGGAAAGGGTGGAGGGCAGTGATGTTCTGGGTGTACACCAGCTTAGATCCATCTGCTAAAGTATTTCATAATAAAAGGAGAGAGACTGCAGATGGATGTAGCAGGAAGCTATGAAGCAACAAAAGGGGAATGCTGAAGCAGTATTTTGGTAGCAGTCAGACTCAAAAACCAAGAAAAAAAAAAACTATTTGGCTTGTGCAATTCTGGTGTGATTCCTATCTTGTAAGCTGGAAGAGGCAGGAATTCCAGTGGGAAAATTATCGTGCAATTCCAGCTTGTGCATAACTTGCCTGAGTAGCCTCAGGTAATCTTAGAATTGTGGCAGCCTAAAAATAGAGCTACCATACCTCTATGTAATCAGTGGTAATGAAGTGAGTTACGGAGCGTACTTAGTTTCACCCCACAGAAGCATCTCCCAGTTCCACCAGGCTGCGCTTTCTGTATTTTTTTTATTTTTATTTTTTTGTGGAGACAGCTGATGGCTGTTTCCTTGGAGATTTGCAGCATTGTTCCACTTTCAGTACATGAAACTAGAAGGGTTTACAACGGATGTATTGTCCACCTCACAGTCTGAAGTTGTTTCTGTATTAATAGTTGTACTTCTACATAAATGTTTTTGATGTGTGATAATTGACTGCTTTGGACAGCTTATGAGGAGAAACAGCATTTGGGGCTGTGGTGCTTTACGTGAGCTCAGTTGACAGTGTTGTGATGATTGTCCGTGCTCTGACACCAGACATCTGTTACCATCTGGACCATGAGCCAGCACTGTGCTCTCGTGGCCAAGGAGGCATCCTGGGATGAATGAGAAAGAGTATGGATAGTAGGTTGAGAGGTTCTCTTTCCCCTCTACTCTGCCCTGTTGAGTGGAGCGTTTGCCTTGTGAGAAAAGGCTGAGGAAGCTGGATCTCTTTAGCTTGGAGGAGACTGAGGGGTGACCTCATTCATGTTTATAGTATGTGAAGAGTGAGTGTGAGGAGGATGAAGGCAAGCTCTTCTCAGGACGTCCAATGATAGGACAAAGGGCAATGTGTGCAAGCTGGAACATAGGAGGTACCACATAAAGAAGAGGAAAAACTTCTCCACGGCAAGGGTAACAGAACACTGGAATGGGCTTCCCAAAGAGGTTGTGGGATCTCCTTCTTTGGAGACATTCAGCAGCTACCTGGATGTATTCCTGTGTGACTTAATCTAGGTGTTCCTGCTCCAGCAGGGGAATTGAACTAGATGATCTTTTGAGGTCCCTTCCAATTCCTGACATTCTGTGATTCTGTTAATTGGTGGTGGTAGGAGTGAGGCGGAGATACTTTAACACAAATGAGCTGTCCCTCATTTGGTGTATTATTGCTGCCTCAGGATTTGATGGCAAGCTGCAGGTTGAAAACATTAAGCTGATAAAACATACAGCAATTCCAAACATCATAAAATTGTTTGAGTTGTAGGAACCCTTAAGGGTCCATATTTGCAACAATATTTAGTTTGAAACTGTTCCACAGAATTATAGAATCACACAGGATTGCAGGGGTTGGGAGGGACCTTAAGAGATTGAGTCCAAGCTCTAGCTAAAACAGGTACCCTACGGCAGGTTGCAGGGTAAGCGTCCAGACATCTCCAAAGAAAAAGATTGCACAGCTTCTCTGGGCAGCCTGTTCCAGTGCTCCATTGCCTTTACCGTAAAGTTCTTCCTATGTTCAAGTTGCTCTTTGTCCCATTGCTGTACACCACTGAGAAGAGCCTGGCCTCATGCATTTCTTTCCCACCTCCCTTGTAAACTTTAATCAGGTATTCCCTCAATCTTCCCCAGGCTGAGCAGACCCAGGTTACTCAGTCACTCCTCATATGGGAGATGCTCCAGGCCCTTAGTCATCTTTGTCGTTCTTCACTGGACTCCTTCAAGAAGAGCCTTGTCATTTTAAAATGTGGAGCCCAGTTGTCCTGTCACAGCGGCCCCTGCTGCTGGCTCTGGCCTTTCTTACAGCCCCTTTTCAGACACTGAAAGGGTGCTCTCAGGTCACCTCTGATCTGTCTCTTCTCTAGCCTGGACAGCCCCAGCTCTCAGCCTGTCCTCACACTGAGGTGTTCCAACCCTTTCACCGTTTTTGTGGCCCAATTTAAGAGAAAATAAGGAGAATTAGTAGAAATTCTCAGAAGCAGTATGCTTAAGCAACTTCTGTTGTATTCAGGGTATCCGTGCTGCTCATTCTGACTCAGGGTCGGGCCTCGGTGAAGGCCACGAGCGGCGTGAGGTCCTGAGCACAGGGGCGAGGACCGGCTGCAGAACGCGGGGATAACAGCACGGTCCGTGTCTGTGGACCTTGTGGAGCTGCCCAAAGAGGGCGGACAGCAGCAGCGAGGCCGCCCGCAGTTTGCTTAGGCCCACTGCTAAGTGTGCGCGTCCCGCTGAGGCGGGAGTCCGCCGGCCGGGGAAGCAGGCGTGGAAGCGACGAACTCGGCCGGGCCCGCCCCGCCGCCACGCGTGCTCAGGCAGCGCTGGGCGAGAGAGAGAGAAGCGATCGGCCGCGGCGGCTCCGCAGCTGATTAGCGGGGCTGGCGGGGCGGGGCGGGCGGCCCGCGAGGCCGTGCGGGCCCGGGCGGCGCCGCGGCGGGGAGCCAGGTCCCGGAGCGGCACGGGCATGGGGCTGCGGCGGCGCGGCCGATGAGGCTCCGCGGCGTTCATGGTGAGCGCGGCCGGGCGGCCGCTCGGGGAAGAAGAAGGGAAGGGAAGCGAAGCGAAGGGGCGGCGGCGCGTGCAGAGGTCGTCCTTTGGAGCTCGCGAGGGGGGTCCGGAGCGGCCGGCGGGGAGAGCCTGCGGAGGTGACGCGGTGACGCGAGTCGGGCGTTTCGGGCTCTCCGGCCGAGCCCTGGCGCTTGGCTTTGTTTGGCGTGAAGGCTGCCGGCTGGAGGCGAGTGCCCTCCCACCCCCGGCGCAGCCCAGCGAAGCAGCACGGCGGTGGAGCGGCGTGGTTCTCGCTGCCCCGTTGCCCGGCGTTCGCATTTCGTGTTCCGCTCCTTTTAAACAAAGAGCACGCGAAGTCGGGTGACCTTGGCGGAGAGCTCCGCGTCCCGCAGCCCGTGCTGCTCCTGCCGGGCAGGGCTGCGGCGCGCACCGAGCCCGGAGCGCTGTGCCTCGGCCCTGTGTGTATCTATCTACGAACACCTTCAGACCTCAGCCCTGCTCCTCTGACTGCGGCAAACGTGGAGGAAAGCCTGACCGGTCGCGGTGTTAGAGATGTATTCGAAATCATAAGCGATCAGGTCATCCTGAATCGATCCTGAATGAAGTTAATTTGCATCCCTATTAGGTAAGGCAGCCCTAGTTTCAATACAGGGTTTAAATACAGTTTGTCACTCCAGGAGATTTGAGTCTGGTTTAAAGAAAAACGCTTCAAGTGAGCCATTGTGCGTTCAGCCTATTGCAGTATGCCAGTATGTACAAATGCTTCTGCTTGCCCCATCAGCAAATACTCTTAGTATGAGTCTGTGGAAGCTTCAGTCTGTTTCATTGCTGTGTCCTACAGAATGCTCTCCTCAAAATTGCCTTCTCTTCCTACTGAAGTAGAAGGTCGTTGTAAAGAGCGCTTGTGAGTCTTTTTTAACCTTGCCTAATTCCTGCACAGTCTTATCATTTGTATGCAGTGGACGTTTTTATTATTTTTGGCTCATACTGGAAATACTACAAAGGACTTACACTGCTAATCTGATGAAATGAGCCACTCCCATTCTGTGTGCTGCTAGGGCTTCTTTGCTGTAGTCATGCTGAGTAAAACACATGGGTGAATGCTTGCTGAAATGTGGGATTGGCTTTTGCTTTATCCTTTCAGAGCTGTGAATAACTATGCTAACATGGCAGTGCTGCAGCTAGCTACCTGTACTCCAAAATATTCTAAAGCAAAGCATCGTTAATTAAGAAATTCCTGAAAGATGCTGTTCAGAGTACTGGTCTGGAGAAGTTTGTGCTTAGGTGATTTTGATTTCCAAATAATGTGAATAAAATCCCTGTTGTAACCCAATCTGTAGAGGTTTTTTGCACCTTCTTAAAGCAGTTTTGCTCTGTAACTGTCTTTCAATGAAAGGAGACCTTGAAAATAATTTTCTTACTCAAAAATCAGGCTGCTTTTTTGGAATTTCTCACATGATAAGCACTGAGTGCTTGTGTTTTCGTGTCAAGTTGTGTGATGCGTTAGGGAGATCGATATGTGATGATTTCTGCCTTGTTGCAGGCTCTTGTGGATGTCAGCTGGTTTCACTATCAGGAAAGTGGTAAAAACATCAGGTTTAGGGACAAGGTTTACATTGTTTGGGGAAGCAGTCATAAAGGTTATTATTTGGCCATGTTAATTTGTGGAAAATAGCTAGGTCCGTCTCCTAATAGAATAACAAAAAAAAAAAGAATAAGCCTCTCTTTCATCCCCTAAGTGTAGTGGGTGTGCTCCTCTGTCGGTGGAGCAGCCCACCACCCGCTGATGGGCACTAAGGTATGCTGATGCACTGTCGCTGTCAGCTGCCTGCGAGGAGTTATTCATGTAAGAACAGTGTCTTAGCATTCTGAGTAAGTGTCTGTCTCAATACCTTTTCAACTACATTTGTTTGCTTATTTTCTCAATAGACTTTTTTTAACCAAGATCTTTGTCAGTATGACTGCTCACTCTAATAGTCAAAGCTACATACTGTTCAGTAGTTTAAATGCTTCTGTTTTGTTGTTGTTCTTTTCCTTGTTTTTCAAACTGCTGCCTTGCATAGCAGTATTAACTGGTATTAATGAGGCAGACATTCCAAATTCATGACAGTATTTCCCGTCACAGCAATGCAGGCATCACAGGATTGAATGCTGAGACACTGCCCTGTTCATAAACAAGGAGGGAGTTCTTCTGCATCCCAAGGGCTTCACAGGACTCGGTCTGTGAGTCCCACAGAACTAACTTGAACTAGAATTGAGTTGGACAGCATAAAAGAGAAGAGTTAATATGGTTCTGCTTTCAACTGTGTGTTTCTGTATTTAAGGAGGAAGAGAAGGGCTTTCTGTTAGTAGTTGACACTCCATTCTGGTTTCTGAATGAGCCAGACAGTTTGGTTGTATTTGAGGGGTTGGATCTTTTGCCCAAGGAATTTTTTTTTTACATAACTGGCAGGTTAGGTTGACAGAAATCAGTACCATGTGAAGGAGCTGTTTGTGCTGGCAGGAGAAAGGGGGAAAGAAAGGCTGGTTGGAACACCTTTCACAGTGCTCAGTTATAACGCTTCATTTTTAAAGTACTATGTGCAATTTTTATTTTTTAAATAGAAATGGTATAAAAAAGCTATATTAGAAAGAAAGTGTCTTTTGGAAATGGCAAAATTGGTGAAGTTTTATTTAAAATGTCATTGATATCCCAAACACAATGTGACGTTACGCTTTGTTATGATTTAGGATTGTTGTACTTCAAGGCATTATAGGAACTGTGATTTTAACCCCCAAAACACTCCTCCCCAGCCTCTGGTGAGCCACTGAAAATAAGGTGAGAAGGAGAAATCTCACAATGAGATTTTAAGACAAGAAGCCTGTGGTAGCTTTTGGCTTTGATTTGAAAACAGTGTAGATAAAAATATTGTAATAGATCTTTTTCATACCTCAGGTAGCGTGTGCTGTTTCCAAGCTTGTTCTTAGCGGTATTTTATAAGAGCTTCCAGCCAGAGGAACTTAAAATTAGAAGTAATGAAGGTAGATATGGGAACTCACTTTTGAACTTAAATTTTAACATTGTTTTCAGTTCTGAGTTGACTCAAGCTGAAAAGCTTAAAAGAGATTGCAGTTGGGCAGAGATTCAAGAGCATTATCTTAGTGTCTTTTATTGACCCTGTTTAATTCTCCCGAGCATCATTTTGGTGTTCTCCACTTTTGTAACTTTTCCTTTGTCTTCTTTAGGAATATGAAGAAAAAACTGGACGAGCTCACAGACCTCTCTCTCCTAAGCAGAATGTGAGGAAGAATCTTGATTTTGAGCCACTCTCCACTACTGCACTTATTTTAGAGGACAGACCAGCGTAAGTTTTGGGAAACATCACAGCCCCTTCAGAATGGGGCTAGCAAAGCTTCTCTTACTGCATGGATTTGATTGCTCCAGTTCAGACAGATGATTTTAAATCTAAATACTTTTGTTTCAGGTTAATGAATATGCAGGTGTGATGGTTATGAGGAAAATTATTCAAACTTACTTTAAAGAAGTAATTTTATAGTAAAAACATTTTTTGAGCTTTAGTTTTGAATAATTCTAAACACAAGGAATTTTTATTTTCCCTTTGAGAGCATAAAGATAAGAATGAAGCTGGTATAAGCTAAAGAAATTGAGAAGCAAGGATAAAGTATCTTTGTTTGCATGGAGAAAGACCAAACCCATATAAATAATGAAATGATACAATGATTGTTCTGCAGTGGAATCAGCATCACGTGATAAAGGTTGTCAGGAACTCAAGTTCTTTGGTGCTTGTGTTTCAGTAATGAGATTATTGCATGTGCAGACTAACTCTAGAAAGATTTATTTGTAGCTGTTCTCATAGTTTTTTACCCCCGAATTTCACAAATCCAGTTGCATTTAGTCAATTTATGGACAGTATCAAGTCTTGCAGACATGTTGTCTGCATTTTTAATAGAGCAGTGCATTGATACAAAGAACTGGCATAACGTGGTATATGTTTTCATGAATAAATGTACACCAAAAATCCTCCTATCAAACTAGTTTAGTTGTAAGGTCATTTAAGACACTTTTTGGTTGGCTGGTAGACTGCAAGATTTCTCGGTACCCCCAAAACAACCAGTGAGGAATTATTTGTAATAGTAAGTTTTCTTGTGTACAGCTGGAAACAGTGCATACTGGCTTATTTGTTTTAAATAAAACTTGTCTCTTAAAATCATTCTTTATGTGGCATATTCTGAGACACAGTGCTCAGCTTGATTCAATTATTGGACATTACCGGATAACATTCAGATTTTACTTTTTTCCTAAGAAAGGTGGTTGTTTTTTTTTTTAAATTGTAGACAGTTGAATCATGATTTCTTCCCTCTAATAGAGGAAACTGAGCAACGGTGCCAACCTCTAATGAATCTCTGTAAAGAGCCTTTTTTGTTGGTTTTTTTTAGTTGGCTTTTTTTCCCCTACCTATTAGGCTTCAAGTAATTTCTTGTTGATTGTCTGCAAAAATAAATACATAAATAAATAAAGACTTCCAAGAAATGCAGTGAGATTTTATTTCCAAAAGAGCCATTCTTGGTTTTGGTCCCACTTGTAGGGTTTAGGTAAAGCTCTAAGGAAAAAATCAGTTAATATTTTGTAGTTTCTGTAGCTTTAACTGGACAGTGTTGAATCTCAATAGATACATCTTGTCACTTATATGATGATGTCATTAAGAGAGGGAACAAATAATTTCAGTTGCGAAGTTCAAATTGGTAGAATTTGAATCATTTCTTCTGGTTTTCTGTTCCAAAATTCCCTGCACTCACACCCTTTATAAGGATTTTGGATTTATGAAAAGGAGCCAGTCAACTTACTTAAGTGAAACTGGAAAAAATCATTCTTTATGGGTAACAATTACATTGATGTGCAAATCAATTTCTTGTATTCTTGTTACAGTCTTGATTCTTAAAAATATTTGTGGGTGTGTAGCATATGGCTCTGCATGCTTTACAGGTAATGTGATTATGTAAGTAGTAAAACATGCTGCTATTGATGATGTCTGCATTGACAGCTAGAAGCTGCCTTATGTCTGAGACTGTGCAGGAGTACACACATTAATTTTTGTGTTTCTTTTTTATTAACTAAAGTTATTAACTGCCCTAGAAATACGATACAATGATGAACAAAATACTTATTTTCTGTTTTGATGTTTTGGTGATCCTATAGTTGCACGAGATACATAGTGATTATGTTAATTATTAATATTAGCTAAAGTTAGTGTGATCTGATACAGGAGCATGTGTATTGTATGGTAGAGATTTTACTTTAATCACTAATAGAAAATGGCTGCGTTGATCTCAGTGGGTGGAAAATGCACAGAATGGCTACTGCTTGTTGCTGTAGAAGTGAGGGAGGGAGTTAAGCTTTCTAAAAGAGGAATGGGGTCTCTGAGAACAGAAAGAGGAAGCTGGTGCAGCGAGCCATTACTGCATGAGTGAAGAAAGCTGTGGATGTAGTCCTTAAGTGAGGTGTGCAGTGAGTGAATAAGGTCTTTATCTGTAGTGCTCAGTTTAAAGTAAAACTACCAGCTAGTTATGTACCACTATATCCCCTTTATTTATGAAGATTAGTCTGTGGCTTCAGTTGGTTTAATAATAAAAATGCTGAAATTGCCAAACAGAAGGAAATTGCTCAGCATATTTTGTGTATAAAAGTACTCATAGCTGTTCAAGTGTTCTTTCCTTCTCTTCCGCTGACTCTGGCAAAAAAAATCTTTCCAAGAATCTGTTGGACTACTCCTTAATCAAATATTTTGGTGTCGGGTGGCATTATGCTTTTCTTTTAGAAGTGCCTAGAATTGTTGTTAGATGGATGTGGCAACTTGAAATACTGCTTCTTTTAATTTAAGGAACCTCCCAGCAAAACCAGCAGAAGAAGCTCAGAAACACAGGCAGCAGTACGAAGAAATGGTGGTTCAAGCAAAAAAAAGAGGTGATGGAATTTCTTTTCTTCAGAAGAAAGCAGTAAAGTTAATGGCTGTTTGTAAACTTGAAATATCCTTATGTCATTCAGTTTTTCTGTGTCATGAGGGATTTGTACTTCCCTTCAAAGAAGAATCAATCCAGAAAAGAGAGAAAGACAAAAGTAGTTTCATTAAAAAGCCCCAAGAGTTTAGTTTTAAATAACTAAAAATATGTTGGAGTTTTATTCCAGGAACAATTTATTGAGGCTGTGGTACATAAGTACGTGTAGTTTCAATGCAGGAAGTGCAGTAATTTTATTTGATAATCAGTCTCTCACTTAAAATTTACATCTTTCCTCAGGTTTTGCTTCTCATTTCTTGTCTGGCTTCACAGCAGTGTCTCAGTAGCACTATACTGCTCACATCAGGTGGAGCTGATTGCAGTGGTTTCTTGCAGATTATTTTGTACTGTCTCAGCCTTCTAATAAAACCAATCGTTGCAGTGATAGGAAATCTGGACGCATGGAAGTTGTGAGTAGGAGGAGAGCTTCTGGAAATACTGTTTTTCCAGCTGGCCTAAGCTATATGAAGCAGTGGGAAAGTGGCACGAACTCAGGACTTTTCCTTGCTTTCTACAGCTGTCATTTTAATTGAAATATTCCATTGTAGTTTTGGTGGGAAAGTTCTTCCTACCCTTTCTTGTGACCTCCGTGTCACTATGTTCATGTAGCAGGTAGTGGTCCAGAGAAGACTCTCTCCTGCTGTGCACATACAGTAGGTGGTTTGGGAGAAACGGAGTGATGCTCAGGTTGGGCTGTGGGCCAAGCCTTTGTGCTGTCTTCACTAGATGATAGTATGTGATTCTGTCAGATAAGTACCTCCAGAAAAACAAAAAACATTTTGCCTACAACCTCTGCAGGTGAACGACTTGGCAGAGTAATGCATTGTGTAGAGGTCAGGAAATCAAAGTGTGTAAGCACTGTTTTTGTTTAGAGAAAAATGTGTCTGTGTTTAAAACAGACTTAGAGAGAAGTTATATCAAAGCCAGAGGTTTGTGGAGGCAGTTGGTGTGGTTCAGCCCTAGCTTCTGTTGTGCTTTAAAGTGAACCCAACAAGTGGTGTTGTGTTCATTACAAACAGTGTGGTGTGTGGCATCCTGCAATTAGTTTTCCTTGCCAGTCAGCACTTGCCCATATTGTAGACTGTGTGTGCTCACACACACACAGGTTCTGTATTTCCACTGTGAATCTCTAAGTGTCTGCTGATGTCTGTTAAATCACATTTAACAAATTTGTCTGTGGAACAAACAGTAGTTGATGATGCAGTAAAAGAAGCACTGCATGGTAATGCAAAGATGTAAAATATATTTAAACTGAACGTGAAAAATGTAGGATTTTATTCTGGGAGTTTTCAGTTTGTAGATTTGTGATGTAGAACATTTAGAATAACCATACATTAAAATTTTAGAATTGGAATAGTCTGCTGGAAATGTAGATGTATGTAAGGTGATTTTACATGGCTATGTAGTCATGCATAGCCAACTTTCTTTTTTTTTTTCCCGATTTTATTAAACTAAAAATAAATAAATAAATAAATAAATTGCTTTCCTGCAGAGCTTAAAGAAGCCCAGAAGAGAAAGAAGCAACTGGAGGAACGTTGCAAGCTGGAAGATAGCATTGGCAATGCTGTTTTAACTTGGAACAATGAAATCTTGCCCAACTGGGAAACTATGTAAGACAGTATGTTACATTGAGTTTTAATTAAAACTCTTCTATATCCTGAAGAGAAGTTACATGTTTAGCAAGTGTAATTTTAAATGGTGTTGGTAACTTTTGTTTGAAAGTCATCTTCACACAGTGACAAAGATAGTGAGTAACATTAGTTTCATTAGTTTGATAAGGTGATAAAAAGTAATGCAGTTCTAATTCTCATTGCTTGGTCTTCAGTGGGAATTGGAGATATTTGAAAGCTGTAAAAGAGTGAAAAGTGATCCATGAAAGAAAATGTAAAAGCAGAAAGCTTAATTGCATTTATCAAAAATGAGCTTTTTTCTCGAGTACATCTTGAGCTTGATGTTTCAGTATCAAACATGGAGTATGTGCATGGTACTATTAAGCCTCTTTAATTAGTGGTAGACCTGCTGAGATAATCAGATGATGGAAAAGAAAAGTAGGGAGAAAGTTGTTTAAAAAAAGCTGAAATAGTACAAAATTTTCTACAAAACACAGCGCATGCAGTTGGTGAGCTGCCTCCGCTCTCCAGTTTTTCGTGGACTTTACAACAACAAAAAGCAGCCCCTTCTAATCTGGAGAGCAGAAAAACAATACAGCTATAACAAAAGCCACCACAGCTCTTATAAATGCAGCTTGCTTAATGGTATTCAGTTGCTCAGTATTAGAAATACTGATGTGTAGTGCTAGAAAATGCAACTGTATTAGAGAACCAAGTGTGAAATAAAGCATAAATAAACTGTAGATTAAATGTCTGTCTTCAGTAGTTGAAGGTGTCGTGTCTGCTGTAAATCTGTATGCATTTTACTCTTCGTGGCTTACAAAGCCAGAAGTTCCTCAGTATGTTCCATATTTTACATTTAATTGAGAATCCGCTTTTAGGTCATTGCATTGCTGGGTTCTTTGTCATTCCTGGAAGCTGTAGCAATTTCTATGCCTGTGTTTTGTTAAAATGTCTTTTGTGCTTCTACCTGAAAATTGCTGCTTCATGCTGGAGAGCTGGAGTGGCAAAGCTGAGTGGGTAACTGCATGTGTCGTTTGCACAAGGAAGCCATGACCGAGAGAGTAGCTTGTAACTTGTTTATGTATTTAATTCTACATGGAATTTTAAGTCTGTCCAGACTTTAGCATATGCAGTGGCTTAGATATGGGTCTGTTTTTCACTTCTTTATTACTGTTCCTTACAACTCTTGCTGATCATCTATGGTGGAATGTTACAGTTACTGTGACTGCACTGCTTCTGTCAAAATAAACCATTAACTTCAGAAGGAAGGAAGCTTTCCTTTTGCAGTTCAAGACAAAGTAGTACTAAAGAATTGATATATGCCAATCTGGTTTGACTTCTTGGCTCACTGATGTTCATTCTGGTCTGTATCCCTCTAGCTATGGTAAGAAGACACATTCACAGTTCAGCTGTCAATGAAGTCTTTCTTAGAATGCATTTTGTTTTGGACAGGTGTTGTTCCCGCAAAGTTCGAGAGTTATGGTGGCAGGGCATTCCACCGAGCGTGAGAGGCAAAGTCTGGAGCTTGGCAATTGGCAACGAGTTAAACATCACCCATGGTGAGACTGTCATCTTGTCTGCGTTGTGATATGAAGAGAAATGAGTCTTGTATTACTGAGTTGCATCAGAATCTGATTTGTGGGCATGAAGTATTTATCTGCTTAGGTTTTATTTCTGGTGCTTTTACATGCTTTGTTCAAAAATGCTGTATCTTTTAATCCTGTAGCTCTTCTAGGTCTGTTGCCATGAATTGTTTCTGATTATTGCCACCATTGTGTCTTGCTTTAATGTTACACAGAAATGGTCAGAACTACTCAAGATTTTTTACTTTTTTTTCATGTTAGAATTGCTACTGGTTGTAATGCCTGTGAGTATGCAGTCTCTCAATTTAGAGCAAGAAGTTAGGGCTTATGAGATTGAAAGACTTCCAGGAAAATCAGTCCATCTGCTTATATGTATGTTTCTGAAAACAGAAGTAGTAGTGTGCTGCTTCACACAACAGCAGAGCAGTTTTGAAAGAGTAATTAATTCCAGTATGGAAGGACAGTAGACTGCCTGTATTCTTGCTAGTATTGTGCTGCTTTTCTGTGTTTGGTTCATTTACCTCCGGTTTAGTTCTTGCCTTGAATTTGGGAGTCTTATCCTAGCTACCTGTTCAGACTGTAACTTTGAATGTCAGTGCTCTGTAAGGAAAAAATGAGTGCTTGAACATAGAATGCAATTTCTGCCTTGATTGCCTTTCCCTCTTTGTCGATCTTAAATTACAGGTCAGTGGAACGGGTCTTTCAGAACCACCATCAAAAATTCAATTAGTATGTCACATGTACTGCTGTTAGTATGCTGGAGCAGCATTGCTCATATGGTGCATGGTTGGTACTTGACAGTAAGCACTTGTGTATTCAAATAACAGCTTTGATTTTCTCTACTCTTCTTTTTCCAGAACTGTATGACATTTGTCTGGCTCGTGCCAAAGAGAAATGGCGATCACGTAGCACGGTAGGGGCTGAGGTAGAATGTGAAGGTAGGTTTTCTTCTGGTGAATAGCCTGTGCTGTGCTACAGAATAAAAGATTTGGTTAAATTGTTTCTTAAGTTAAGATTAAAAAAAAAAACCCTATAAAGATGAATTTGATTTAAAAAAAACCAAACAAACTTATCTTTGGAAAAAATGGCTGCATTCTTTCTTTTAATGAATCTTGTCTCTTACATGCCATGCTTGTTCAGTTTTTCTTCAAAATCTCTCTCTAGGTACAGTTATGAATTGATACCTAATTTGTAGGAAAACTAAGAACATTTAGGAGATTCTCATTTGAACTGAAACACAAATATTTTGTTGCCTCTGCAGTTTTGTAATTGAAACTCAAATCATAGCAGAAAGTTAAATTTCAGTTCCTCAGTGCAGCTTTGGTCCATCTCCTGGGCATGTTTCAGAGAGAAGCAATTTATTTTTGCACATGAAGTGGTTTGAGATTTACTAATTGATGAGAGGAGTTGTATTTTTGAAATTATTACACTACTGTTTGAAATTTGTCTTTGGTAAATAATTATACTGAGCAGAAAAAGGAGAACATACGTACTGCTGGCGTTTATCCACAGAAAAGCACGGTTAGTTGGAAACCCCCAACTTTGTTTTCTTAAGAAGCAATTTCCTGCATCTTAATTATGATGACATTGGGTAATTTCCAGCTTTCTCTTGCGTTTTATTTTCTGGAATGTGCATCTTCATACGGTTGTTGTAAATTACTGCTATTTGCTAGTGACAAGTCTTATTTTTTCACTACTCCAGAAGTGACAACAGGTAGTTCCCAACTATATTTAACCAGGACGAATGAAATAGAACTGAAGTTTTTGGGTTTCAGGTGCTTTAGAAATTTACTTTTGGTGAGGTCTGTTTCAGTTTTGGACTATGATCTGTAACAACACATACAAAGAGTAAATAAGATTTTGGAATGTGAGCCAACAGTAGAAGAGATAGGTGACATCTGTTCTGTAGTTCTTTAGGTCTTCTCTCACCAGAAGCTCTCCACAGAAGTGACTATGCAATGAATATTGGAAGTCTTCTTTGAAAGCCATCAGACTCGTGTGTCTATTTGTTTGTCAAAGAACGCCAGTGAAATTTCTGCCGTGTTTTACCTTGCCTCCCTCTCTTTCTTTCTACCCTATTGACTCCATAACAGTTGTGGGGGGAAAAGGTATACACTGATGCATGTAATAAGGGCAGTAACTTTGGCTTTTGTAGATGCTGGATTTTCTACAGCTGACAGAGAAGCAAGTTTGGAGTTAATAAAACTGGATATCTCAAGAACGTTTCCTAACCTCTGTATATTCCAACAGGTAAGCAGTGTTAACGTTCAACTTGTCTTTTCTTGAGAAAATAAGTTTATGTGATCTTGTCTGTCCCCTGGTTGAAGCAGTCTGCTACAGAAAAGGAGTAGACATCTTGAGAGAATAAGTTCTTACAGATTTGGGAAATTCAAAAAAGACTAAGATATTGTATGTTTTGAAGAGACAAAAGAAACAATCTGTTAGTTAACCATCATGTTTGGGTTCATAGAGCCCAGTTCACGCTGGTTTCTGTCCAAGTGGTACAGGTTAATGTTTCCAAGTCAATGAATCAGCACAGCTGCATTGCAAATGCATGGGAAGTGAGAAAGCAAACCTCAGGCAGGAAAGATTGGATTTTTTTTCTTTTTCTTTTTTTTTTTTGGAGTCCATAAAAGATGAGTGTAACTTGCATGCTTTTGGTATGCTTTAGTGACTTGTTTTAAGCAAATATTTTGTCCTATAAAAATTTTTGATGTCCCTGTAAAAAAAGTTTGGATTGTGATGAACCAACATTTTTGGGTAAAAAATATCTTCCTTTAGAAATTCTCATCCAGTTATCATTGGTGTAAGCTATGGCAGCTGTTAATAGGCAACAGCCTGAAATTCTTTCCAGCTATAGAGTCATTGATATGCTTGATATGCTGTGCGTGTTACAGCATATTGCTGTTCTGACTGTTCTCTTCATGATTGCATTCTGCCTCTAGTCTAATAGACAATTAAGTAATTCTCATTAGTGTTCTGCTTTCTTGGCACAATTACCAAAATGCTGCTAAGCTGTAATGAATCTCTTAGGCTTACATTTGTCTTGTATAAGGATTTTGTATGTAACTGGTGTAACTGTGCATCTATAATACCTGTGGTATATGCAGTTGTTACAAACTTCTAAGGTTAAAAGATGTTTTAAAAGATTTGGGGATGT
Source organism: Centrocercus urophasianus (assembly GCF_019232065.1). Taxonomy (NCBI): domain Eukaryota; kingdom Metazoa; phylum Chordata; class Aves; order Galliformes; family Phasianidae; genus Centrocercus; species Centrocercus urophasianus. Next base: position 10,529,204 of record NW_024884475.1, on the reverse strand, counting down.
TCAGAGCTGCTTCGGGAAACATGAATAAAATGATGTGAGTAACAGTGAGTTACCAGAAATAATGCAAACTGTCAGTAACATTGAAGAGTTTTTAATGTGTTTGCAGCGTGCTTAGATATGTTGTCTTGCTTTTGTTCAATTATAGGGTGGTCCTTACCATGACACATTGCACAGTATTTTAGGAGCCTATACTTGTTACAGACCTGACGTAGGATATGTAAGTGAACTTTTCATCTGGGATGGGGAGGGAGAGTGAGGGGGAGGGAAAGTTCTTCAGCAGGCCTTCATGGACCAGTGTTAAGTTATTTTATGACTAATTGTGGGGTTTCTGTATGCTTAAATTCCAACACACACTTGAGAAGTGTGTCTCATGTAATTGTTCTGTTGCTAAATTTAAGCTTTTTAACATTTTAAGTCATTGGAAAAGTCAAAAGTACATATTTTTAGTACTTGAAAATTGGAGTTGAAAGAGAAGATGTAGTTAATGGATCCTTTGAAGTACATGCTGTTCTTAATGGCAGTGTTACTGAGATCATTCTGTTGTAGTGTTTGTTACTCCTCTTTATATACATTTCTGCACCTTAACATAGTGAGCTATTTACAGTCGGTAACAGCTGTGTAACAGCCTATAAAGCAACATCAATCCAGGCAGTGTGAGCTCCCTAAAAGTATTGGGAGCGATTATGAAAGGACAGAGTGGATTCCACATCCTTTATTTAGTCTGAAGAAAGGAAAAAAAAAAAAAAAAAAAAAAAGGCATAAGAACAACAAAAACCAATAGCAAAAGCAGAGCAAAGATGTAGATAGGAGCTTGTTCTTTATTTGGCAGCAGTTGTTTTACAGGCGGCTGATGTACACAGATGTCATTCCTGTTCTCTGAGCAGCACTGGCTACTTGGCACAAAACTTCTGAACGTGATTGTTTGATTGTTAGGGTGCTAGAAAAAGGGGAGATCAGATGGTGTCCTTCATTTGGCATGGAAGCTGTTGTCTGAGGGGGGGAAGCTTGTTCCTCTGGTTTGCAGGAAGGACTGTCACATCTTGATCCATGTGACACAGTGATGGCAGCACTACACCCTTTGAGTGAGCAGTCTTTGGCTAGGGTCAGTGTCAGCTCCATAATATGCTGTGTGGAAGATGCAGCAGTATCATGAGCTTATGCTGAATGAAATGTGTGTAATGGCATCTCTCCATAACTGACCAGCTAATGATTGAAAAAGGAATGGCTTTAGTCTCTAGAGTCCTAGTCTAGTCTGGATTTCCACAAATCAGAATACATTGATCTCATCATTAGAAGAGGGATCAGAACAAATCTTCATTCTGTTCTTCAGAAAAAAATCTTTATTCTGTGTGTTTGAAATAGCAGTCATCTTGGCCTTCCTTAGGATTGTGCTTGGAATCTTTGAAAGGAGGGGAATCAACTCTTTGGACAGGTAGATAATGGCAGGACAGGAGAGATAATTTTAAGTTGGAGGAGGGAAGATTTAGGTTGGATGTCAGGGGGAAATTCTTTACAGAGAGAGTGGAACAGGCTGCCCAGAGAGGTTGTGGATGCCCAGACTGGATGGGGCCCTGGGCAGCCTGGTCTGGTATTAAAGGGGGAGGTTAGTGGCCCTGCGTGTGGCAGGGGGGTTGGAACTTTGTGATCCTTGAGGTCCCTTCCAGCCCAAGCCATTCTTTGATTCTGTGAGGCAACATGGGGATTGTTAGCTTCCACACTCTCTGCATTCAATACCAAATGGTTGCATGGTTTAAAAAATCCTCCCTTTTGGAAAGTTCTGCAAAATTCAACAGTGCAGTGAGTGCATTGAACACTAGTGATTGTGAGGGCAAAATGTGGCAGTGTTCTTGTGGGAATGCAGTTCTTGCTAAATGGTAACACTTCTCCTTTCTTCAGGTGCAGGGCATGTCTTTCATAGCAGCAGTACTGATCTTAAACTTGGACACTGCAGATGCCTTCATTGCTTTTTCTAACCTTTTAAATAAGCCCTGTCAAATGGCGTTTTTCCGTGTGGACCATGGCCTTGTAAGTATGCACTGAAACTCTAGTCTACATGTTGAAGGTAAAGTTTTAAAATAAAATTATAACCTCAGTAGCCTGGAAAATGTCAGAATTAACTTCAATGCTATGTACTTGTTTAAAAAGAATTGAAAACTAGCACAGACACATCCCCTCAAAAAACAGCCAGCAAACAAAACCGAATACCACACTGGAAGTTTGAAGGTACAAGTGAAGTTATTCTGTCTTACGATTCTCAGGGAATAATCATGAGAATATTATTTTAAGTGTGTTTCAATTTGAGCTGAAAGATGAAAACAGCATTCAGACGTGGTTTGAAGGTACTTCTCATCCCAAGCTGATATGTTGCTAAAAATAGTCTGTTGCAGGAAAAGCTGTTTCCCATCCCTTATTCTCTGACAGTTTCTTTAAAGATGGCACTGGGGAATCAGATGAGCAGACAGTCCCCCCATCTGCCCCTTATGTTCAGTGAAAGTTGGGTGGCTAAATCTCTGAATTGTCTGACATTCCTTGTTAGTATGTACAGAGGGCTACTTGTGTACCATAACAAAATCAGACTCATCTCCTTTTTATTTATTCAGTTTTCAAAGAATAAGTGGCATTCTGCATTTTCTTCTCACTTAGTTACCATCTGATACTATAAAAATAGGATCTTGCTTCTCAAGAGTTGAAATGGGGAAAATAAATCATGGAAGTGGCTTACATCAACAGTGACCACTTGTGTTTCTTCAACAGTAAGACACTAGGAATCCTATCAGCATTTTCTATTGGGAAAACCAACGTGTAATTTCTTGTTGAAGCTTTTGAATCTCATCACTTGTAAATGCCCTTGGGGGAATCTTTTAACAACAGCATTGCTACCAGCAGTGTCAGTCATCTCTATTACTTGAAAAAGGAGGATGTGCTTACACATTCAGCATGTAAATACTGTTGCATGTAAATTCAGTTGTTCTGAAGGTGGTGTCACAGTTAAATTTGCAGGAATTAGATACTTACTAGCTGAAATAATGTTTCTTGGGAGTTTCTTGGATAGTGCCCATAAGGTGCTGCTATGTGAAAGAATATTAGCAATAATGTTAGTGTTTTGTCCAGTTACAAAGCCGTGATTCACACTACAAAGAAAACTTTGTAGTTTAGAGACAAAGTAAGGCAGTTTGGTTTTTTGGGGTTTGTATACTGATCTGATGTCTACCCTGAACTTTGTGTTTAAGTTCTATAGCTCAATAATGAAATGCTGCTTTGTCTAAAATTAATTAAAAAAATAATAGAACCAATGGAAGAGTTACTTGTGGAAATTATAGTAATATAATCTATCCTGCTTGCTTTTGGTTTCTTGTATTGGTTACAGTTTTATTACGCTAGATTTTTTAACTATTACTAAGTGAGGTACCTTCTTGTATGTTGATTTGGTCGAGATAAACGCCTGGACTGATGTTGCATTTCTAACAGCTGCCTGCATTACCATCAGCAGATGTGGTATAGCAGTTGTGTAAAATTCCTGCTATAAAGTACTTCAGAAGTGGAGTAAACTCTTACTGCGGTGCTGGCATGTAAACAGATCCCTTCCAATCCCTGATATTCTGTGATTCTGACATTTTGAAAGTATGACTGTCTGTTGCATTACCTGCTTCCTCTTCATGATTGGAGATCTCACATGATGCTTGGGTTTCTTGCATTTAAAAATACATATTGGGAAGTTGTTTTAGTGGTACAGTTCACTAATGTGGGTTTCTAGGTTTTTGGCTTCATGTTTATCATGAAGCTCTTTCTCAGTAACTGGTAGGTCAGAGATTTTACATAACCTTGTGTGGCTTTTTCTTCAGTATGCTCATCTCATATCGGCTTGTAAGCCTTAAAACTCTTACTGATTCAGTTTCTCTTTTGCTGTTATTAATGAGGGTAGTCTGTCACTATAGTCAGATGGAATAGGAAGAAAAATTCTTGAAGGACATGGTAAAAATGGGGAATTGCCTGTCATCCCTGTCGGGATTTCACACAAAGGACTCCTCCTTTACTATCATAATTACTATCATCTGGGGGAGAAGTGTGCAGATACAACTCACGCTTCGAAGAAATCATAGCTACCCTTTACTGCTTTAGTCGGGATATTGCATTAAAAATACTGAGTCATTCAAGGACTTTGTTGAACATCTCTTCATGCAACATTAAGAGAATTGAGGTAGAAAAGCTAAAAAGCCTTTTCTTTTTAACTATCAGTTGGATATGAAGATTTTCCAGCACTCTCTGTTGCGAAATTTGCATTAAACATTCAATTTTTAAAATACCACAGAAGTCTTCACATTAAAAGCAGGGCAGATAAGATATCAGTTGGGGGCTGGAATCTGTTTTTCTTACCATAGATGTTTTGTCCTGATCTTCAACTCTTCTGTGTGACCTTTCTCTCTCCCTCTTTGCAATGGAAATGACTTATCTTGTTTTAAAATGTTACACAGTAGAAGCTTTGACATTACAATATGATTTATGATTGGAGCCAAACGAACTCTTCACTCTTGCTGTGGGCTATTAAATTGTTTTAGTTTGATAATTCATTTTTTAATCCATTGGGTCTTGGATTTTACTCAGTGTAATATTAGCTTATTGCCACAAACATAAAGCGCCATTCCATTATCGTAATTATTTTGAGTAATCAGCAAATAACTTCTCTCCTGCTGGTATTTTCCTTTCCAAAGGAAGCTAGCCAAGACCCAAAACAATAATTATATTGTTTAATATGAGATCAATATACAGAACAGGTCTTTAACTTGCAGGTGCTGTCTTTTATGTGAATGATTGGTTCTACTGTATCGTGTGATTTATATGATCCTCTTTTTGAAGAATGTTAATCCAACAACAGACAGTATATTTAAGCCTATTAATAATAAAACTAACTTATTTTTCTCCCTATTGTTTTCCCAGATGTTGACTTACTTTGCTGCATTTGAGGTATTCTTTGAAGAAAATCTGCCAAAGCTATTTGCTCACTTCAAAAAAAATAACTTAACTCCAGATATCTATCTTATTGATTGGTAAGACATTGAAAGCATAATTACTACTTTGCATACTAGCTTATAGCTGCATGTCTATATTCTTAATGTAAGCTCTCTTAGTTGTTTTAATATTTTCTTAAGGCAAAAGTTTTATCTTGTGTTCAGTAATTGAATTTATCAATCTAAATATTTTTTACAGACTTCTCTGATAAGCTTAATATTTGCTTAGCCTTTATTACTGTAGTGCTTTGGAGTTTGAAGCTTCTTTTGCATAAAGCTGGATAACAGTGTTTATGCATATTTAGGACATACCTGAATTCTGAGAAAATAAGGAAGGGTGCAGTGAAGATGTGAGCAGTGCATTATTCCTATGTTACGTGGTTTCAGATCCTATGTAGAGGATCCTAGCACAGGTTGTTTAAAAACTTCAGTAGCATAAAGGCTTTCATGTGTTTCTAATTACTCCAGCCCTCAGCAGACAGTTAGTTACAATCCTTTTATTTTGTGAGATTACCTTTCTTTTTAGCTCTGTGTAATTTTAGCCTTTTTCCTTTGAGGGAGAAAAAAGGCATGAATCTTGTTTGCAGACCTGTCGAATTTCAGGTATGAAGTATTCCAAATTGAGTGTTTGCATTTGTGCCTATCAGGCTTTGGTTTGAGGGCAGCTGAAATATCTCTCCTTGGCCAGCAAGGCTTCATTGCCAATTTTGGAATGATATGAAATCTTTTCCATGAAAATTGGCTTGCCTTTAAATTGTTAGAATCTTCTTCTGTTCTCAGGTATTTGACTGAATAGCTTTAGTTAAAGATGAAACTCCCAGCAACAGCTTTGTGGGTTCTGTTTTTTTTCCAAGATTCATAAGCTATTATTTCAGAAAACAGCCTGTATCTTAATCCAGTTCTGTCTGAACCAAGCTCTCAGTACCTGATGATCTTTCAAAGCTTACTGTTAGTGCTGAGCATGCCGCTGATCTGTTGGACCAGAAATCCATTTCAGGTTGTTCTGTTCAGTCTAACAGCTAGAAGTTTCAATAGTGAACTTTCACCGGATCATCGGATTGCTGAGATATTGAGGATTTTATGAGAGACAGTGGTGAAAACCTTGCTGAAATCAGTGTAAACAGTATCCACTGCTTTTCACTCATCCACCAAGTCAGCCATGTCATCATAAGAGGCTATCAGGTTGTTCAGACATTACTTTGCCTTCAGAGATTCTTTCTCCCGATCACTGTGGGAGGTGATTGTGAGTGGCCTCACAGTGATACCGGGCAGTTTCATCAGCACTCACAAGTTCCTTGATTTGCATGTGCCTCTTGCACAGAGAATGCTGTTACGTGGGTTTTGTTTGATTTTGCAGTTACACTGGCATTAAATTTTAATGCAAGTTGTGTAGAGAAATGAGAAGTGTGATGGCTAGACTCATTGCTCCCAATATTTGTAGATGCTGTCAATTCTTTATGACTGAATGCTGGATCTGTTTAAATGCACAGCAGGAAAATGCCAGAATAACATTGGAATAGGAAAGAAGAAAAGGAAGAAGACAAGGGCTGGCACATTCAGTGACAAGAGGAAAGATGCTGAAATTATATTAAGCCTCAGGAAAGGGGACTACTTGTGTAGTCCTAAGAAATCCTATATTAAATTTCCTCACATTTGTCTTCAGCGAGACAGCTTGTCCCACTACAGCTTTAGTTTTGTTAGACAGTAGGGTTGGTACTTGGCTGTGTGGGATTTTGGTATAATGTTGTCCTCCTAGAAGTGGTAACCATATGGGAGAGTACTGAAACACTCTGGGAACCAAGAGCTGGAGTGCTGCCCCCTCCCCAGCTTTGACAAATCACTGCATGGTGTCATGATATGGAATACCATGGAAAACCATGACAATTACTTAAATACATGTGTACATGTGTTTATATATATGTATATGTGTGTTCGTATATGTGTTTATGCATATATGTGTGCATATATATTTCCTTTGATGCCATGGGAAGCAGATTTAGGGTTTTTTTTTTATGTCCACTTTAAATTTAATTCTTTTTAAGTTTAAGTTTATATCTGCTGTCCTTCCATAGAAATTAGTAGAGAACTAGGCAGAAAGTACTACAGAAAAGATAGGAAGGAAAGTTAGGTGAGTCTGTGTTCTTGCAATGAGGACTTCTGAAAATTCTGTTTAGAATGTTGCCTGTGGCTCCTGGGTGACTGCCAGTTTGAGAGTGAATTTGCTGTAGTACTGATAGCACTGGGAAAAACAAAAGTATTTCTGGAAAAACAAGGATGAGGTTTCAATTACGTTTCAAGTCTGAGAAGAATATGGTGAAGGGGTGCTTTTACAGTTCTGAACCCCGTGAATTCTCTGACTAGACAGACCTTTTGGTTGTGGGTAGAAATCTCTGTGGAACAGCCTTGCCCTATGAACATTACTTTTATTTAAATGCACATTTGTTCTGAGCTCCAGAGGGATTCCTGCCGCTATTCTGGTGGCTGGCATGGTTACTGTGCAGGCATGTATGCAGTAAATCTCAGTTGGTGCCAGCTCCAGGAGGACTCCAGCAGCCAGTGCTGTGCAGAGCAGTTGCTGGGAAGCCTTCGTGCTCCTGCTGCAATTACAGTGGAATCAACGTGTCTTCTTTGTGCTGCTTCATGCTACCAGTGCTGCAGGAGGTGGCAATACAATTGTTAGACTTCATCATTTGTTGTGGGCATACGTTCCAAGAAAAAGCAGTTCTGTGCATAAAGGTGGCAGCAGCTGTACAAGCAGTGTAATATTGCTTTGGGTTTTCTTGGGGCTGGTAGAGGATTTAGGGAGCAGAACTCCATGCTGTCTGTCACAGGTAGGCATTGAGGACTCAAAATTTAATCACAAGGGCTGCCTGCCCTAAGTAAGGCTTCCCTTTACAAAGAACATGGAGCTTCAAGCTCAAATTTGGTTCTAGTATAAATTTCAGAAGCTAGGCAGGCTTTTAGTTTTTTGAAGAATGCGAAGGGAATCAAAAGTGCAAAGGCTGTAAAGAGCAATGCACAATCAGGTTCAAGAATGCAGAGGAAATCAAGTGTGCAAAGGCTGTAAAGAGCAGCGTGCAGTCAGGTTCACAGGGAGCAGAGGGAAAATTGTGTGCCTCAGTAGCCCAGTTTTGGCCACTCAGTGCTGTCAGCTGATGTACTGCAGGCTCTTCTGAGCAGAGCAGAATGTGGATTTACAAAGGATGCATGCTGTCTATTTATGGCCTGCTGTTGCTGTACAAGTACCTCTTCATCCCTACTAAGAAAAATGATTTTGGCAATAACTGCAGCCCGGGGCTTTGTTTGTACTGATGGATTGATCAGTGGTTCTATAATACTGCGTTGACTGTGATCGTGCTCTGTGAGCACTAACTTTCTCTTGATGCTGTTTGCTTGTTATGACAGAGGGCCAGGACAGTTTGTGCAAATGTTTGTTGTGGGCACTTCCAGTGAAATGTCTGTGACATCAGGAAAAGCACAGCCCATGCCGTGCCATTAACACCTCACTTCCCAAAACTGAATTTCAATATTATGCTTTAAATGCATGCCTCCATTTCAGAGAAAGAATAGATCAGAAACTCAGGCAGCAATTCAGTCCAAAGATCACTCGTGACATTCTGTTTTTCCTAAATTTGGGGTAGTTGTTACCAGACTCCAAAAAATCAGTCTCTGCAGAGTAAGGTGAAATACTGCGTTGCCATGTAGTACTCTTGAGTGAGAGAACGTGGCTTGTTGGGTGCTACTGACCTGATTAAATTGCTTGGAAGCCACCCCAGTATTTGTATCAGCACATTTTAGAATGCAGTCAATTTTGCTAAGTTGCTGTGTTGCAATCAGCATTGTATTCTATGTATTTTTTTTCCCCTTATTAGAAACTAAATAAATGCTTCTACTTTCTTCAGCTGTGATGATTAAAAAATTGTGCCAAATTAGCTGTTAACAGCAGTCTTACTGCAATAACTCTAAAGATACCAATGAGAACAGAGATTTCGCTATGCAAGACGTAATGCAGCAGACACGAAGAAGGCTGCAGGTTTTGTCTCAAAGCAGATATAGAGGAATTGTTACAAAATGTAGCAGTGATAAAGGAGTACCAGGATAAAGAGAAAGGATCTTAGAGTAAGTTCAAAAAATGAATTAATTCAGCAATTTCCCCACTGCAACTGAGAGGTTGCAGAGGGATTCATGCGTAAAAGAGATGTGGCAAAAGAATGTGTGGTAGAAGAATATGTAAAATCTGAGTGGTGTCATCATTGCTGTGCAGGAGTTGTCAGTCCAAAATCTGGCATACCTGCCCTCAGCACTGTTGCTAACAATGTTTTTATGAAGACAATTTATAAAAATAAAAGAGGAGGAAAACAAAACAGAGCCATGATAATCGAATCATGGTAACGGTGCTTTCTTTGTAAGCAAGACTCTGGTCATATGCTTTTCCTGTCCCAGACAGGTCAGGATTTTATGCATCTCCTTCAAAGTACGTGTGTCCTAGGTGGGTCTGGAAGGAGCAGGAGCGTGTATCTGGTATTTCTTTCAGAGAGCAGCCAGAAACCTGTGTTTCTGTTTCTCTGATGCTGGACATCTCTGTGAGCTGCTGTCTGCACCTGGCTGGGACTTGTAGTGAGCTGAAAGAGCTGCAGGCGGAGACTCATCCTGCTCTCCAGTGCAAACAGATCACATCCAAGTCGTGTGCTGGCGTTGCTGAGAGCTGCTGCAGCTGCTTTATGGCTGTCATAAATTTCTGCTGGGTTTCAGAGCAGTAGCTCAGATGTGTAATAAAAATGTCTTCCAGTAGAAAATGTTTTCAGAGAGCAAATGCTGTATCAGTTCTTAGAAATGACTCCTCCTGTTGTACCACTGCTTGTTCTGGGAGGCCCGATTCCGTTTCGTAGGGCTTGATGCATTTCATGCTGGTGTTAATGAAAGTTAATTGACTAGTGAAAATCTTGCAAATTGCACTTCCTTATGAATTATGAAGAGATCAGTGTCAAATCCCTTGTTTGAAGTGACAGCTTTTTATCCAACTAAATCTTTTCCTAAGAAAGCAGAGTTCTCATAAATAGGTGTGACTGTTTTTTCTGACAGTTAATTTTCTGCATAGTTGCAGATTTAACACATGTGGGTTATTCAGGTTAGGTCTGATTCATGACAGAATAATAGCTTCTGGGAATAAAATGGAGCAAAATTAGGCATTGTTGCTTATCTTTAACCAGTGCCAATTACTGGCTGGGAGTTTGCCTGCTGTGTGGTGACCAGGAAGGCACTCTGCTGAATTGCTTCCTATTACACTGCTCTTTTTAAATGGAAAACCCATTGCTGTTTCCTGTACACGTGTATGTGTGCATATAAGTCCTAATTCTGCTGTGTAAGCATTCTGTAATGAGATGTTGTGATGTGGCATTGTGACTGTACAAGAGTGTTGAAAGAATATACAAGTTCTGCAGTTCAACATGTCAGTCAGTAACCCAAATAAGGGTTGCTGCTATTTTTTTTAAATATATAATAATATATTATGTAATATGACCAGTAGTATTTTTTTCATTCCAGACTCTACCACGTTATTATATAATATGCTAACTTTTTGGTGAACAGAATTTTAATATTTTTCTACTTTTTATTAGAAAAAAAAAAAAATCATCATCTGAATTTGCGCAAGTGCAATCTGGCCTTGCACCTTGTAAAGTGGGATATTGCTCAGTTTTCCCAATGTGTGCTGAGAAAAGCTTGCTAATTATGACACATCAGTCCAATAACCTTAAGTAAAAAAGATACTTCAGAAAGCCTTTGATTATTAAAATTTACTGGCAAAATATGTTAATTAGTATTTTATGTCTCTCTGTGTATCTATTCAGCATCATTTTTTTAAGGAAAACTGGAATATCTTGAATAGAAAATTGGAGAGGGTGGGGAGTGGAGAGCTACTGTTAGATTCAGCATCCTTAAATATAGATGTTGTGTTAATGTAGGAAGGTTTGATTTACGTCTGAGATTTTGCTGACCTCTGCTGGAGAAGGAATTATTTGCAGTTTTACCATGACACAAGATGTGATGCATCTCTGGAGCAATACTCTCTTTTTAAATTTTCAAGGGGAAAGATTACTGTGACTCTTTTCCCTTGCATACTGTCACTTGATTCCAGTAAGTGTAACAGTTGGCACTTTTTGAGGTTATGATGTTGTACTGTTATGTCTTTTTTAGGGTCAGGGAAGGAAAAGAGTACCTTTGCCTTCCTTGCTGCAAAGGCATCAATGGTTTGATGAAGGAGGAATTGTTCTCTTGGCAGTTAACAAAATGTGGTTTTAGGCACAATTAGCCACTGCTGTTTCCTTTGCTGTTTGGAGATCACATCTGTCTTAAGAGTGTTATCACAGCCACCTGCTCATTCTTTCTGGAAATCTTGCCTATCTTGTTCAACTCACCACACACCAAGCTGATCCTCCAGAAGTCACTCTATTATTGCTTTGCCAGCGAATCCAGTCGTGGACACTGAAGTAATCGTCATCTTCTCCTTCATCTAAATCACAGAATCCCTTTTTTAGTTTGTCTTAAGATTTAGATTTTTGTGTCCTCGCAGCTAAAACTGCATGAATCTTCAGTTCTAAAGCGATGATGATTTTTCTTTAATTATACTAGTGGCCAGGGCATGCCCATCAAAAAATCATCTATATTTTTCTGATGGTGTGATTTAAAAAAAAACAACCTGGAAAATGCTATAACTGTTATACCAGCATAGCACAGTTTTGTATTATTTCAGATTTGCTATGCTGCAAATAGTAGGAATACTTTGGAAATACAAAGGGGCTATTCAAATAAACACATTTGAGAAACCTCAATAATGAGCAGTCTGTGTACTTCTCTGAGGATCCATACATTGTCCTTGTGCAGTAACTCAGAAAATGTTACTCTGTTTTTCAGGATATTCACATTGTACAGCAAGTCTTTGCCACTAGACTTGGCGTGTCGTATCTGGGATGTGTTCTGCCGTGATGGAGAAGAGTTCTTATTTCGTACAGCCCTGGGAATATTAAAACTTTTTGAAGATATTTTGACCAAAATGGATTTCATTCATATAGCCCAGTTTTTAACAAAGCTACCAGAAGACTTACCTTCAGAAGAATTCTTTTCATCTATTGCTGCCATTCAGATGCAAAGTAGAAACAAAAAGTGGGCTCAGGTAAAGGGAGTGTTGATCTTTGGTTAACAGATAACTGTGCTGTACCCGTGAAGGATGATGTTTGGTAACATCTAGGAGAATACTTTAGCAGACACAGGAAAGGTAGGGTGACTTAGCTCGCTTTGTGTGTTTAGTGTAGAAGTGCCCCCAAACAACAGACTTTGTTGCTGAACTGTGGAGCAAATAGATCTGCAGAGAGAGACCTGGATGTCCTGGTGGACGACAGGTTGGCCATGAGGCAGCAGTGTGCCCTTGTGGCCAAGAGGGCCAATGGCATCCTGGGGTGCATTAAAAGGAGCGTGTCCAGCAGGTCAAGGGAGGTGATCCTCCCCCTCTACTCTGCCCTGGTAAGGCCTCATCTGGAGCACTGCGTCCAGTTCTGGGCTCCCCAGTACAGAAAAGACAGGGATCTCTTGGAAAGAGTCCAGCGGAGGGCCACAAAGATGGTGAAGGGCCTGGAGCATCTCTCCTATGAAGAAAGGCTGAGTGAACTGGGTCTGTTCAGCCTTGAGAAAAGAAGACTGAGAGGGGACCTGATCCAGGTCTATAAATAACTGGGGTGTGGGGGCCATAGTGGTGAGGCCAGTCTCTTTTCAATGGTGAGTGGAGACAGGACAAGGGGAAATGGCTGGAAACTGCAGCATAGGAAGTTCTGCACAAATGTGCGCAAGAACTTCTTTACAGTGAGGTGACGGAGCACTGGAACAGGCTGCCCAGGGAGGTGGTGGAGTCTCCTTCTCTGGAGATGTTCAAGACCTGCCTGGATGCCGACCTGTGCGACCTGCGGTAGGGAACCTGCTTTGGCAGGGGGGTTGGACTCAATGATCTCTGGAGGTCCCTTCCAACTCCTACAGTTCTGTGATTCTGTGATTCTGTCACTGCTTTGTCATCAGCAGCAGAGAAAAAGAGATAGTAGAACAGATTTAGCTGTTGTCTTAGCATTTCTGCAATTCTTATGCCTTAGGTCACAGCTCCCTCGACTTAGTAGCTAAGGAATCCTAGCTCTCTTAGCTGCCTTGAGGTCTTTGTGAAATGCTCTTCCAAGCCAGATTTCGGTGTCATTCTCAGGTTCATTAAAAAGGCTGACATTTTTCCATGAAGGATACTGTTACTGTGGCACAACAAATTCTCATAAACTCATTTGATTGAATAACTTAGGATTTATGCTGCATGCCTTTGAGCAGGAGCTTGCTGTAGTCTCTCAAATTCTAGGACTTTTTGAACAGCCAGCCAGCAGCAGCTCCATTCATACCTGGATTGAACATCCTTGTTGTGATAATACAGGTGATTTTGTGTTGAAGAACAGGCAAGTGTCATGTGATTGCCATATGAGCAATTTAGACTCATTTCTTGTTAATTCTGTTGGGCAGAAGCTTGTTTAAAATCTGTCAAAGTTGCAGTTCTTTGAAAAGAAATGTCCCTAAGGTCATTCAGTTCCTGGACACTTCTTGGGGATGCTGCTGTACTTCAGTGGAGTGTAACCAGAAGGCAGAGAGTACATACTGCTTCAGCAGCATGAGAAAGTAGGTATCAGTGTGCCCTCTACCAAACAAAGTTGTCCATCAGCCATAGAGAATGAAAGTTTTCCATCTGAGGGTGAATGCTGATTTTGACGTAATGCTGGTGTAAACAAATCTAGGGCAGCAGCACTGCTAGGCAAATCCCAGTCAGTGCCATGGTAATAATTCTGAGCAGGCTGCTCACTTGCAATGGTTTTAGACAGTTTATTTATCCTGAGAATGATGACATCCCCTTGGGAAGCTGCTTTTAATTGTACCAGATATGTCTTTATGGGTAAAAATCTCATGTGTGGAGGTTAACTGAGCTTAAACCTTCATTAAATCAATTTGTATTTACTGTGCCATGAGGGCTTAAGGAAGAAGTTTCATGCACTGGGAAAGGTTCTCAATTTGGATAAAGTAACTATATTTAATAGTTTAAAAAGTATTGCTCAAAGCTACTCAAATAGCAAGGTCTTCAGACAGCGGTTTATTGAGTCACTTTTAAAATCTAATATCTTTTTCTCTGTCATTTCTGTACATGCCCAGATACTGGCTGCTCTGCAGAAGGATAACCGGGAAATGGAGAAAGGAAGTCCTTCACTTAAACATTAGCTCTGGCTGCCTCCGGTGACACACAGGAAAAGATGTGAAGTGGCAAAAGTATTTGATATGTATGAGCCTGCAAATCAAAGTGTTACTTCAGATTCTGTTCAGTAGTAAGATAGCCTTAAAGGGGAGAGAGGGGAGGAAAGAAGAAAAAATAAAAGGGAAGGAAACTGGGAGGTAAAACCTTTATAAGTGAAACCGAGGCCTAGCCTTAAACGTCTCGTGGAGCAAGTGCTTGCTGTGGACAGCAGTACACATTTGTATGTTTGATGAGGGCAATTAAACCAAACTATATTAAGGTTTCTTTATTATTTCTCACTGATGTTTTATAATACTGGGCATTCAGCAATGTCAGTTGCTTTGAAAGCCATTCCCTAGTTCTGTTCTTAGGCAGGATATATACTTCCCATGCCCACTAGCTGGATCTGGATTTTAAATAACTGGTGCTGGAATTTAAATGATGTAAGGACCATTCCTTTAGAAATGCTTTTTGTTTTATAGGCTGTGGGTCCCATTTACCAAAGAAATCATGTAGATGTAGAACTACATTCCATCCTTTAAGAAAAAAAAGAGTCAAGGAAGTACACTTGGGAGAGAAATCGCACTAGCAGTGTAAAACCAATTATTCTTTAAGATGCCTTGGAAATTCACGTTCCTGTCTGAAGTATATACAGCAAAAGTTCCATTAATTTGGCTAGATGGCAAACTCAGCAGGAGTGGGTATAGTATTAAGCTGGCATTATTTCCCAGCTGTACTCTTTCCCCCATTTAAACCCAGGGTCACATAGTACTAAATGGATGCTTCTGTGTCTCTTCTGGGGCAGTGCCATTTCAGGGCACTCCCAGCTACTGACTTCTGTGCCATCTGTCCAGTTGTGCTCATAAAACTGGGCTGAGCAGAAGAATTGAGAAATGGTTAAAAGGAATTTGTGCAGCTGTTTTAAACCCAGCTCTGCTCACTGGCAAAACTGAGGAGGAAGGGGGTAGGGTAGAAGTTACATAAGCCTGAAAAGAAAAGCCTGTGGGGAGCTCTTGAAGCTGCTGCTGCCACAGTGGAGAAGCATGTGGAGTTGAATTTGATTAAGTAATGAGGGAAAGAAGTTTACTGGGAAATAGGCCAGAGAAATACTATCAGGACGAGTTCAGGCTGTCATTTCCTGGCATTTTATCCAGCCTCTAATACATGTGAGCAAGTTACAGAGAGCAGATGGCCATTGCTCAGTTGTTATACAGGTTAGATTCCCTCTGCATTCAGATGAATGCTGAACTGTAAAGCACAGGTGCCTCTGATTTACAAGAATGGTGATTGTAGAGTGTAAAATCTGTTTATAAATAATTATTACCATTGAAAAGGGAAACTAACTGAAACAATATTTGTTAACTCTAAGCAGGAATTACTAAATCCTTTAGCTATATGGCCATAGGCTTCCCAGAGTTTTTTGTTCTGTTTTGTGCTCAGTTTTTGGCACTGACTGATGTAAAAAAAAAAAATAATAGTTGCACACTGCTCAACTCAGCATACAGTGTAAGGGCTGTGGGACACAATCAATTTATTACAGACACTGTTTCTACAAGTGATACTTTGACTGTAATTTTAAAAAGAGGGAAAGGAAGATTTCTTGGTAAGTCTTTTGAGACTCATAATCCCTTTGGAATATATGTAATGCAGATGCAGCTTAGAAGTCTGTTACCTCATTGGCCTTTTTTCCTGTCCACTTTGTGTACCTGGCATAATAGACGTGGTTTTTTTGGTTGCCCACCTGAATTTCTCCAGAAGACTTCTTTAGGTCATCGCTTACTGAAAACAGACATTGGGATGTGACATTGAGAACATATTAATTCTCCCAGGATTTGTGTATCTGTATAGAATGGTACTTGTATGCCACGTTGCTTTGAAGTGCAATAGAAAGCTGGAAGGTCAGTAAGTACTTTTTCTAGTACAATAGCAAATCTGCCTTTTCATGATGGGCATGAGAGGCCTAACATCTGCAACATTTGCACTAAGCTTTTAAATGATTTATCAAACACACAGACAACTCTCCCTGCTATACTTTGTGGGTGGTACCATAACTGGCTTTGTGAGTTTAGTCTGCGTTGTAACTGGGTGCATATTTCTGTTCAAAGCAAGTTGTCAGTGTGGCTCACCTGTCTGGTTGGAATGCGTTCTTGAGCCACTGGGTGTTTGTCTCAGCCATCTGCAGCCTGTTTTCTTCTCAAAAACATGTTGAATGTAACAGTGAAAATAGGCATAGTTGTGAGAAAAGGCCTGCTGCAACACTTGTGCACTGTTTGTAACTTGCAAATGTAATTATTTTGGTCTGTGATTCAATCTTTCTGTTCCTAGGAGATGTATATATTTTCTAGATGATTTCTTTGTGTATATAAGGTATGTTCTTTAATGAAGAAAAGCAATGCAATAAGGAGGAGCTTTGCACAGTTTATTTTCAAACAAAATGCATTTGGAAAAAAAATGACCTGCCTAAAGATGCAATTGTTCCAACTTCTCAGTAACTTGATTTGAAGATAACACTTGAATTTTGATATGAACAGAGATGAGTCGTAGTGGTTTAGAATAACTTGCCACCAAGCTTCCTAAGTTTCTTGCGGCGTACCAAATCTCTTCATTATTAAGAAAGGTTTCTGTAATCAATTCAGGGATTGCATAAAAAATTCTGATAACGTTACTGTTCAGGTGCTCAAGGGTATCTGTAACATCGTGCATGAGGTGTTCTCTCATTGAAGTGTCCCCATCTCAGCAGACTTTTTTTTTTTTCACGGGTTTAAGGAAAAAAAAGCTGCAATACACCACAGGTTTGCCACTGTCTCAGTACATGCAGCAGACCAGAGAAACCAGAACATTGCCACCAGGTTTGGAATTTTGTACAACCCGCACTTTATTGCAAAGCTGTTTTGCAACTGCCGTCAGCAATCAGTCATCAACGTGTTTCATTCAGAAATTCAGTTTCATTCAGAAAGGTACCTTCTAACAGCTCATTTTTGAATGTTTTAAAAACTAGACACGTAGAGAACTGTTGATACATCCTCTGTACATCATGTTTAAATTGTTTTTATGTAGTTATCTGTCGGTTTTGTTTAGATACGTGTATCAAACTGGAACTTTTTTCAACTGTAAATATATGGTTTTATTAAATAAAGTCATGTAAAGTTACCTTACTCACCTGCTGTCAGTGCAATTGAGAAACTGAAAGTTCAAGTATCTTCTTGCGCTGTTCGGTCTCCAGAAATGTTCAGTGAGTGTGGATGAATGTCAGTGGGTGCCATTTTTTTCCACGTGGAGAAATTCAGTGACACATTTGCTTCATGCGCGCATCCTTTTTGTCAGGCAGCCTCTCTGCTGCTCATCATCCACTGCTATTTATTTAAAACAGTTCTGTGGAACACCAGAAGGGCCTCTCTCTCGACTTGTGCAGAAACCACTCTTGGATCGAGAGAAAATCTCACATCTGGTTACATGGGTCGTGGTGGAAGTCCTGACTTACAATGTCTTGGTCCGTGATAAGCATAAGTGGTTGGCACTTGTCTGTTTTCACAGTCCAGCAGCAGCCAGAGGTACATTTACTGGTATGTTGTGAAGTTATTGCTTGTGCAGTCTGTTTTCATGAATAGAGGTTGTGAGCTACTGGAGATACATTGCACTTAGTAGGACACAATTGTTTCTGTATCATGACATCAGCATCCCATGCCTTCGTCAACAATGACGCTACTCCAGCAGCAGCGAGAGCTGCGGGTGTAGATCTGTCACACTGCCTCTTTTTCCGTGAGCCGTGTGGGAATTTGAAGAATACGTTGTTTTGAAAGTGGAAGCTGCTTCCTGTCTGGTGAAGCTGAGCTGTATGATTATCCCTTGTAACAATTCCTCCCTCTCTCCCCCCTTTTTTCTGTGTTCTAGAATTCTCACACACTGTCCTTGAACAGTGCAAAGGGGCTGAAGCTGTGGTGGGCTGATGCTACTCTGTACCTCATCACACACCACGTAGAGCCTGCTAAAAGACAAAAGTATTAAAGCTCTAGATTGGGATGAGAAGTTTAACATATGTATTTGAAGTAGTAAACCTTTCATCTTGTACACTAACAAAACAGATCTTGCAGCCAGTTCTGTTGACAGAATGAGTGAGGGATTGAGCTTCTGTAGTAAGTTGGCTGTATGCAAGTCGGGTTTGCTGTGAATACCTCATGTTCCTCCTCAGCCCTCAGCCACATCTATGTGGAACCTTAACCCCTAGAGTTAATTCTTCATCTCCTAGGACCTGTCTGGAAGGCACAGGTGGTGGCTGTACAGATGAAGTTGTTACTGAATTGTAAGAACCGGGAAAGAGGTTGCCAGAGTCAAGGTATGAATTAGAGCTCTGGGTGCTCTGCTTAAACAACACTGCTGTGGCCTCGCAGGACTCAGCGTTTGAGATGGTTTTCTAGAAGTGTAGGCTTTTGGCTGTGCTCTTGTGCACTGTTTTAAATAGGAGGTACGTGTAGGTGGCTTCATTGAGAAATGGGTACAGTGATCTCCTAATGCATCACGCTGATACATCATACCTAAGTCTTTTCCAGGAGCACACGTGTAATACCTTCCTCAAAAAGAAGCGTGTTAAGAAATGAGCGGTACGGACAACTCTGTGGTTTGTATCTTTTCAATGCTTTATTTTCATCCTCAAGGTAGAAATGAATTGGCTTCCCTCATCTTTTCCTGAATTTCCCTCTGTTTGAGGATCAGTTCGGCATGGTGACGTTTCAGCACTTGCAGCTGCTGTTGTAACAACTCCACGGCATTCACCTTCTCCTCAAAGTCCCGCAGCAGCATCTCCTCTCCAAGCAGCCCGCGTTGCTGCTGCAGTTTCACGTTGCGTGCCCTCAGCCTGTCTCTGGCCCGCTTGCTCTTGCTCAGGGCGTCCCTCTTCTGCAGCAGGACGCTCATGACGTCTCTCAGCTCAGCCTTCCGGCCTCGGTTCTCAGCTTCCACAAACTGCAGTTTCTCCCTGACGTCGCCGAGGATCCGTTCTGCATTAGCGACCTTCTTTTTCAGCTTCAGGACCTCGTCGTTGAGGCCGTCCAGCTTTTCGTTGAGCTTCTGGTTCTCTTTCTTCATGTGACTGATCTCTGCGAAGTGGTGGCCTTTCAGCTTTTCTCCGTGGGCTCTCAGGACGCTCTCCAGGTTTCGGACCTCAAGCTTCACCTTGATGTTTTCCAGCCGGGCCTGGAGGGGCAGAAGTACAAGGAGGGCTGGTTCCGCGCCTCTCGTGTCCGGCGCGGCACCAAGGATCGCGGCACGGCGCTCGCCGCGCGCCCGGGAAATCCTCCGCCCTTCGGGAGAGCGGACGGAGCCGGGCGTTCCGCACTCACCTCTCGCAAGGACATCTCCTTCTCCTGTTCCCGGGCCTGGATGTCGCCCACCGCCCTGAGAGCCGCCTCCCTGCCGCCCCGCCGCCGCGAGAGGGTCTGCACGGCCACGGCCTTCTTCCGCGCCTGGAAGGCGGCCCAGGCGGCACTGGCCGCGGCCTCGCTCTCCGCGCAGTCCCTCTGCCGGGCGTCCACCCGCCTCTGCCAGCTCTCGGCCTCCTGCTCCCGCCGCCGCCACAGCTCTTGCAGCTCCAGCAGCCGCCGGGAGAACAGCTCCTGCCCGCCCGCCTCGTCCGCACGCCGCTCGCCCCGCTGCGGCCGCAGCGCGTCTCCCAGCAGGAGCTGCAGGCGGCCGTCCGCCTGGTGCAGGCGCTGCCGCTCGGCCTCCAGCGTCCGGTACTCGGCCAGCAGCGCCGCGCGCTCCCTCTCCTCCGCCTCCTGGGCTTCGGCGCCGGCCGTGGGTTCCGGCTCCCCGCCGGCGTTGGATTCCTCCGTGCCGCTCTCCGCCTCCCCCGTGCCCGGCGCGGTTCCTTCGGGCTCCGGAGGCTCCGCCGGGTCCTCGGACTCCCCGCTCCCCGCGCTCAGCGCGTCGGGCTCGCTCTCGGGAACCTCGTTATCCCCGCTCCCCTCTCGCTCCTCCGCCCCGGGTTCCTCCGCCGCCTCCATGCCGCCGCCCGTCGGCTTCCCCCGTTGTCCGGGCGACGGGACTCGGCTCTGCCGGCCCCGCCTCTCCCTCCGCCCCGAGGTCCCGCCCTGTCTTCCCGGCCGCCGCTCAGCGGCGGGGTCGCCCGGGGTCGCCTCTGCGATTGGCCGCCGGGAAGGAAACAGGATTCCGCTCGGCCAATCGCGGCCTCTCGTTCATTTTAATCCCCCCCGCGCCCGGGCGTTTCGTCTCCATTGGCCGCGATCCGGAGGGGCTGCCCGAGCCCTCCTCACACATTGGCCGTCCGGCGAGAGGCTCCTCCCGGCGGGAGGGCTGCCATTGGCCTCGTCCGAGCGGGGGCGGGGCCGCGCGTGCGTGCGGGGCGGCGGCGGGCGGGGTAAGATGGCGGAACTGGGGAAGAAGTACTGCGTGTACTGCCTGGCCGAGGTGAGCTCCCTGCGCTTCCGCTGCACCGAGTGCGCCGACATCGAGCTCTGCCCCGACTGCTTCTCGGCCGGCGCCGAGATCGGCCCGCACCGCCGATGGCACGGCTACCAGCTGGTGGACGGCGGCCGCTTCACACTGTGGGGCGCCGAGGCGGAGGGCGGCTGGAGCAGCCGGGAGGAGCAGCTGCTGCTGGACGCCATCGAGCAGTTCGGCTTCGGCAACTGGGTAAGGGTCGGGCCGCGCCGGGCTGCGGGGCGGGGGCTGCGGGGCGGCTCCGTCACCTTCTGGGGCGGTGTCGTGGCGCGGCTCTGGGCGGGGGGAACCCAGAGCCCTCCCGGTTCTCGCCCTGCTGTGGGGTCGGGCTGCCCGGGGCGGCCGCTGCTCTCCGTGCACCTGTTCCTGCTCACCGCCCTCGAAGTGAAGCATTTCTTCTTTACGTCTACAGCTTCAGTATCCCTTGTTTCAACTTAAAGCCGTTCTCTTTTCCTTACCGCTATAGGCTGTAAATATTAACTTTCCTTTTTCTCTGTTGCTCTAAAAACGAAGCTGTAAGTGAGCAGAACCCTGGCGGGTGATGCAGTGAGCTCGGGAACCGTCGCAGTGCTGAGCTGGGTTGTTGAGGTAGCAAAGGGTGCTGATCGTGTGCATGGTGAGCAGACAGGGCTGCTGTCCCCATAGGCAGCTCAGAGGCAGTTTGTTGCACCGATGCTTTTTTCTTTCTTTCTTTCTTTTTTTTTTCATGGCTTCCTGTGTTCTCGATGCTTTTCTTGTCCCTTTCGCACTTGTAAATACTGTGCTGGTGTTCATGGTGTGGCAGAGCTATTGTTGGAAGAGTACAGGTCTTGTGAGTTGGTTTTTGAGGGAAGGAGGAGTGCGTGCTCCAATGAAGATGTAATGGGAACCATCTTCTTGCCCCTCCTTGTTTTCCATTTAGGAAGACATGGCCGCTCACGTGGGAGCATCCCGGACGCCCCAGGAGGTGATGGAGCACTACGTGAGCATGTACATCCATGGCAACCTGGGGAAGGCCTGCATCCCCGACACCATTCCCAACAGGGTGACGGACCACACGTGTCCCAGCGGCGGCCCTCTCTCTCCCAGCCTGACCACGCCGCTCCCGCCCTTGGACATATCGGTGGCTGAGCAGCAGCAGCTGGGCTATATGCCGCTCCGGGACGACTACGAGATCGAGTACGATCAGGATGCTGAGACTCTGATCAGCGGCCTGTCTGTGAACTACGACGACGATGACGTGGAGATAGAATTGAAAAGAGCTCACGTAGACATGTATGTGAGAAAACTCAAGGAGAGACAACGGCGGAAGAACATTGCGCGAGATTATAACTTGGTGCCGGCCTTCCTGGGGAAGGATAAGAAGGACAAGGAGAAAACTCCCAAGCGAAAGATCACGAAAGAAGAGAAGGAGTTGAGGCTGAAGCTGAGGCCTCTGTACCAGTTCATGTCCTGTAAGGAGTTTGAAGACTTCTTTGAGAACATGCACAAGGAAAGAGTACTTCGAGCGAAGATCCGGGAACTGCAGCGGTATCGCAGAAATGGAATCACCAAAATGGAGGAGTCGGCAGAATATGAGGCAGCCAGACATAAACGGGAGAAGAGGAAGGAGAACAAAAACATAGCCAGCTCCAAGAGGGGGAAGGAGGACGGCAAAGAAGGGGAATTTGCTGCCATTGAAAACCTGCCTGGTTTTGAACTCTTGTCAGACAGGGAAAAAGTGCTTTGCAGCTCTCTGAACTTGAGTCCTGCGCGATACGTGACTGTAAAAACCATCATCATTAAAGACCATCTTCAGAAAAGACAAGGGATTCCTTCCAAGAGTCGCCTTCCCAGCTACTTGGATAAGGTACTGAAGAAAAGGATTTTAAACTTTCTAACAGAGAGTGGCTGGATATCCAGAGATGCATCATGAAACCCAGCGCATCTGAGCACCACGCCAGAGGCCTGACGGGCTCCCTTCTTTTTCCTGCCCTCTCTGGAGATACAGAAATTATCTTATTCGAAACAGACAAACAAAACAACAAAAGCAAAAACAAAAAAACCCACGGTGTTCGTGGTCCGTGCTTTGAGTAGACTTTTGCTTTGTGTCATGAAAAATACTGAATTGCGAAACTTCTCCATTCGACTTCATTGCTCGTTAGAGTACGCTGTTTTTGTTACGTTACTCAAAGAGATTTCTTTCATGTGAACCAACTCCTCAAGTCCAATAGTTCTGGGGTGGTCACGTCACTTCCTGCTGTTGGATAAGTGAGGGTCAATGTCATCCATAATCCTTGCCTTTTTTTTTTTCTTTTTTTTTATTTTGAAGGTGGGAGATGGTTTTCAGCAGACGAGTTCTTCTCCCTGATGTTTTTGTCACAGTGCTGGCAGCCAAGCAAAGCTTGCAGAAATCTTGAGCTGTCAGGCACAGGGTGCAGGGATTGGCGTGGTGCTGCAGAGCTTTTGGAGCCCTGCCCTTAGTAGCACAGCCCAGGTGTCAGGACTTGGGGTGGGAGCTTTTCTGAGGTGCAGCGGGGCTGAGCCGTGACAGGGATTGGTAGATGAGTTGCCTGCAGGTATCTGTGCTGTGTGGGCAGGCTTCTTGGAGAGCTGCGTTCGGCTGCCTGACCTCAGAGTGTGCTTGGCCGGGCAGCTGTATGCTCTGCGCTGGGCTCAGCACTGCTGTGAAGTGGCTGCTTCTGGCCAGCTGTGGCTTAGAACACGCAGAGTTCTGCCCTGGTGAAATCACTGCTTCCAGTTGCAGGGGGAACCTGCCCCTCCTCCTGTATGTGGTACAGGAGGCAGCCTGAGCACCTGCAGCTGCCTCCTGAGTGCAGCTGGGATGGACAGGGACAGGGAGCTCCATTCTGAAGCTCACAGGGGTCACTGAGGTTGGTTTATTGAAAAAGAAAAATTAATTTATATAGATTAAAATGCCCAGCTGCTGTGCTCCTGGAGTGCAGAGTGGTGGATGCAGCCATTGCAGGTTTCTGGCTGCGCGTTCCTTGAAACCTGCTGGACTAAATGTGCTGAGGTCATTGCTGTGGTTGACAAAATGGATCTCAGTTTGCCACAGTGGTCACTTGGGCATAACTGATGTTGTCATTGCTGTGCTCCCTGCCAGGCAGGGCTGGAGTTACAGTGGAGCAGAGCACGGCAGAAACACTTGATCCACACCGTTGTTTTAGTAATATATACCAATTAAGGGAAAGGTGTTCAAGGAGGACTGGAAAAGGTGTTTTTTTTTTTTTTTAATCTTGATTTCATTCTTAGATTCCTGTGCTGGCATCTAACCATCTGAATTAAAAAAAAAAAAAAAAAAAAAAAAAAAAACAAAAAAAACAGGTTGATTCTGTGTGACAGACATCAGTGTTACTGCACCTGAGCCCTGTGCTGGGCAGTGGGTGGCAGCCAGCTGGGCAACAGCTCCACTGTGTGGATGTGCCAGGAGATGGAGCTGACCGAGTTGAGAACAGATGTGAACGCAGGAGGTGTGCTCTGGTTCTGATGCCTTGGGCCATGAGGAGTCCATGACATCTTAAAAACAGTATTAATTCTGCAGCTTGGCAGAGGTATGCTAACCAGAACTGGTTTTGAGTCAGTATCTCCAGCATTATCAGAATAGTGTTACTGCTGAGTTTAGCATACAAAGGGTACAGTTATAAAGCCAGCATTTCTAAGGAGAAGGAAAAACAATAACACAACACACACAAAAACTCTAGTGCCTTTTTGTTTTGAGCTTGTGGTGTTACGTCCCTCCAAAAAAGGAAAGGGCTGTGTGCTCTCTGATGGGATGCTTTGGCTTACCTGGAAGCGGCTTCTCGGGCACCCGAGACAAAGCAGTGCAACTCACTGCAGTGTGCCAGTAGCTTTAAGAACCTCTTCCACCCTGTATGCACGTATAGAGAGCACGTGAGACAAGTTGAGAAGGTGTAAACCATTGATGATTTCCTCTGTCCTTCTCCTGTGGAAAGGAAGCTCAGCCTTTCCAGCCTTGGAGTTATGCAATTTGGTTCTTCCTCTGAGCGGTTCCGGCTGCTGCATCGCACCGGTGCTGTGCTGGAGCCTCAGCTCTGCCTGCAGCTGGGAGGTTAACACAGATGTGGGTTTTCTGATTTATTACTATCTTCCTCAGATCTAAATTTTATATTTCTGAAGTGCTTTGGCACACCTAAGCCTAACTGAAGCAATAGCCTAAAACCCATCTGAACAGTAATTTAAAAATAAAATTATCTAGGCACCAATGACTCATTTAAATGTTGTAGAAATGAATTCTGCGTTTACTCTTTGTAGTTCCTGAATTCCTCAGCCCTTCCAAAATGTTTCTTTGGTGCTAGACGTAACTTATTGAACATCAAGATGAATGTAAAATAAAGTATTTTTAATGTATGAAATATGGATATCGATATTTATTTTATACTTGCAAGCAAATTCAAGGTGGTAAATGTTTGCTGTAGCAAATGCTGATCCCTTGGAAAGGGCTTTCCTAGAAGCAGTGTCTCATTGTCAGCTATGCTTTTAATTTTAAAGGTGACTTGCACTAGAGGATGCTGCTGTCCTGTATTTTCAGATGGAACCCATTTAGTCTAAGCATTCCTTTGTTACGAGCTGCTGTTTTGTTTTCTCAAGCTGAGGTGCAGTTGTCTTAATCTGGCAACTTAGTAGAGCTGTGCTGCTTCTCGTGTGGTGAAGGGCTGACAAAAAGCGTGGCAGAAGCTCTTCAACTTTGTGTCTTGTGTTTGTCAGGAAGTGCTTCCTTTACTGTACAGATATCCTGGGCTTCGTGTCGCTAATGAAAAGGTGCTTGATTTTGTTTTGTTTTTTTTTATGCTTACTGCTCTGGACTTATTTTCTAACAAAAAATAATGCTAATGGTAGTATCTGCCCTAACAGCATTGATGTAAGCCTGTGGCAAAGCACTAACCCGTCAGCTGTGCACTGATCTGCTCCCGATAGGGGCAGCAGTCAGCCTGCTGTAATGCTGTACGGTGCTTCCATCAGTCCCAGCCTTGTGTTACAGTACAACTCACCAAGTAGCAAAGGAGCGTTAGCCTTCATTCTGTGCATACAGCCCAGATCAGGTGGGCTCGTTACGGCGCTCTGCTTACAGCCCCTCCTGCCCTACCTTCTGCTGCAGTCCCAGTGAGAGTTAAGAACAGCATTAGGTTTGCATTGGAGCCTCTGCCCGTAAATGGCCTTGTGAATGAAAGCACTCTGCTGTTCTTCTCTTGCGTGGTGGCTGCACCAGGTTTCTTTGCAATTGTAATCGGCCTTTTGGTTTACTGCTCTTTCTTGCAAGGTGTTTTTGCATGTGCCCCAGGTGCTCTTAAAGAGATGATGAATTAAATACTGTGAAGGAGGGTGCCTGGTGAGCACCCCGGCTCATCAGCTTCTTCCTTGAAAGGAACGTTGCACTCATTTGCGTCGTGTACTGGTGTAGCTGTGCCAGACACAAAACGTCTGTGCTGAAATCATGTAAAACCTAACTGATGTTGTGCACACTCAGCATTTTACTAGGTTTTTGCATTGTATGTTGGTAAATAAACTTGTATTAAAGTTTCTTTCCATTATTAATTGCACTGTAACATAGCCCTTTTTCCTCACTGACCAGCTAAAGCCCTGGCAGCAGTGACTAGAGATGCATTTTAGCTCCATGATGATGCGTGGAGAAGTGCTTGTAACAAACTAGCTCGGGCAGAGCTTTATTAACAGCTTTATTAGCTGCTGTCATGCTTAAACTTCAGAGTCATCCACTTTTTTTATTTCTTCAGTGCATTCTGCTGTCATCTATCAGCAGAGGTGCTTGGAGAGCTCAGTAAAGACTTCCCTGTACACTACCTCCTCTGAAGGGGCAGACCAAGGAAAAGGAATTATTTCATTCAGATGTTCAGAATTCACTTAGTTTTAAGGAAACGAGCGTGAGTCCTGTGCCAAACACTCAACAGTAAGTTGTGTGTAGCAACACCTTAAATGAAGTAACGTAGTGCAAAAAAGACACTCTAAGGAGCTGGTAAATTAATTACAGAAACCTCAGTCTCAACCGACATGTGAACTGAAGAAGCTCCTTAATCCAAACAACCAGCAGTGAGGATGGAAAACACAGAAGTCCTTCCTCTCACATTACCAGATGCTAAATAATATGTGTAACTCTGATGTTTCAGTCTGGTGTGTTAAGTGAATGGGCTTTGAGGATGTGAGGGAAGACACTCTGTCAGATGTGTAGTTTGGCATGTCCCATCCACTCCTATCAACATGACCAGCAGCAGGTGAAGCTACACATGACAAGAGCTGTGTATGGGAAAGCTCTGTTGCAGCCTAAGATCCAAGGTGAGTAAACACAAGAAATAAAGCAGAGTTCACGTTTTTGTTTGAGCCACTTACAATGCAACTACTTGTGCAGTTCTAAATGTAGCAGATACCAAACTCTGAGATACTCACTTCTTCAGGTATTCTGACTTTCAGTGGGGTTTTAACTACAGTTTGCATAACAAACTGATTGCATGGAAGTTATAAGTCTATCAAAATCCTTTAAACCAATTTATACAATATTAAATTCAAAATCCAGAGATAGCATAAGTTGTATTGGTTCTTCAATGCCATACAAGTATTAGATGGTTTTCTTGAGTCAACTTGACTACTGATCTAAAAGGGCTGAACAATTACAAAGGATGTCCGCTCTCCCTTGCCCTTTATTTTCAGATCAGAATTCACAAATGTTTCTACTTCAGTTGTTGAGAGGGGTTGTTTCTGAATAGGCATTCTACAAAAATGGGTGCTTACATCAGCCAAAAAAAACAACAGATACTTGCAGAGGATTGGTTATCTGTACAACTTCACCCACTTTTGCAGTTTAGTGTTACAAAGCAAAAGGACCCATTTGAACCACCGACTGGATCTTCAGTTTACACAGTGATAAACACAAGATTGCAGAATTGTGAGCGTTTTGTTCATTTCATTTTAATGTACCTTCAGTAGCCATGATTGTAACAAATATTACTGACAGAAGAGAGCTGAAGGAACGCTGTTGAAGGCCACTAAGCAACAGAATGTCACTGTCTGCTTCATTTTCGCTGGGAGACCTCAACTGGTTCACTGAAACCTCTTGGGGGACAGAGGGGTAAGGAAAGCACGGTGTAAGAGAAAAACCATCCAGCTGTTTAATAATGGAATGGCATTGTGTGATCTGATTCAGCGGCTAAGCGTCTTTCACAACGCCCACGAGGGCAGGCCGCAGCGTGCGCCCATGCAGCTTGTAGCCAATCTTGGACACTAATGCAATGGTGCCAGGCTCCTTCCCTTCCATGGGAGCGTGGAACAACGCTTCGTGTTCGTAGGGATCGAACTTGGCTCCGACGGGGTTCAGTCTGAGCAGCCCGTGTTTTTTGAACACTTTCTGGATCTGTACTTCTGTCATGACAAGACCTTCGTACAAGCTCTTCAGGTGAGGATTTTCATCCTTAATTTCTTCTTTTGGAACACTTTCTGTTGCTTTCTCCAGAATGTCTGCGACTTCTAGCAAGTCCTTACAGAAGCTCTGAATACCTAAAAAAGAAAGGAAAGGGGAGGGAGGAAAGCAAGTATTAAAACCAACACCAACAAACAAAATGAAAGCTATGCTGGTGAGATGACATCGACAGTTAACTCTAACAAGTTACCAAAACCTTCAGATGGCCTCACGTCATTTCCTTCTATTAAGGAATGGATCTTCTGTCTCTCACACGGTGGGATTCACCTGAAGACCAAAGCATTATATTGCTCTATTTCTACTCTTTAATCTGAGATACAAAGAGTTTTTGAGGAAGAAAAAGTTTGTAATCAGGCTGATAAGGAATCTTAAGAGGTGAGCAGTGATTCCTCCTCGAATGAACAGAACGCTCATAACCCCCCCTCCCACTACAAACTGCTCTTACAGAGTGAGCCAGAGGCTGCACCTCATGCTGAGTGATTCCTGGGCCAGCAGCAGTTTTGAAGCTGATCTCCAGCTCGCCCTAGAAGAATCTGGACTCATCTCACTTCAGGTACAGTGTCTCAAGCAATCGCAAAAGACCAAGACAACTCAGTGGAACAACGCATTTCTTTGCAGAGGTATGATGATGACAAAGTGCACTGAGCTGTGGTAGCCTTGCTCATTTCTTCTTTTAGGCAGGGTTAGACTTTATAACTCTATCCATTATTTTCTCCTCACCAGGAAGAGCGCAGTACCAGAAGACAATGAACTACAGAAGCATCTTGCAGGATCTGTAAGGATGAACTAGTTCTCAGGAAAAGGTCACTTTAACAACTGCACAACTCTATTTAAAGACTTGAGCTTTTTACAGAACTGTGTCTGAAAGTGTCCAGTGAGTTCCCAAAATATTAGGATAACAATCAAAACTTTAAATTCAGCCTACAACTTTGGCTAGGGCCGAACTGTCCCAAACATCAGCTGTTGATTGCTCTGGATCAAACCAGACAGCAATTTGTTCAGAAAGGGATTTTTTATTTTTTCTATTATTTTTAGCATAAGTTATTTCTGTAGACAGCTGTCACTGCATCTCTCTGGACTTAGTCCCCTATGGACAAGTTTAAGAATGAATTTCCTTTAAGAAAAAAAAAAAAAAGCAATCCCCACTGAATGATGAAACTTACAGTCACACATTAACTATGATAATGTTTAAATGAGAAACTTTATTTGAATATTTATTTCTATCATACATCTCTGGGCTTAGAGATAACTCCAAGCCTTTCTGCACTACACAGCACAGCAATCAAACAATGCTTTTTGCAAATGAACTTCAGGATGAAGCATTCAAATATCCATGAAAATGGTACAGAACTATGAAACAAAGAGATGCTTTTTTTAACCACACACATTAACTGCAGATTCTGCATGTAGAAATTAAAATGTCTGCATTCAGAATAAAACTACACAGCTCTGCAGTGCAGCAAGAGAGGATAGCTAATATTTCAAACCAAAGTGGCAGTCAAGTACTAAAAGGAAGCTCTTCTGCTACAGCGTTCACACACAAACAAGGAGCTCTGTCTCAATGTCAGAACGCTGTGTCAGATGTCAGTGAGCTGCTGGAGGCTGATGTTTCCAGCATTCCTTAAAGCCCACAGCTGTATGTTCCCTACCACTGCACTGCCTCTGTTTGAAAGCTATGGCTTTCACCAGAAGAGGAATGTTATTCAAATATGAAAGGTAAAACAAATGAAAACTTCCACAAAATGAACCACCTCAGAAACCATGCATCAATAACAAAAAAACAAGCAACACAGCAAGCATGCCAGTATTCCATCCTCACCCTTGGTTTTTGAAGTCTGCCATGGGACCAAGCGTATAAAAAGGCAAACTTGAGGCTGCAACCTTATTAGAAACATCTCCTAATCCTGTACCTTTAGAAAACCAGGTGCCAAATTCAAACAAAATTCAAAGTTGTTGACTTAAATTGGTTAAGTTTTGCCGTATCTTAAGGGAGACTATTGTACTTCTATTACCAAGTGAGGAACCATTTTTAAACCTCTTTCCCCTATAGATGTATTTTAAACTAAGTAGCCAGAATAACTATAAGTACAACTTGTCAAAACTGGAGGCTAGTTAGCTCCATTTTCCAAGCTCTGCTTTTCAAGTTAGTGTTCCTGGGTCTTATGATTAAAAACAAAGGGTTTTCACTGACCATATAACTTCGCCTCTTCCACGAGTTTCTGGCTTCTTTGCCTCACGTTTTCTGCATCTGCCAAGGCCCTCTTGTACTTATCCTGCAGAAAAACAAGTCACAGAAGAGATTTCAATCCAAGTGGTTGAAGCATTGAAAATTCTAAAGCAAGTACAGAACAGCATTTCTTTTTTACTCTTACGTTATTTTTTAGATAGTGGATTTAGGCAAACTGAACACACGACAATTATCACTGCATCCTTGTTGCAAAGAAAATTGTTTGCTTCATTTAAGCGCAGAAAGAAGTCAGAGAAAGGAAATAAGGATTGGCCTCTAGACTCAATATTTGCTGTCAGTAATTTTTAACACTACAGATACACCAATTTTTCCAAAGTTGTCTGCTTTTTCTGGCAAGTGTTTGCAGGAAGTCTTCATAAGGTATTAAGTATTCTGACACCAGCAAGCAAGATCCAACCCAACCATTCAGTCCGCCTCTTCCCTCTCCACCAAAGTGTGCTCCAAGTTCTTCAGACCTTACAAACTACAAAGTCTGATTCCTCTGTTCATCAGGCTAAGTTTAGGTATGTTCTAGCAAGATGTCCTGTAGCACGAGATGCATTAAGAACTCGATTCAACAAACGTTGGCGCTTCAGTGCTGCACCACCTGACCCAGAACTCTGCTGGGCCTGCACACACTGTAAGGTTGACTTTCACACCAAGAAGTTGACCGAAGGGATGCCTCCTGTAGCCAGGAACATATTCTGTCAACTAAGGTGTTAATCTCCATGATTTGTCTTTCAGTTCTTTCCTAAGGGCAGCAGAAAGGAATCTCAATCCACTTACAATTCATAGGCACTGCTACTACAGAAGGTTCTGGGCTACCTCTCAAAGTCCCAAATGCTCTAGAAAGACATTTTCTATAAAGCACTCATCCAGAAAAGCTATGACTTTGTTTAATCCACACCTCTCACCTCCTAGGGCACTGTTCACTCTCTGTTAAGTCATGCATGAGAGAACGCAAGATTTATTAGGCCAGAATGCAACATGGACACATTAGTCTCACATTTAAAGACATCTCTAACAGAGATGGGTTCAAACTCCCACTGTGTAAGCATGTAATAAGTACAGTATTATATACAAGCTAAGAATTGTTAACCCCTACCTTTGGAAAAGTCAGTGGCTGTTTTCACAATATCTACTCTAAGCTCACATACATACAAGATGCATTCCAATCCTTACATGAACTTCAAAGAATTATTTCTCCACTGAGCAAAAATCTAGGCGGCCTAAAGTCAGTGAAACTAAGGAACCAATTTCCAGGTTGTAGGGGAAGTGTTATGTCACAGCCTGAACTGATGACTGAGCACCTGGTGAAGGGGGTGGCTGGCCTAGGAAGTACAGCTGCAAGCAATTCACCTGTACTTCCCATGTGACAGGAAGGGCTCATTTAAGGGCCAGCTTCCAAAGGGAGAGCATCTTTTGGATGAAGGCTACTTCCTGAGAAGGAGTGTTCTATAGCCAGAGGCCCTATCACCAGTCAGGTGAGTCAACTTTTTCCTGTATACGCTTACTGCCATTCTTAATGCTGTTTTGCCTAGCATCAACAAAGAACTTCTCAGAAGCAACTTCCCTGTTTCCAAGGACCAACATAGGTCAAGCAAGATTCCATCCAGAAATCAGAGTGAAACCACCTAAAGTTTTTGTTTTAGAGTACGATGGATACATTTCAGGTCTTACAGTAAATCCACTCTCTTCAGTTTTGAGAAATTATTTAATTACAGGTTATTATCCATTAACTAAGCATCAGTTGGATTTCTGCGTTCAGACTATGCACTGAGAAACTATAATCAGGACTCTTAGGTACACAGCCCGGGAGAAATGCACACAGACTGAGCAGAGGCCACTCACAGTAACTTCCTTGAGCTGCTCTTCCAGTTTGGACTTTTCCTCAGTTAACATTCTTTCAGCAGCACTATGTTCTGCCTTCTGCTCATTGTGGCTCTGACCCTGATCCTCTTCCAAGTTCTGGCCGGTGCTCTTCTGCTGTGTTGCCACACAAAGCAGTCGTGGAGAGGTCCTATGAGGGAAAAACACATGGAGAGTATTAATCTACCACTTACCTTGTCAGACAGTAGTGCTTCCTGGACATATTGGACACTTCATCTGACAAATCAGCAAGCACAACAAATGCACATTAGAGCACAAATCAACGATTCCAGAACTGTGGAACCCGTCTGCAGAAGATTCCATCAAAGGAACCGAGTTTAGCTTATCTGAACTGCTGCAAACAACAACTCGGCTGCAAGGCACCGACCATGGAGCAGCAGCTCGTGACCGCCTGTTCGGTCCAGCCTACGCCACAGGGCACAGGAGCTCGTCTTCACGGCAGCACGCGGTCTGCCTGATGCAACAGCCCGCAAGAGCAGCCCGAGGCCCAGCAAGAGAGCAGCGGCCGCACCGCACCTCGGCCCTTACACCGAGCGCAGGCCTCTAAGAGGCTCCCTGAGGCGCTTCGAGGCCGAGCCGGCTCACAGGGCTGCATGCCGGGCCCTGTCCTAACGGAACATGAAGGACCGGGCCTCGCTCCCAAACGCCCCGAGCGCGGCCCCGATCGACGCGGCCGGCCCGGCAGCACCGCGCTCACCTCAGCGCCAGGCTCAGCAGCGGAGAGCGCGAGCGGAGCGTGCCCAACACGCACTGCGCTACCGCCGCCATAGCACCTTCCTACCCAGCACCGCGTCTGCCCGCCCACCTCCGCACTTACCAATCAGAGAGAGGGCGCTCCAGGAGTGACGCGGACAATAGCCAATCCGAGAGGAGGATGAGCGAGAGTGGTGGGTGGGATGCACGGCTCTTCCGGGCCGCGGAGGGGAGCTCCGTGCAGGGAGTTGTACTCTGCCCCCCTGTGGCGGGAGGTGCCGCCTGAGGGCGTCCTGGGGGCCATTTTGTGCGCTGTGGGGCGCTGGGGCTGTCCTTGTCGGCCCTCGGGGGTTCTGGCACCTGACTAGTATAACTGGGAGACACAAATCCTACACGGTGATACACGAGTTAACTTCATCGGTGCTATCCGTTAGCATGCGATTATTACTTTAAAAGCAAGAAAAAGGTCACATTTATTACATGGTCCCAGCACTTTGCTAGATTTTTCACAGATACGTATGCCCCAGCTGTAAGCCTGATTTCTGCTTGCATTTCCAAAGTATGTCCTGAGGATGAAGAAGCTGCACATGCTGTAATGCAAAGTCAGTGAATTATATATCCAGCTGTGTTCAGGTGTGTAATTACAGTATTACTAAAAAGAAGCCTCAGAAGAGCCACTTGCCATGCAGGAATCCTGCAGAAGTTTGGAGCTTGCTCGGTTAACTCAAGCTTTTGCACAGCCTCCGTGTAGCAGGGTTTGCTTGTCTGCGGTGCTGCTTCGGGGCCTTTGCAGAAAGGATGTGGGACATCCTGGTCCTCTGGTCTCGTGACAACTGTTATATTCCAAGGAGTGCTGTTGTCTCTGGCAGTCACACAAGTGCACACAGATGTGCATTTCTCCTCTTGAGGAACAACTTGGAAGAGCAAGAAGTGTGCCACTAACACCCTTGGGTGACAGCATCTCTGCAATGAGAACCAAGCAAATGGTTTTGCATTCTGGCGATCATTAGTTTGTACTGTGACACTGATACAGCACAGCAGCTTGCCTACACAAAACAAAGCAAAGACTGAGGTTGCATGTGGCTCTAGTCTGGTCAGTGGCTGCCTGCTGCTTTCTGGCAAGTAGATAAGCCACAGGTCCCAAGCTTCATCCTTGTAATTCTTAAAGATGCAATTGAGGAGACCTGGTAAAGATGCCAGTAAAGCATCTGGATCTGAGAGAACAAGGAGAAAAGTGGGAGTAGCCATAAAGGAGGTTATCCACAGAAAGCTGTGAAGAAATGAGACAGAAAAGGTAAGTAGGTCTTTCGATCTGAGGCTTCTAAAATTTTGCCTGAAAAAATAACTGGCTCCTTTTAGCACTGAACAACCAGTCTGCCTGTCTCATTTCCCCTGTTTGTTGGGCTGAAATCCCTAGCAAGCTGCTTCCTATTTACCTTGTCTTCATTCTCTGCTGCCTACCACCTGTGGAAGCTGTGTTCAATTAGTGATTGATTAGAAAATTAATGACAGAAAATTGAGAACAGCCTATTGCTAGTATATCTTATTAATCATTTAATAAACTGTGTTCCGTTCAAGACCTTTGAAACAAGCAAATTCCTGTATTAAGGCCCATTTGCCCAAAATGATAATTCACAGGCTTTTTCCAAGCAAAAATTCAGAATGATCCTCAATGAAAGTGAATTTTGTTGTGATTTCCTCAACTTGAAGAGCTGTTAAGAAAAGCCCACAGGTGGTGCAGATACTGATGAGCGCAGGACTGAACAGCATACACAGTACTGCAGATAAGCATGTAGGTTAGCCAGAGCTTATTTGCACTGTGACTGACGTTGGCCGTACGTACTGTCCCACTTTGGAAGGCACTTTGAAGACATTACTTTTCCAAGCTTTGTTCTGACTTCCACCTTAGCAGTCTGTTCTAATTGTAGTGCCACCTAGTGGCCTGCTTTGTGTTTGTTGTTATTTTTGTTAGTACTCAGCTGAGGAGTAGTCAGCACCTGCTGCTTGGGCTGGCGGGCAACCACAGATGTGCAATCACAGACATGTTCCTGAGTGGTCCCCTTCATATCAAGCAGACTTTTCTTTTTCACATAAAGTCAGGGTTTGAATATTGTTTGTTGATAGGCAATGCTTATTCTGAATTCTAAAACATTAAGTTAAGCAGTTGCTACCTCTCAAGCTGATGTGGTTAGAAGTGGTTCTAATCTCTAATTAGTGCAGTCCAGTGATTGACTCGTGTGGTGTGGACTTAATTCCTGATTCATCTCGTGATTCACTCTGTGGCCTCGTGCGGCCATTCAGCCTCGTGCAGTTATTCGACCCTGTTTCCACACAACTACGAATTAAGGGTAGTAATCTCTCAGAACACTAAAGTTGTTCAGAGTGCACAAGGGAATTTCTGTGATATTTTGAGAATGTCAAAGGAATGATAAGGCTCTTTTTTATTATTATTAGCATTCAATATATAATAAAAAAGCTTGTAATCTTTTGAGGTGAAAAATGGTATAAATGCAAGATTTGTGCTTGAAACGTTAAATGAAAAATTAAGGCATTTCTGTGTCTATGAAGAAATACTGGTCCTTTCTCTGAGTGCCAAGATATAATCTGTTGATATTCAACCAGCAGGCAGAATGCCATTACATTTGTGTTTCAAATATGAGCTGTGTTATTAATGTTTTCAGGCTAAAAATGAAAGGGTACCATATCTTCCCTGATCAAATATGTTATGTGTCAGCCTGATCAGAACCAAACATTGAACTGTGGTGGGAGGAAGTGGAATGAGAAAAGAAAAAAAAAAAAAAAAAAAATCATTGTAAATAGTCTAGCAGTGACCTTTCAAGTCAGCTATCAGGAAATAACAAAATCAAATTAAAATATGTTAATTTAGCTATAAGACTGTTACTGAACTTTTCAGTGGTGAAATTAGACTTGTTTTTCAAACCTGAGCCCTTTAGGAAAGATTTCACAAAAGAGGTCTTATCTGTTGCGTTCCAGTATAATGTTGGGGGACATATTCTTTCATACAGAATGTTAATTCAGAAATATATATGCATATACACACACACACATATATATATTGATCCCTATAAATAGGGATTATTGAGTCTGAGTATCAGTAACACCCTGGAAACATCTCAGACAGAAGAAGACTATAAAGATTAGACTGTTACTTGCATCCAGAGACTTTAAATATCATGTAGCGTGATGCAGATGTGTGTGTAGGGGAGAAGAGCCTTCCTTCCTTTTAGTAAGAGCCTTACTAAGATAGTTAATGCATCCCAAATTCATAACTTTTAATGCAAACATTTTAAAGAAATCTCTCCCAAGAGAGAACATGTAACACCTACTCTCTGCCTAGTTTCTCTGTGAGCTGCAAGTATAGAATCACACATCTTATTCTGGTTATAGAATACCCTTTGAGTTCCCATAGCTTTTTGCTAACTAATTTGAAAGGTACATTTTGTAACTATCTTGTTGCCTGGAGAAGGTTGTTGCTGTGCTGAAAATCTAATAGCGACAGCCGCAGGGCTCTGAAAGAGCTAATTAGAGCAATTTAGAATAACAGAAGTTCTGTTCCTAGGAGGACACTGAAGAGATCCTAGCCCAAAGCAGCATGCAGCAATTTCAGAGCAAATTTATTGTGATATTCCTGCATAAGTCATTTGGTATCCCAAGGATTTGCAAATTTGGCTATCTATTATGGTTCGTTCTTTCAGCTCTCGTTATCAGGGCACAGGTACAGGCCTTGGAACACTCATGGCAATAGGAAGTGCTTCACCTGTCCTCTTAAGAAAGCAGCTAGCTGGTTCTAATGCACAAAAGCAATCTTTTATCATGCTGATGTGGCTTTACACCTTGAGACAAAATTATTGAGCTCTGGGAGAAGGGTTTTCAATCAATTGTTCTCATAAACTCTTAGCATGGTGCCATTGATTTTCTTAATATTTTTCTTAAGAATAAATTGTTGCCTTTCAGCTTAACGGGCCAAGCTGACAGAAGAGGTCAGCTGTGTTAGCGTGGTCTGTCCTCTCTCTTCTGTTACGTTCAGGTTTTGCCAAGAGGACAGAAGTTGTTGGTGTCCATTTCTGCAAAAAGTTTAACAGTAGAAATACTGAAACAGTATTTGGACATTCAGGCCTACGTTTTTCTTTCTTTCTTTCTTAATTTTTCTTTGAGGTTTGATGAATTAGATCCTGTGGGCCTGTTTCTGCTGTGCAGCGTGCAAGTGATTTGTATTAGTCAAAGGGAGTGTGGTGTGGGGAAGGGCTGCCAAGCCAGGTGCTCGGCACACAGGCTGCCAGCAGTGCTGTAAGAGCCCGAGGCCTGGCTGCTTGTTGCTTGAGTTGGACTTGTGCAAATGTTTCTCCCTTGCTTTTTACATATTTTTTCAGATAACTGACGAGAGGTTAAGCTGTGTGGTGCATGCCCGTGGATGGAGCTCTGTTTAGACATGGTGTTTCAGTGCTGTTATTCAGTCTCGTTGGCGGGCTGTTCTTCCTGCATCAAAAGGGGAATGCTCATTCTGCTGATGCTGTGCAAGTGTGTTGGAGAGCTGAGAAGACAAGAAGCACAAAGCAAAATTTAAAGAGGTTGTCTCCTGCTTTTCTCCAGCTCCTTTAGAAAGTGAGCAAGAATTTTTGATTGTGTTTCTATGAGTAATTAATGAGTGCATGAACGTTCCTGTTGAACAATTGTTGTTCTCCATTCTAACTAACCTAGCAGGGCAGGTCTGGCCAGACAGGAGAGAAAGAGTCCAGCTAAAAATACCTGGAGGGGGAAAGAATAAGAGGCTTCCAAACCCCCCAGATTTTCCATATAAATGAAATCTACCCAATACCCGCTTGCTTTTAAAAATTATTTATTTATTTGTTTGTTTGTTTATTTATTTATTTATTTTGGTAGAGGCCACAATTTCTGAACTTGGATTTAAATCTGTCTCCAGATGAGGGCTTTACTTTTTGCTTCCTTCCCACAGGCATCTATGAACATACAACTTCAACCTTGTTAGAAGAGCTCTTATCATCATTAACATTAGACTGGTGACATTCATGGGGAGTGGCATTAGATTTCTCTCAGAATCTCTTGAGTTGTGTCCTTGATATCTGTGGCATGCCTCTCTAACTGTGGAATCTACAGTAGATTGGAATTTACGTAGATATAAAAGCTGTGCTGTGCAGGTAGAACTGAATGAAAGTCCTTGTTTTACATCCACAGTACTTGAAGCTCGTGTGGCTGCTTTAAGTTCTGTGATAATCATCACACGAAGGACTTTCACCACTGCTTTAAAGGTCACCTTGGATTCATGAATCACTGCAGGTTAATGTGTTATTAATCAGTCAGAGACCAGCTGAAAATTATTGGTTCAGCTCCTGTTAGATGTTTATAAAGTAAAATATAAAGAAGAGAATCTGTGCTTCTATGCTAGGAATTAAATAGGAGTTCTGCTGCTGTCACTTAAACCGCGAGGTCTTTCCCTCTTACTCCATCACCAGCTGCTGCTGCTGGTCTCAGAGTTGTCATTCTCTGACCTGAGTGGAGATGCTACTTCTCATTGACATAAATCCTGTTGCTGGTCCTTTAATTTTCAGATTTTCTCTCCTTCTTCCTTCCTCTCTACCTCCTGCTGTACACTTGCCATCCCCACATCTGCTCAGTTTGGAGTGGAGAAGCCTCCTTACCACACCACTTCCATCTCCACTCACTCGTTCTCAGGTTTTGCTCATTACTTAATGTTTTCTGTTACTTGTGATTGAGGACACCTTCACCTTTCTGACATTAAACCCTGCTTCATCTACATTGTGTCCATTTCTAGAGATTCTTATGTTTATGATAGTAGTGCTGACTGATAATTATGCTTGTGCTGCAGAAAAAGCATTAAGGTGGAAGACCCCTGTGACTTCTCTTTTAATTCATCTTTATTACTGAATGAAACAGACTCCTCCATTTTGAAGAGCTTATGACTTTTCTCTGACTAATCTTGTACTTTTCTGCTTGCTTAATTTGTGGTTTTAGTCTATTTTTAAAATGATATTTCTATTGTGTCTTTTAAAATACGTGTTTATTACTCTTCTGTGACTCCCAAGTGTATTGGCTGGCAAAGTCTTGATGAATAAAATTGCTGTCATGTTATAGCTATAAAAATTCATTCCTTCCCTGGAATGAAGCAGGCAAGTTTGAAGGAGTGGAGGAGTGGAGTTATTTGAAGTAAAATGGGATAAATACTTAGGAAAAATGTTTGTAGGATTCCGTTGCAGTTACAAACTGTTGATGTATTAAACTTCCTCGTTCTTCACTGTGCAAATGAACCAAAGCGTGAATCTGTACACTATTGCAGTGATGTGTGCTGTGTAGAACATATCCACTGACTAACTTTGTGAGAGCTGAGCCCTGACACTACCCTGGAAGTACCAAACAATTCCATATTTACTAAAAAACCTGCCTGCAAGCCATGGTCCAGTAAGTCATGCTAATGACTGAGCTGGTTGTGCTGGAAAGCAACTAGTATGTGAGGCTTTGTGTCTCATGGAGCTGTACACTGCTCTGCAGGCACGTTAGTGACTGTCTGCACGTTGACTCAACAGCTTTTCTTTTTGTTTTCAACAGAAGATGTTTTGAAGTGTTGGTTGTTGTCTTTCAATAACAATTGTTAATACCTTGCTGCGATACCAAGTGAGTAAATGTGTACAAACAACAGCTTGAGGCTTCTGAGATAGATAGCAGAGCTGTGAAGTTGATGCTGTACTCTTCTGACAGAAGACTGTGCGACAGACTCAGAGGCTCTGTTCTACTTGTCTGCATTGCAAATAATTGTGTAAGTGCCAACATTTCCATAAACTACAGCTATAATATGTAGATCACGCAAGCAATTGGCCAGCACAGCTCCAAGCAAGGTCAAGCAAGAGCATAGCACAGGAAATAGTTAGGCATTAATGGCAATATCCTTATTACTGCTCCTGTTCTGTAAGAAATACATTTCCAATTGGGAGCAATTCTAAAGCAGCAAACAGGTTTACCCAGCTTTATGCTTTTCAGACTTTGCTTGCTTTTGTTAAGGGCTCTGCAGATCACTAAGTGCAGAGTGCTGATAGAGGTTAGGTGATGACTTAAGGCAGTATTGCCTTTCCAGACAGAGTCACTAAACAGGGGAGACAGCATATGTTTGTCTTCCTCTGTTTGCACAATGTTGTGGGTGGGTTGACCCTGGCCAGCACCTAAGCGGCCACCACCAGTCTGCTCGCTTCCCTCCTGCAGTGGGTTGGGGCAGAGAATCAGAAGGGCAGGAAGCAAGCAAAGCTCATGGGTGGAGATAAAGACAGTTAAAGTGAAGGAAAAAATAAAACCACAAGTGATGGAAGGGCAATCACCAGCTCTCGTGAGCAGACTGGTGCCGAGTTGATTTCTGACAAGAGACTACGGTGGGAAGAGCCCCTCCTCATTTTATTTCTAAACATAGAATTACATGGCATGCCAGGTAGAATGTTCCAGTCAAGTCTTTTTCCCATTCCCCTCCTTGTCCTCAGCCTACCAGCTTGGGGAGCAGAGTGAAAAATGGAGATGGTTTTGATGCTGTGCAAGTACTGTTCAGTAACAGCTAAAGCACTGGTGTGTTAGCAGTGCTGTTTTAGTTATAAATCTAAAACACGGCAGCATGCAGATCGCTGTTAAAAAAATAACTCAATCCTGGCTGGACAGAGTGCATGCTTTAATAGATGGGTTTGGCCCTAGGGTGGGGTAATCACTGTGCAAGCTGTAAATTCACTCTGACTGCATCTGCATCTTCCTGTACTCAGTTCCAAATAAATTTTATGTGACTTATGAACAACAAAAAACAGTGACTGAAGTTCTGCCTCTGATCACTATGTGTGCACATACATATTTTAGGCCTTACATATGTTTTTCACTTGCAGTTCCAGAAAATTTGTAGCAGCCTGATCACTAAGATGGCATTTTGCAGGAGTTGCATGTCATCATATTTTGCTTGCTATTCGTGATGTATTTTCATTTGTCTGTTTATGTGAAATTCTGGATTAGTGAAATTTGTACCCTACATAAATACAATCTCTGTTTCAGAGAAACTTGCTCCTGTAGAATCATTTGAATTTTCTTCCCGAAAATTTTGTGCTTTATGGTGAAATCTTATTCTGCTTAGGGACTTTCTGGATTATCATTTCTAGCATTCCTCCATTTGCCCTGTAAGTGCCCTTTATTTGAACTCCTCTATTTCTGTGAAATTTATTACATTTCTTTCTGGAAGAGGAGATCGCTTGGAGGAGAAGAGTTGAGATGACATGCAATATGTTAGCCTGGAAATAGTAATACCTTTATTAAACCTAGCAGTGTTCTGACCTACAAAGGATCAAGGTGTAAGTGAAGTGTCAGGCTTCATTTTGTTCCATCAGCGATGCTTGGCTCTTCGTGAAGTTATTTATACCCTTTCCATCTGCCTTCCAGACTGATCCTTAAGCCTTTTCTTGGCTGGTGTTCAGTCTGTTCTCAATGGCCGTGCTTTCATCTGCCTCACTCATGACTGTGATTCTTGTCTGTTAGTTTAGACTCCTCTTTCAGGAGATGTCCTGCCTTGTTCTGGGCTTTGTTTGCTGAGCTGGCCAGAAGCGTGGATGAGATGACCTCAATTTGAGTTATCTGAGTGCATTCCTGTGTCTGCTGTTGAATTCCTAACAGTGGACCAGGACGTTCTTCTTGCTTTGAACCCTAAGACAACCTCAGGACACAGATCTTAGAACACTGGCCTAAGAAAGCTTGGGGTGCTCCTTGAGAGGCTGGAGCCAAAGGCCACAGATGGATTTATATTGGACTTCTGAAGGTCTTCTTGTCCACCATCCATTCTGAGGCAGGCCACCTGAAGCTGGCTGTCCAAGAGCCTGTCCAGGTGGCTTCTGAATATCTCCAAGAAGACAGGCTGTGCAGACTCTTGGGGCAGCCTGTCCCAGTGTTAAGTCACATTCATCATGAAAAACTGTTTGGTGGTATCAAGGACAAAGCATAAGTATAATACATGTACAAATGTATAGTGGTCAGGCTAACTCGGTGCCGTGATATTAGCATGCCTGACGAATGTACTGATGTGTGTCTCAGACTGAATGGAACACTTGGAATGTATTTCATGTTCGGAAACATGCAGTGCTAGTAATGGAATTACAAAGATCCCCGTGTCCGAGTTTTTATTTCCTTTTAGTCATGTCAAACTTGGTGCATTTCTCCCTATTTATTAAAAAGAAGATAAGGTTGATTCATATGATTTAACCATAAATGTTTATCTGCTACTTGGACCATATTGAAAATAAAATTCATTAGGTTTAATGAGAAAATTGGCTGATATCAAGAACAAAAATAAATAAATATAAACCGTACTGAGAATTCATCCTCTTATATTTTATTCCAACTTAGAGAAGATTGGGTACAGACAATTTTTCAGCTGCAGTACATTTTCTCATTTTCATTATGCAGAGCTAAAATTATCCTTGCTGTAATTTTTCTGAAATCAGTGGTATTCTTCTGCTAGGTGTGAGAGTGACCTGCTCTGATGGACCTGCTGTTCCAGGACATGCTGCACTTCAGCGGGTTTCTTCCTTTCAGTTGAATGCAAACATACAGGTAAAAATTGTTTACTTCTGCAGTCTTTTATATGATTAGAGGCAGCACAGACGGGGAGCACAATAACTTAAATCTCTGGCTTTCAGTTGGATGAGATGAGTTGTTATTGGTTTTTTTTGCCTCAGAGGAGGATGCTGTTCTACATCCTGTAGCTTAGTTTGAAATTCATTATTGCATCCCTGATTAGGCAGAAGCCTTCTATAGAAACAAATCAGGATTAGAACCTAGGAGATGTTCAAGTTTGATATCATCTATGCAGTATCTGGAAATCACAGTGAAGAGGGCGGGGGAGAGGCTTTGACTTCTTTAAAGAATCAATTTTTTTTCTTGTTGTATCAGAATATGTTGTGGCTACTTAAAAAAAAGAAAGAAAGAAAGAAAATAGGATGACGGGAATTTTTCCAGCAGTTCTCATTTCATGAAACGTGTGTCGGAAAGAAATAGTGGAGAATAAGATTTATGTAGGAGTTAGGACTGCATTGTGCTTTAATACCCAGTCTTTATTTTGAAATTATCACATTTCTACCTATTAGGCCAAACAAACTGCAATTGAACAATTTCTATTAACTGAAAATTTCACTCCCAATGCTTCTTGTTCAAATCTTCCTTGTATTGATATTAAAATCTGACTTTTTAGTAAAGCTGCTTCACTTTTTGCTCCTACTGTGGAAGTATTGTGTGTCTAGAAATGTATGAGATTCCTTTTTTCTGTTTATTTATTTTTATTTAACAAATTGTCTTACTCTCATCAGTAGCACGTGAATGATATGGATTGCTGTAGGAAGTATGAATTTTTTATGAACATTGTAAATATTAACTTAAAATATGAGAAGCCAATGACTGAGATGTTAATGCAGCTTTGGAGGTCTTCCTGCTTCAGAGGTGATAAAAATTACATATGGGGTTAAGAACATGAACAGCAATGTGCTGTGGGGAGGATGTGGATGCCCCGTCCCTGAATGCATTCAAGGCCAGGCTGAATGTGGCTCTGGGCAGCCTGATTTAGTGCTTGGTGACCCTGCCTGTAGCAGAGGGGTTGAAACTGGATGATCATTATGGTCCTTTTCAACCCAGGCCATTCTATGATTCTGTCGTGTGCTGTAATGATAATATAGCAGACATAGGACGTAGAAATATAGGATATTTAGATTGTGGAACAAAGACTAATAGCCTCTTTCTTTCTCGGGAGATGAAGAATCATAGAACCATGTAGGCTGGAAAAGACCTACACAGAAGTATTGTTGGGGAGGAGGTAGTTCTGCCCAGTGGAATAAATTTCTCTGCATAACTTGCCATTCTTGGTGTATTTTTATTCATCTGTCAAGTCACTGCTTTTGATAGTTTGTTAATTGTCACTGTGCAGTCAGTTTTGTAGCAGGAGGTTAAGAGATTGGTTGTAGTCCTGCCCCAGGATGGCCTTTTTTTTTTTTTTGGTGCTGTCACTGAAGAGTGATTTTAGAAGATTCTGCATGATAAGAGGTACCATCCTTCAGCTGATACGTTAAATTGAGGCCACTTCTGCCAATGGCCCTCTTAAAAATCACCTCTGTGTCTTGTCAAACATTCCATTTCACAGTGAAATTAATTCTGAAAATCAAGGACTGTGTATGAAATATTACTGAGCCCATAATGGTGGCTGTGTTTGCCCTGTATTCATTGTGTTGCTGGTATTTCACTTACAATTTTTGTCAGGGCTTACATTATAAAACTCAATTTTACTCCGTTCTATATCACAAAGCAGCATATGTCACACTAACTCCACTGAGCAGAGTAAGATTACTACACAAAATCTTTTATCATCTTGTGATATATATACACCCAAGATTACTCAGAAAATAACTTGTCACCACAGTAGACACTTCATGGTTGCTGGAAAAACCACTCCATACTGAAGGTCACATGTGTGCACGCACTGATTTAACAGCTCTATTCACCCTTTGCTAGAACAGTGCTGCTGGAAGAATGACGAGAGGCTACGAAAGCATCATACTTTCAAGGAGAGCTTTCTGATCCCTTCTGTTTAAAGGACCAAAGTCCAGTATATTAAAAGGAAATAAAACTTTGGAATTGCTTTATATTGTGAAAATAAAAGCACCCTCAACTCATTAGGACCTCAAACACTATTGACTCCAGAAGTGCTGCAAACCTTGCCATAGAGCACACCTTACTGATGGCAGCACTAGTTTTGGCACTTTCAGATTGCTAATTCCTTGGTTTAGGTCATGTTGCTGTGTTGTTTTATTTTTCTTTTATGAATACAGAGAAATACTTCAAGTAGTTCAGTGTCTCTGGATCTTTCAGCTGATCCTTTATAAAGTCCTCTCAGATTTTAGTATAGA
The DNA here is from genome assembly GCF_019232065.1 of Centrocercus urophasianus. Lineage (NCBI taxonomy): Eukaryota > Metazoa > Chordata > Aves > Galliformes > Phasianidae > Centrocercus > Centrocercus urophasianus. The sequence goes on along the minus strand of NW_024884475.1, from coordinate 10,484,254 downwards.
CTCAACTCTTGTAATCCATTCACAAGAAGAGTTAGGACATCTGTATTTGGGTGCCTGTCACCCCTCCATGCTTCTTTCACTGTGCTGAATGCTTTTCTCCTTGAAGCATTTCAGAAGTGATTTTGAAGGCTTCTTATCTCTGTTGCTCTCATGAACATCTACTTAGATTTTGCTGATTTGCAATCTTCTGAAGTGCAACGTCTTCCATTAGTGTCCTGTGCATTTGTAGTGGCTCCTGAAAGCCCAGGCCCTTCTGTTGTTCTGTACCTTCCAAATGAACATAGTCAATATTGCAGACTCACTTTTTGTGTGTTTTCACTAACTGTGTATCTAGAAATGAAGTTCATTTTGGTTATTTGATGCTGGTTGATTTAAAACAAACAAAAAAACCAGTGATTTCCTTCTGTTTCTATAGGATGCATTTGATAAGAATCCACAACATTTTTTTTTTTTTTTTTGCCTGCATGATGACTTATGCCTCCTTATGTGACTTGGCTTCATGGCTTTCCTTCATAAAATAGTCTGCATTGTATAGGTGTTCTTGAACGTCATCTTATCAGAGTCAACACAGGCAGCTCGGTTTACATCCAAGGAAAGCAGAAACATTGACTTGTTTCCTCTCTTTGCAAAGTTTTGGGAGCAGCAGTCTGTGGCAAGGGTTGGTGACAAGCCACTGTAAATTAATAATAGTGATGTTAGCACACTTTCTTGCAACATGAATGTGAATCATGGCCTGAACTTGTATTTCACTTGTTCAAGGATGCTTGAATCTTACTTTGTAATAGAAAAACAACTTCTAACATTAAGAATATGCTCTTTTTCTTTTTTTTTCTTTTTCTTTTTTTTTTACCTTTGAGATCTGGGTTGTGGTGCAGATTGCCCACAACGTGGTGTGAATGTGAAAGATTTTTGTCATGAGTTATTAATAGTGAGCTAATAGTGAGACTGCTGCCTTATTTTAAATTGCTGAATTGCAGGGCTATGTGTTAGGGCCTTTGGAGTCTTCCTGAGGAGGTGAAGGGATTAATGCTAGCCATGTCATAACTATCATATAACAGCCTAATGGTTATATGTGGTGTACACAGTCTGTTTTTTCTATTATATTCATCCTTTTGTTTGTTTTTAAGGCAGCACTTAGAAGTAATTATCATAGCTCTTTCTGAGATGCCAGCTTCTGCACAGGAACTGGTCTGCCTGCTTCACCAATTTTGGTTTGTCTTGAAAAGGTACCGCTACACCGGTGGATTTAAATCAGTGCTAGAATCTGTATAGATGCTGAGGAAACGTGGACAGCCATCTATCCATAGGGTGGGTAAAGTGTTGAATACACTCTTCAGCAGGAAGCTAGCACACCTGCTGCCAGGTGTCAGACTGGTGCAATGCAGTGCAAAATCAGCTTGTTTATCTCCAGCCACAGCTGGCGTGGTTCAAGGTGAGCCTTGCTCCTATACTGAAGTAAAGTAAATGAGGAGGACTCAAACTTTCTGGCCTGATGGCTGTGATGGAAGGGGACATCTTTCATCCAGTTGATGGCATGAAGCAGCTTTTAGGGGAGTAACGCCTTTAACTGCTTCAAAAAGCTGCTAAAAAGCAAATTTTTAGCTTTTGTACACTATATACATATAAAATCTCATAGACTCAAGGATGCAGATGCAGACCACATAGGTCAAAGCCAGATTAAAGTAATGCAAAACTGCCTGAATATTAATGCACAGTATTTCAATATATCATTTCTTAAGTCCACGCAAGGCACAGAGATCGGAAGAGAAGAAAGCACTCTACATTACAGAAATTACCAAGTTCTGCTTTCTAAATCAACTGAGGTATTAGGAAGAATAAATGTCATGGAAAGTCAATAAGGCTTGGCTCCTGGGTAACTCATGTTATTTTAAATGTCATGCTCTGTACTAAAAAGTGACTCATCTTGTACATGTTACTGAATCTTCCTGGGAAATGATCAAGGTTTAAGCTAATGTCTGTGAAAGTAGAAGCTACTCCCAAGCCATCAATGTCTGGAGTTTTTTTATTATTATTATGCTTTAAATATTGGCACCCCAGGAAGGGGTCTAAAAGACAAAACAGCTGGTAAACTAAAGTTGACCTAGTAAAGGTACATGTCAAAGAAAACGGGGGTGTCAGATGCTGTTTGACTCTGAGAAGGGAACGTTACATAGAGGCAGATACTCCCATGGCTCTTAAATGTAGTTCAGCTGAGAAGTACTTAGGATTTTCCAAGAAATATTCCACTGAAGTTGTATTTATGTTAAAATAAACATTGTTCCATGTTGAGGGGCAGAATGCTTATAGTGTTTTCCAGTTTTTCTCTCTCCAGACTCTGCGTAAGTGTTTCTGAAGTAATGCAGATGGTTTTGTTGGTCAAATATTTAGTTGTTAACTTTGAGTTTCAGGATGTTTTCTTCATGAAAGTTGGTTTTCTGGTTCAGTCAGAACCAACAGCATCAGATTGTGGTGATAATTTTATATGCCGTTGTCTTGACTCTTCTTTCACGTTAGTCTTGTACTCAGCCTAACATACTGAAAGCACTAGGTCAGACTCTATTAACTAACAAAATCTGTACTTTAAAAAAAAAAAAAATAAATAAATGAAAAAATTGTTACCTGAGATCAGAATCCAGTGTTCAGCTTCCTTTCTTGAATTTCAAGTATTTTTGCTAATTTTCTTTGTGAATATAAGAGATATTTTACAGAGAAACATCTTTCAGTCTACAACAGAAGTTGAAATATTTTTTCTTGCTTCAATTCTAACCAGATAGCTGCTTGATTATAGAGTTCTCCTGAATAATGCCATTGAAAAGATCTGACAGTTAATAAGTCTGTTTCCAATGCTGTGTACTTTGGCTGTACATAGCATTCCAGGTGGAAAATTGGCACAGCAGGTGTCAGCTCAGGATACTTAGAATTAGTATTATTAGTAACTAGCAGAACTCCTTCTGCTACCAAATAAAGCAAAGGAAACCTTGTAAGGATTTTGTGGTTTCATGTTCCACTGGGTTTTTTGTTCTTGTTACTCATAATTTCCTTCCCACACAGCCTTCCACAAGTTTCTTGGGTGAATGATGGTCTACAAAAAGGTGAGGAGAAGGACTCGGGGTGCTACATGTACAGCAGCATCACCTCAGTCCCTGAAAACTTCATGGAGCAAGTCCCGCTGGAAATCTTTCTAGGCATACAGAGAGCAAGAAGGTAACTTAGAACAGCACCAGTAATTCTGACTAATTAGTCACCGTCTAGAAAGAAATCACTTCTCTGAGGATGAATTAATAGCAGTGGATGTTGTTTATGTTGAAACAGCTTCTGACACAGCCACGTATGCTATGTTCAAAGCTGCTTCACTTCTCTCTTGCACGAGAGGTCAAAACTGGACACGCTGCTCTACATGGGGTCTTGTAACTAATGAATTGCTGCTTACACATGGAGGAGACATGAATTGGACAGTGACTGAAAAACTTGGCCATTTGTTCAAATAGGAGCAATGAATGATTTGGAATAAAACTGGCAGGTAGCAGCAAGTGGTCAGTGCTGGGACTGATACTGCTAAACATCTTCAGGAGGAGTGGACTGGCAGAAGCCTCACGGTGTTTATAAGGCAAATGTTCACAAGGCAGAACTGTGATTCTGCCAAGACAAATTAGCACAGGCTGCAAGCCAACTGACTAGAAAACAGCTCTGCAGAAAGACTTGAGAGTCCTGGTGGACAACAAGATGGTGGGTCAGCAGGAACATGCTTAGAGCAGTGAAGGCAAATCGTTTACCAGTCTGCCTTATCAAGACTGTAGTCAACAGATCAAGTGGTTATTCTCCTCTATCCATTACTTACAAGACCTCATGTGGAGCAGTGTATCCACTTTTGACCTTCTGTGCAAGAGAGGAATGAAGAAGCTGGAAGAAATCCAACAGGGAGTGAGTAACATGGTTAGGGAGCTGTGGCATAGGAAAGTTAAGGAAACATAAGGAAAAGTTGAGAGAGCTGTGCTTGTTTATCCTGGACAAATGAAAGCTAAGGGAAGATCTCAGAGGTGGTCTTCCACTACCTCAAGGAAGCATATATGGAAGATGGAACAAGAACTTCAGAGCAAAAGGACAAAATGTAATGAACACAAGTTGCTGTATGGAAATCCAGAGGTATTAGGAAAATTTCTTAGACGTTATGTAATTTTATTTTACTGTGAGGGTGCTTAAAAACTGTAACAGGTTGCTCAAAGAGGCTATGGAGTCTCCATCCTTGCAGGTGCTGTTGCTAAGTTAGACACTTGAAACTTGCCCCTTTTTGTGGGGAAGGTTGGGCTTGATGACCTTCAGAGGTCTCTCTCAAGCCAAACTATTATCTAATTAACCCATTCTATAATAAGCCTTCACCTGCAGACACGACATCCTTCTGAGATGGAGGAAAGAGGTAAAGAGGAAATAGGGAAGAAGCATGAGGTTTGGAAGTTGATCTGCGGGCTTTTGTGGAAGACTCTTTAGATCTTGATTAGTTCTTGAGTTAGATCTCCAGGTTTGCAGGGGTGTATTGGTCCTTTACGAGTGTCACAGAGCTCTGTTAATGCAGCAGCAAGGGCCCAGCATACCAGACACAAACTGACTCTCTGAGTTGGATTCCTGACTTGACCGTGCTGTTGTTCTGCTGCTCTATAGGTCTCTGTGGTTTGTTTCGCCCTCCCGTTCCTTCTGTGTTTAGACTGCAAACTGTTTGTCACTAGTTGTTTTACATACAGCATGCCCTGGCCTCATATTGAGTATGGCTGTAAACGGTTTTTTATTTTATTTATTTATTTTGAAAATGCCATCTGAGATTAACAGTGCACAAAATACAAGGTATTATAGCTGGAATTTCCCTCAGACTACGTTTGTTGTGCAATACTGAGTGAAAATTAAAGTCTTCCATGCTGTACTGCTCCCTGTAAGAGGCTTAAATAAACTTACACTGTGTGTTGAAATGTTAGCAGTAGCGACTGGAGCTGGGATTGAATTAGAATAATCTGTGAGGAGAGAAGCTGAAGAGCCTTGTTACAGTTAATGGAGCAAGATGAGGGAAAAGATCTGTATTTGCTCATAAGATTCTGCTTGTCACCAAATAAAAACAAAGCTTCGAGACTTTACATGGGGCTAAAATTCTTATGCAGCTTGGTGGAAGGCTTTGCGTTCATTCTGTGGTGTTAATTCCTGCAGGGTAGTGTGAACTCGACTTCCAATTAACATTGATGTAAAGTGCTTACAGGATTTATGAGCTAGAATTAAGAAAAATAACCAATGTGGACTGTTGCCACAGCTCGGGAGATTCTCTTTCAGCCAGCTGTACTGCCACAATAATTACTTCTGGCAAACTATTGCAACTTGATTTCTTTCCTTTTCCAAAATGGAAGGAAATGCCAGCTCACTCTGTAGACATGTGCTTCTGGCAGCTTGTTGCAAAGGCAACTGAATGAGCTTGAAATGAAGATTTCAGTGACCCTGTGAATCATTCTCATCTCATTGACATTTGTGAGGCCATAAAAGAGCAACCATAATGCCCAGTCCACCGCTAGGGCATATTCACTCTCTTCTGGAAGAGAATCTCCCATGGGTGACTTTTTTATTCCTTTCTCCTGAGTGTTGTAACTGTGGGTATGCCTGAGATGTGATGTGGGTGCTTCAGCAGCATTAGGGGCTGGAATAATCCCACTGTGCTCCTACACACAGTGGCTGCTGAGCTAATTCTGGTGGTTGGCTGAAGGAACTGTGATTTCCTTGTCTTTCATAGAGTGCGTAGAGCCCACAGATTTGAGTCGGATCAGGATGGGGCTGAAGCTTTTAGAAATACAAGTGTGTGTCACGATCTTTATATTTTTCTTTTTTGGACAGAAAAGATTCTCACCTACTGAGGGTATAGAGCCATGATTTAAGTTATTCTGGAAACAATACTTACAAAGTAAATGCTGGTTGTAAGTTTATATTAACTTGTCATTTGCTCAGCTTGGCTCTGGTAGAGCTAACTATGAACATATTTTAGATGACTCAGAAGGCTTTGAATTTTATTTCTGCCCCTGCTTATCTGATAATGATGTTCCAAGATGTGATCTAGGTGTAAGTTGTAATTATGTGCACCTAGAAAGGTAGCATTGGTCTTGAGGATAAATCACAGGGCTTGATGGCAGTAGCAGTAGGTTCTTTCTGCTTCATTACCTTTGTGATTTCCAGCAAGTTGCTAGGTTTTGGGGTCTCAGGGTGCCTATCTTAAGAGGGCTCAAAAACCCTGGGAAATGCAGCAGGGAGTAAGCATTTCTGTGTATGTGAGAACTTCTAATGGACTATTGTGTAAAAATTAATGATACGATTCTGTGAGTCACAAGCTGAGATCACCCATGTAGCATATTTCTGTTAAAAACATCGCTGCTGCCTTTAGTTCTGTTCTTCTGAAACTAGAGTGCACGCGAGAGTGGAAAACAGCAAGGCTGCTTCAAGTCTATGAAAACAGAGTATTGCAGCTCCTGACTTAATGCTATGGCAAAGTTGCTACCTATGGTAACAGTAGCTGGTTTTGCAATGGTCAGTATTACAACCTAGCTTCAGAAGAACTTAAAATACTTTAGAAATTAAAGGGATATAATTTAGCCCTGACTAAGTAGTTAAGAAGAAGTCTGTTGCAACACCAAAATTTGTGACTGAAAATTCCGACCTATGACAATCCCAGAAAAACTGATCTGCAGCTTGATGCTGTGCACAGAATGGACAGAATAACTTGACTTCTTTATCAGAGCCAACATTTATATGTTGAATGATTGTTTTGGTTGGTTTGGTGTCCGTTACAGAACATAACTGCTGTACAGGTGACACCTGGGAAATAATTAAGTAAAAAGATGATTGTGAAATGTAATTATCATTTTTCTTTTCTTTTTTCTTCTTTTCTTTTCTTTTTTTTTTTGGAACACATATATGTGTTATGTTACAATAACATAGCTAAATATGATGTTAGCTGAAAAAGAAATACCTATGCACGTAATTCTGGAACATTTTTTGGACTTTTGTGAGTGGTGTTATTATGTGATAGAAGAGAGGTCACAGTTGTATCCTGTTGTTTTTTTTTTTTCCCACAGAAAGCACATTAGAGTGAAACATGATGAAGTAAATTTGGAAGAGAATTCTGTGCAATATTCTTTCCTTTTTTATAAGTTCTTCTACAACAACAGTGATCCAGAATGATGAAATTCTATGAAAATGTTAAAAGCCAGAAAGATTCCTCAAAGTACAGTGATTTCAAGCTGTATAAGACTTTCACATTTCTGTGTCCTTAAGGATTCTGTAGTTTTCCTGGGAGGGTATAGGACTAATTAATTGCCTTGTAGCACAGAAAAGGCTGAGTAATTTTTTTCCCCATAAAATTATAATTCTGGTACTTTACATCTCTATCTTTCTAGTTCAGTGATGTTTACACTGATGAAGATTGGATTTGAGAACAGACACTAACTGTAGTGTCCTTGGTGTACGCACACTGTACAAGGATAACTCCCTACTCCTGGTTCTTACAAATGGTCTAATTTCAATAGGACTTATCACAAGGCTAAACACTTTGTGGGTTCAGGGGCTTTTAGATTGATTCTGTTAACCAGTATCTCATTCCATATTTTAACTTGAGATTTCTGTATCTCCAGCATTAGATTAACAAATAGGGGATGACAGAATCATAGAATCCTTAGAGTTGGAAGGGATCTTTAAAGATCTTCTAGTCCAACTCCCCTGCAATGAACAGCAACACATGCAGCTCCATCAGGTTGCTCAGGGTCTGATCCATCCTCACCTTCAAAGTTTCCAGGGATGAGGTGTTCACCACATCTCTGGGCAGCCCATGTGATGTGCCAGTGCCTCAACACCTTCACTGGAAAGGACTTTTTCTTTATATCTAACCTAAGTCTATCCTCTTTAAGCTTGAAACCATTTCCCCTTGTTCTGTCACAACTGACCTTGGCTAAGGTGTTTGTCTCCTTTTTTCCTGTAGCTCCGCTGTAGACATTTAAAGGCCACCCTCAGATCACCTCAGAACTTTCTCTTCTGCAGGCTGAACAGCCCCAGCTCTTTCAGCCCGTCTTCATAGCAGGGGTGTTCCATGCCTTGGATCATTTTTGTGGTCCTCGTCTGGGCACGCTCCAACAGGATTTTATTGGTGTTTGTAAAATGCTTTGAAATCCATTTGGGAATGGTGTCATAAAAGTGAAAACTGTTCTTTGGCAATGCCAGGTAAAACAGACATTGCTTTGGATGTGAACCGTGGAGTTATCTTCAGTAGTTCCCTTATTACTAGATTTTATGAAAAAATAACTAAAACAATGGAGTATGACTAGGCTTGTTAAAAACATATTTTGTTATTAAGCATCCTATAAAGAACAGACTGTAATATCAATTATTGGCTTCAGCGGTTTTGGGAAATGGGAGTGCCAAAGTACTTATAGGAAAGCCAATACGCACCGGTGGCATAGTCATTGATTTTTGTAGGACAATGGGAGTCAAAGATGGAAATTGATATTGCAGTGATGTCCTGGGTAATTGACCATTTAAGTGATTTGGTAGTATTGTGTAGGTAAGGGAAGAGATGCCTGTTGTGTAGTAATGAGTTTAGTACTCTGTTTTTTATGCTTGTTTCTTTTGTAGTAGAGCTCTAAGTACTTGATCTTGACTTGAGAGTACTTGGCATCTTGCAGGATCAGGAATTGTGCCTGCTGAAGCTTACTGCATTTAGTTTAATTGTAGCATTTCATTTGCTGTTACTGACTCCGTTTATCCCACGGGGAACATACCAAAAGGAAGAGGCCATTATAACCCATAATAGAAGAAAGAAGGAATTAATTTTAAACTGCTTTGAAACATGCTTTCTTTAAGCAGTGCTGTCTTCCCACGTGGCCAAGAGCTTAACCATTGCAGAGAACTGTGGTAAACTGAAGTTTTCCTCTGGTGGCATAACATAGTGTATTGACTACTCTTAATTACAAACACTGACTAAAATGGGTTTTCTAATCTAGGGAAATTGTCAAGTGGATAGACCAAAATCCAGGAATATTTACCATGATGGGAATTTATAGCGAGGGTCATACAGAGGGTTAATAAAAGTCTTAATAGATATTTGATTAAAAGGCAGATCAGCAATTACAGTCCAATAGGTTGCTTATAATCACTGCTTTTAACTGTCCATTAAACCTAATGATACTGTCAACTGTAATACATAAATCTTATACAATCTTTCTAACATGTTGCCATTTAACCTTTATAAAATATTTATGAATGGAACTTTACTGCAAGTGTAGCCTGTATTTTGTGTTTTTGGTTTACGCTCTGCAGCATTCACCTTATTGTGCCAATCAATATTGTCTTACTGCTTCCTTGTACCCCCCCATCTGCCCATATATCTAAGAAAAGAGAATTTTCCTTAGATAACTATCCTCATGCTACTGTGGAAATATGAAAATGCATTCTGTCACACACAAACACTATTAATGTCTTCCAGAAAAAATCTGTTTGGGAAGTGCCAGAATGGATGTTACCTGCCCTGAACGAGGCACGTGTACCCCAATGTTGAGGGCTCCCATCTCTCAGCTTGTGAAATTGAGACTGTGTGATGTCACACACAAAGCAGTGCTCATCCTCTTCCTCCTGTGCTGTGACATCCTCCCACCTGGTAGTGTGGGGAGTGTTTTTCTCCTCTTACTAATTTACACACAGCTCATTGCTTTCTTTCTGAATGGAGTATCTTATGTTTCTGCCTCCCAGAAGATCCAACAGTAGACATTGTGCAGCCCCAGAAATGTATTTATGTTTATTATCTTGTGCTGTGAGAAAGGTGAAAGCTCCTCAGATGGCAGAATAACCCAGTGGCTATCCCAGGAGCTTGCTGATGTCACAATTGATTCTAAGTGCCAGAGGGCTGGTGCTTCTTAGTGCAAGTCAGTGTTGCACAAAGCGCAGGAAGAGGAAGGTTCTCTTGGTAACAGCTGCATTTTGGGAAGGCACAATGGATGCACACTTGTTCATCACAGAATCATAGAAAGTCCTAAGCACAAAGGGACCCATGAGGATCATCGAGTCCAGCTCCTGGCTCCACACAGAACCATCCAAAAATCAGACCTTATGTCTGAGCATTGTACAGATGCTTCTTGAACCTCTAGAAGGCTCAGTGCTGTGACCACTTTCCTGGGGAGCCCTTTTCAGTGCCAAACCACCCTCTGGTGAATTAAATCTGAACTGCTTTTCAGGGGAAATACATTTCTGAGGCTGCCATCCACCTGGATCTGTGCACTCTGGGCCCTGGGGCATCTGGATAATTCACTAAGACCACTCCTGCAAAAAAAAACCATCAAGGAACACTTTTTTTGAGTTAGTGTTTTCATACTAGATAAGAATACATTTGCACAGCAGTACTAAGGAGCCCACCTCCACCCCCTAGAAGCAATACGGATGAGAAAAAGCTGGTATTTTGAAAATCTGACCAAGGGTTTATCAGGAGCTGCTGATACTTTTGAAAAATACAAAGCTTTCTGTCTCCATTAGGTCTTCACGCTTAAATTGACTTCATTGGAATGAAGTTAAAATGATGAGATCAGTACTGATCTTAATGTCAGTACATAAACCTTTGTGTGGATTTTATGTGACTACTCAAAACTAAGACTTGGGGTTTTTGTATTTGTTACTTCCTCTTTCTTGGCCCCTGTGGCAATGAATAAATAATTCTGATGATATATTTATTAAAATTAATTGTAATGTTAAAGTAGAGTAAAAAGCAGGTGATTAAAAATTATTTTAAAAATTGAAATTAACCATTCTTTATTCTTATAAAAATGTGTATTTTCAAAATACTTTAGAATATGAGTATATCCTAAACCCTTAGTAAAAAAAAAAAACAAACAACTTTTAGTCATTTTTATACGCTGAGAGTTCATTAATCTGTTGTCAATATTTTCATGGGTCAAACCACTGCATTAACTTTGTTTGAAATGATAGGTTGCTGAAGCTCTAATCTAGGATGAGTCTTTTTCTGCAATCAGAAAACATGCTCCCTTACCTGGGCCTTTTCAAACAGTTCAGCTCAGTATTTATTTAATTACAAGCTGAGAAACTGACCTGTACTGAAAAGGCAGAAAATCTTGCTTTTCTCTCCCTAATTGTTGGTAGAATAGAAGGAACAGATCTAGTCATTAAAAACTTGGAGCCAACAGCTAAAAGAGATGATCAGATTTGTTTGCTAAGTGGCTGAGTGTAGCCTTCTTTATGAAATACATATTTTTGAGCAGAGAATTTGAGGTGACAAATGTTTTTCCCCTTGTGTGGAGCAGATTGAGGGTTTTTATTTTACTTATGAAATAGCTTCAAATGCTTCGTTATGTATTTGAGGTTAATTAGGATTTTAAGCCTAATTTGAGGGAAATAACTCAAATTTAAAAAAAAAAAAATACTTTGGTTAGAAAAGAGAAAATAACCGTGTACACAACTAATGAAAATTTATGAATTAATCAATTACAAAACAAAATTAATCATTGCTTAAAGTTTTTTTCTTGGTAACTCGTATTATCACTAAAATCTTTGGAGTTTCCAGAAGCTGAAAATGGGTTATCAGTGATTTAATCCCATGGCTTAACGTTATGTACTTTTTTTTTTTTTTTTTACAGTCTCAATATTCAAAATAAAAATTTCTGTGATAAGTTGGGAAATAGGAATATTCTGTAGAAGGAAACTGATGATGTTTTTTTTAATTGCTCAGTGCTGACACTTATTCAGCAGTTGAAATGCTGGCTTACTCTGCAGCTCACTTTTATTTCAGTGCCTTGTTCAGCAGTGCGGCGTCTCTGGCTAGGAATGTTGCTGGCACTTTCAGGTTCTTCATTCTGACAGTGGGTAATGCTGTTCTCTGTATTTGTAGCTATGAGTGAATAACAGCAAAATGACCGCCATGAGGAAATTGAGCCAACAAAAGCAGTTTACCTTTGGATATGAACTTAATGCAGAAACAACAAAACCCCTCAGAAGCCCGTTAATTGAGGCTGAAAAGGCTGAGCTCTGTTTGTATCTGTAACTCTTTTAAATTCTGTGTTGTTTCCTCAGGTTGTTTCCCCATGGATTTGAATAGTTTGTGATGAATAAAATATTGATTGGTGGTTTCAGATGACAGATGCTTCTAAATCTGAACAAACATAACTAATATGAAATTCAAATTCTGATCAAACAAAAAATTAATATGAATTTCATATTTTGTTGCTTTTAATAAGCACAGATGTCTTGCCAGTGGCTCAGACTCTGTCAAGCATCACTGCATCGTTTTTTCTGGGCTCAGACACGAAGGTAGAGAGTTCCCTCTGTACTGATGCTTTGCATGCAGAATCAAATTGATTGGTATTCAGGCAGAACTGATGTTAATTTGCTTGAATTGCAATTCTAGTTCTAATGTAAAAGTCTAGACATACTTTCCTTTTTGCAGTACGATATGTATTCATATGTATTCAGTAATTTAGGGCCAGAAGGTTCCTAGTTCACCAGCAAATCTCATCCCCTGCCCTTGCAGGTGGTTTAATCATATAATCCCTTTAAGAGAACGATGCAATTCTGTACCTCCTACTGCTTAACAGTGGGTAAAAAAAGATAAAATTGCTGATACTGCATGTTATCTTCTGCCACATAACTGAAGATGAATAATGCTCTGAGCTAAGTGAAGTAAAATGAAGTATCTGATTAGTGAACAATGCAGCAAATGAACATGAGAATTGTGAGTTAGGTCAAAACACTGCATATCTGGCCCTGAATGCTGGGTTTGACAATGTCCTGTTGCAAAGTAAGGTTTAAGATCATTTTTTTTTTGCTGGATCATCACACAGTGGCCTTTCTCTGGGGGTGGCATTTTTGTAATGGCTGTCTGTGAGTAACCCACCCTAATACGACATTTAGTGTCTCACCTGGAAGAAATGTTTGTATTCCTGCTATATAACTTGATTGTTCTTCCTGTTTACGTAAACTTTTAAGTCCTGTTTTTAATGCCTTATAGAGGCACATTTCAGATGTTAATGTGACAATTTGATTACTTCGCATATTTCTGTCACCTTCCCTACTTCATTAAGTATACCAGAACCATGACCATTTGCAGCTATAGCACTGAAAATTTTATACATACCTCTATCCCATGTCTCCTTGTTGGCATCTTACTGAGGCACTTACTTTCCTCCATTAGTACTCACAGCAGGATGCGCAGAACTAAATGCACTATTTCAGCTGAAGACATACTAACAGTTGTAATAAAATGGCATACTAACATCATTTTTATTCTTTTCTGTATCATGCCTTTACAGAAAAAAAGGCTGAGCATCTCAAGATATCTTTTTCCCTCCTTTGCTTATAATCCTAATGTATTGTTTGCCTCTTTATTTGCAGTTGTGTGTTGATCCAAAGCTTTTGTATTTCATCTGTTTACACCAGTGCTCCTGTCTCATTCACAAATTAATTTAGAATTTATCAGTGACTGAGCAATTCAGACTGGATTAATGTAAAGTGAGCTCTGTTTGGATTAAAATCCTTATGTGTTGAGACTGCAGAGAGGACCGGTGAAAGCATGCAATGTCTTTCTGTTCCAGGACAGTTATTTGATACAGTGGGGACCAAAAAGTGTCTCTTCACTGAATGGAGTTTATGGTGATACTATCTTGGCTCTTATGTGAAAAGACGTTTTTTTCACAGCTGGCGTGTTTGTAGGGAATCTTCACCAAAAGGTGAAGACTGGCATGAAGAGACACCTGTGCTGGTGTCTCTGAGTGGGGCAGAGTAAAAAAGCTGCTGCTGCTGCTGCTCGTTCTGTGTTATCCATTCTAAATAAGTGCTGGGGAAAGGCAGGGAAATAATTTTGTTTTACACCAGTCAGCAGCATTCTCCAAAGCGTCATTTGCTCCTTAGGTCAGGGACTCAAACAACCATGTTACAGTATTCCTTCAATCACCTAACCAAGCTCGGTCAAAAGATGTGCTGGTGTCTTGTGCCAAAGCATCCAACATTAATAATGCATCCTAATTAGGAGGCACCTATGCCCGAGGGTTATAGCTTCATCAACTGCAATTAGCATGAATATACAAGCTGAAATTAAACATGAAGCGGCAAAGTAATAGATTGTACCTATAATTTTAAATTATATTAATTGCAGGCATGGTAGATTGATTTATGTGCATTTGTATTAGATGCTGGAACAAGACAAAAATGTATTTGCCTAGAATATATCTGAAATCCTATTAATTGCACAGATTTTTATCTAAATAGCACTTTGCGTAGTGGAAAAAGTATTTATTCCTCCAGAAATATCAAGAGCAGAGCAGTGACAGATTTGTGAGTTTTCTACTTATTTTATGTAATTAATAAAAAAATAAAAATAAAAAAAAGTCTTCACCTATGGCACGAGTCAACCTATTGTGACAGTTCTTGCTAGGGATCATCAGATATTACAAGCTCAGCATTAATCCTTAAGGTCCATGCAAGACTCATTGTAGGCTTATGACACTACATGGACATTATCTTGGTCCTGGAGCTGTGTAAAACTTGTCACTAATCACTGTTATTAACAACAGCTTTCTTGTTCAGAGCACCTGAAGAAAAACCAGGAATTTTGACTTTAATGCTGCATAACACAGACAGGAAGGCCTTGACAGCCTAAGGCTGAAGTTGACAAGGAAGAATTAGAGAAGCCTTTACATTTCCAAAATAATGTCCATCATATCGTATGTCCATCGTATCTGTAGAATATACACATGCATATATCAGAGCGTGTTTTTTGTCAGCATAGTTATAGAAATCCACCAGTTAAAGGTTAGCTCTGTTCTTCTAGATATTGTGGCACAGGTGGGTAATGATAAAAAAAATAAAATAAAATAAACGAATGAAGCAGTTGCTTCTGCTCCAATGTGGCTGGAGTTCAATTCTGGAAGTGTTGGTTTCATTCTTTTGTCCCAGTCTTCTGCTTCGAATGTATAGAGGAACCTGGCTTTATTGACAGCCCTCATGCAGACTGAGATCTGGTCCTTGATTTTTCTTAACTTCATGTATTCTGTTCATCTTAATTATGCAAAGCTAAGTGCCCAAACATACTAAATAAGCAAAATGCAGCCCTTTTTCAATGTTTCTTATTCCTTGCATGGTTTATGCAGCTGGTGTAATATCAGCCAGCTATTATGGCTTTGTTTGACTTGATAGCTACAAGTTCATCTTTAGATTGGCTCGCTGTCCTGCACATGAAGCAGCCAGAGTTTCCAGCAGCAGACTTAGAAATTCTAATTCAGTCTTGTTACTGTTCAATATGTCCTCATCCTGTCTAATTGATCATAGTGTTCTCATTGCTCTATGGATTTCTGTGCAAGACCAACAAGTTGCAGCACTTGAGTAGCTTTCATCTTTTCAGACTACTTGCCTCTGCTTATATATTGTGCTTGGAACTCAGGATTTATCAGTATTTTTACAAGCACGAAACAGAATCACATGAGGAAATTATTTTTGTCTACTAAGTCTTGTATTGTGATTATAAAATAAAGAATTTACTCTTCCTTTAGTTGAAGAACAAGCATTTAAAAATAACGTCCTTCTGAACTTTATAGAAAAACTTCTAAATGTTTTCTTCCGTTTCAATGGATTGGCAGTTTTCCTGTTGTGTATGTTATTTATTACTTTTTTCTTTTCTATATCTTGGAATGTGAGGCAAAGATTATCCTTTTGTTCCCAAGGTGTTAACAGAGCTTTATTTCCACTCTTTCCTACATGGATCTAGTGTACCTCCAATAACATTGCTTTTGATTTCGGTAGCTACCCTTGAGACAAAAATTGTCTTTTTGATTTTAAAACTGTTGAAAATAATTAGATTTTATTCTGTGATGTGAAAGGACAAGGGAATGCTACAGACATAAGAAGAAAGTCAGTACCAGATTCAGTTTTAAAATACAAGAAGAGGTGTTGATGAATGACTGCTTCTGTATCATCTGACAGTTGTCAGTGCTACTCCTAGTGGACTCACTGCTCTCCCACACCCACAGTAATGGACCTATCTGCCTTTGTGAAGTGTAAAGAGAAAGAAAAGAGGCACGTGCTGTACTCTGCCCTACCACAACCAGTCTGTCAATGACAAAGAGCTCCTTCCTTTAGAGTCAGACACTGAGCTGTTAGGAACACCTTTTTCTTCCTCTCATTCAATCTTTCTGCAGCTGTATCTTCTGTTTATCCAAACAATGATGTGTTTATGCAGGTACGTGTACCAATGAGCTTTAAGCTTTCTTTGATCTCAGAGCAACATGAAGAATTTTGTTGGAGTGACAATATAATAACAATAAATAATAACAACATGCTCTCCTATGGAAACAACACAGCCAGATTTAAATACATGCAGTAGTCGTGTTTACATTACTTGAACGGCAGTTTTGCAAGAACAAGTTGGTTAGTGACAGGAGTGTAAGCTGTTGGTTTTGGAACAGTTTTGCATCAGTGTCAATCCATACTGAATATGAGGTTTATTTAATTCTAGTAGTCATAGAAGAACTTGCTTTTAAATAGAGAGACTCACTAAACAGTAGTTGAAAATTCTAATTAACGTATATGCTTATATATATGTTTCTATTGCAGGAGCTCAAGACAGGTTTTTCAGACTCCCTAGGAGTCATGTGCTTATCACCTCTCATGTACTCCAAGAACACTAAAGTCCAATGTTTGATCCATTTTTCAGAAATCAGGTACATCAGGATGCTTTCAGACTGTAAATATTTAATACAGTCTCCTTCCAGGAGATAGAGCCATATTGATCCTGTGTTCTTAATCTTTACAACTTCAGTCTTTGTCTGACTGAAATTTGAAAGCTGTCCTGGGTGGGTTTGGGGCTTTTCTTTCTATTTCTGCTAAATGACCTGACTAAACTTCAGATCACCAGAACAAGAATTCATGAAACTTGACTGCGCATCCTCTTCATCTCTTTCTTTAAAAAAAAAAAAAAAAAAAAAAAAAAAAGCATGATTTGCTTTATTATTTAAATACATTTTAGCCGAAATCGTTGCTGAAAATACGGAGTAACTAACAATAATGTATCCAACAGAGATAGCTGCTTTCTTCATCAGTTCTGTTTATGCCATCAAGTCTGTAATTCTATTTATTCAAAATACATACTTGAATCTATTCTTGCAATTTCTGAGACTCTAAATCATTTCATTTCCTTAAATGTGGAGTACATGATGAATTCTTTCAACTCAGTAATCTTGCATCATTTCCTTCACTGACATAACATATTCACTAGGGGGGAGGTTTAAACTAAGCTTAATGCTTTTGCATTGAATTTTTGAGGCCCGTATATTTATGTGGCTGATTTGCTTAATGCAAGCAAATTCTGTTTCATGAAATTAATGGGAATAGGGCATAGTTCTGTTACTTCTCCAGCTAGTTTGAGAATGCCATCTGAAAGCAGTGGAAAATGGCAATAATAGTAAATAATTGAATATCACATGCCTGTGTTGCTGTACTGTCAATGTTGCTCCCTATCTGAGTGTAGCTTTGTAGAAATAGAAAAGTGTTCTTGCTGCCTTTTATACTTGCTGTCTCCTTTTATAATTGAACTACTTTGTCTTAAAGATGTTAAAATGGTGTTACGAATAGAGCAAGGAGATAGAAGTGAGTAGTCTTAATATCTGGTAACTGATGTTTAGGGAAAAGTAAAAGAAACAGAGAAAGTACAGAGTAATCTTTCCCTGGTACCATCCAACCTTTCTATAAATGGGAACGTAGGGACTTCAGACCTGGATATTTCATTCGTGCCACAATGCTTAAAAGCCTTGATGCACCATTACCTCTCTCTAGTGTCTCTTTACAGTTCTGATTTCCACAGCATCTCACATGGAATTTAATCATGCGAAGAAGTGTTTCAGTTTCTAAGTTTTAGATCATCTGCATCCTGAATTCATGAGCTACTTTGTCCCTACCAATTATTTCATTTGAATATACTGTAATACTCTTCAGTCATCTCAAGCCCAAGTATCTGACTAGCTTCTTCTCATGCAGGTATCGTCATATGTCCAATCATTACTGTTGCTAATTTCCTTCTGAGTCTCTCACATCTTTTCTGAGCTGGGAAGTATTCTGAATGGTATCTCAAAATCTCAAGACACCTTCATTTTATGCAATAATGAAAACTGTCTTTGCATCTGTTTCCAATTTTTGTAAATGAGATTTTGGGGGAAAGAGAACGTTTGAGTACCTTTACATGCCATTTGCAAGACCAAAAGCCCCTGCTGCAATGGCTTTAATCAATTGTGCAATTCGTCTGGGAACATGAGACCTTACCACTTTGTTGTTATCACCCTTTCTTGATCTTAATGTGTTTCAGTGCTCCTAAAGGGCCAAATTCTCTCCAGTGGGTGATAGGCTCTGGAGTAGATAAACTCTTTAATCAGTACTTCTTTTAGTCCTTTCACTTCCTTGTCTCACGAACAGTTGGCTTGCATGATGAAACTACTGCTCCCCATGTTTCAGATGCAGAGATGCTCCCAGCTCATATAGGCCATTCCCAGCTTATATAGGCTCTCCTTCTCCACGCTTTTATCTAGCTTCTCTAACTCCTTTCGTATTCCTAGAGCACAAGATTCTTCTTTCAGTCCCTGCTCCTCATTCCGGATCTTCCACTTATACATTATTTTCACTTTTATTATTTCTCTAGAATTCTTTTTTTCTAGAAATCATCATGAAAGTGTGTAATGTGATGGGAGCTCATTTTGTCAAGTGGCATACAAACATGGCAGAAAAGGTAATCTCAGTTCCCAAGAGATTACTGTATCAGTTAAAAGTAATAAGGGACTCTGACAAGGGAAATGGAGCAGAGCAGTCAGCTGTGAAACCTGGAGGCAGTCACAATGGCGCTAAAAGTAGACACAGATCTGAGTCTGTTCCTGAGATCTGCACTACTGAAATCTGGTGTGGGAAGAGTAGTCCTTGTGTTTGTATTAGGCAGAACCAAACCTGTGATTTAGATATGACTAAGTGCCATATGAGCAAGCGTTAAGAATATAGAAGTGATGTTCTTGTGTTTCAACCCCACGTTTATGTAAAGAATTTACTGTAGTTGCAATTCAATTTTTTTTTTTAAATACAAATACCAATAAGAAAACTAAATATGCTGTAAGGTTAATAACAAGTGTTCTTGGTCACTGTGTTGTATTCATGGTTTTATGCAGAGGAAGTCTTCTGTACCTATGACACAAGAGAAAGTGATTATGGATAGATCAATGAATTGCATTAAAAGAAAGGTACAAGATATTCTACTGCTCAAGAACTTCTACCTGAGATATTCTTTTATCCGTTTTTTCTTTAATTATTATCATCATTATTATTATTTTAGCATCTTAAGATGAAGTTTTATCTTAGACCTGTAAGTACAACACATGAGGGTTTTGGAGAATAATAAATGAAAATTGCTATAGAAATAATACAGGAGTGCTTAAGAATGAATTTTAAATGGTTCAGTGAAGTAGATACTGCAACAGCAATCCAAATTCTATCAGACAAGGTAATGGAGGGTAAAGAAGCTGGCAAGCAGAGTGACTGGAAAACTAAGTGATAACATAAGCTTACCCCATAGAAGACCTTTGGAAAAAAAAATCTATGTAAATTGACCAGAAAACTAATGTAGACATAAAGGGTTGTAACTTGAAAGGGATAAAATGAATGCCTGGTTAAAAGGGATCCAGGAAGAGAACTAAGATTTTACTAAGTGTTGTTGCTCTGGATGCATGGAATCTATGCAGCTGAGGGCTGAATTCCCATTTGTGCAGTTTTGATATGAGATAAGATCACACAAGGTCTGTCTGGTAACAGTCATCTGGTGAACCTCGTGGCTTCAAACCACAATCAACTGCTCCTAAACCATTCTCAACAGAGTGTTGTTCTGCTTATCCTTAAAACTTGCACAAGTATTTGCAGTCACCAGAGGTGTTCTTTCTATGTGTCATCACTTCAGCTTAGGGAAATTACCATGGTACCTCACCCTTGTATTTCTTTCTGCACTTGGACCTACTTCTAGCCACATTCTCAGTTGGTGAAAATGAGATCTTGCTGCTGTATTAGCTTCCATTTTAAGGTTTCCTTTCCACAGCCATCCCTAATATTTGTGTGTCACGCTTGGGCTGCAGCCTGTGGTGACCTACTCACCTCTGTGATCAGGGAACTTGGGTCAGTGGCAAAATGGTGTAGCTGCCATTCGTCTGTCTATGGTTCTTTACTTTAAAAAAAAAATTGCATATTGGTCTGATAGCTACTAGTAGGGACTATTTTGGCTGGTGTCCTGGTTATCTAGGAGCCATTCACAAATGTGTGAATCCTCCATGATAAGCATGGAAGGAAATCCTATCTTGAAAAAGATAGCACATCCTATCAAAATTAATGAAAATACGACTTGGAGGAGAACATTTAATTTTTAGCTGTTGAATTCTAGTCTGAATGTGTTTAAAGAGTTCTTAAAATGGCACACCTAATGACAGTTCTTTGAGAAATTCTTTATAAGGTAGCAGAGAGGCAATTTCAGTTCTTGTATGGAACGCTCAGCAAGTATGCTGTTTCCAGTGCTTTCCTAGAAGTAGATGTGTGCTCACAGGTTTCTTTACTGATAACACAAATGCTCAAAAAGAAAGCCTGCTACAACGGTTGATCCATACGACAAAGCATCCTGACTGAATCCGTACATCACGTGTGCACCACAAGGGAATCCTTGGGGGGATTATAGGTTTTGTGTGTGGATGATCTGGCTGCCGTTGAATACAGTGAAACAGCAGATGCTCTGTTGAAATGATGATTGAGGAGAAGACTGTTTTTAAGAATCTCTTCCAATGTGGTTCCTTGAGGATTTGGAAGGAAGGATGTTCAGACGGCACGGCAGACGAATGCCTTTTCTGTCCTGGTCAGCGCTACAGCTGTGCTTGGTCTGTGACCAAAGCCTAAGCTTCTCAACACATGTGGTATTTGGAACAGCTAACTCTGTTGACTTCAAAGGGATAAAAAAATTGATGGAATTGGCTATATTTTTAGCTGGTTGGACAGTGCTACACATTATTTGGTTATGATTAGCTCAGTCAATGCACAGTGCTAGTAAATGTTAAAACATTAATATTAATTGTGCAGCAATGCCACTTCCAGGCTCTCAGCATTCTGGTCTGCAGCCAGAAGTGCAGGTGTGCAAATGAGAAATGTTTTGATATTAAGAGCCAAACTTTTCTGCTTCTCACACCTGCACATATTTGGCAAATAAATATAGCCAACAAAAGCTTTTCTATAGTACTATTATTGTCAAAGTACTCCCTGCCCAAACACTGCTGAGACATGCATACATATATAAAAGAAGCAAATGCTATTCCAAAAAGTTTAAAGCATATGTACTGTGCAGGAGTTGATGTGATTTTCTCATGCTCATCAGAACATTAGCTTGTAGGAGGCATTTGACTACCTGCAAATTTTGGTCTTGTCTCAGTAGACTGGTATGGAGTTAATGATGATGTTCTTATCTCATTCTTAATGGTTGTCTGTTGGCAATATTTCATTATATTGTTTTTCACAGACATTAACTTCCATTTAAAATCTTTGCAAATATCTCCATTCTTGTTTATTTAAGAGAAAGATTTAAATATTTCCACCTGCTTTCCTTCTGCACTGTTTTTATAGTATAGTAGGTTCAGAATTTTTGCTTAGCACTCAGAAGAACAGGTGGTGTTACTCTACTGATTCCAGTGTTGTTATAGATGCATCATTTATAATCTGCATGGCTTTGTTTCTTCAGATGCAAAATCTAGATGCAATAATCTCACTTTTTGTAGGAAAACCTTGGAACACTGATGGCTGCACTGCATTTTTGAATATAATAGTCCAGAATAAAATAGCTCTTTGCCAAGCAGCAGGGTCTTCTTATAATGTATGATGATACACAGATACTTAATACGTGACTTCCAGAGGTCAAAGAGATCAGAAGTGGTCCAGAACATTCATAACTGATAAATCCTGTGTGAAGAAAAGTCAGGGATTCAAAGACAAGGGATTCAGGAAGGAGACAATGCTGTGATCCCAGCACTGCAGAGACATATCTGGGGAAGGCAGGGCTGAACTTTTTCAAAGTTGATTTGGTTATCTGTTTTAACAGTAGCAGTGAGTCTGGCTTAATGTGTAAACTCTGGAGAAATCACAGCTACAAGATGATGATGAGGAACATGGGCAGATATGTAATGTAATGAACATAATGGAGAGAAAGAATGAACCTATTTGTAGTCTATTTGGATCTGGAAATAATGGAACCAAACTAAAACTCAATTAGGAAATGCAACTTGCAGTATGACTCTAATTGGGTCCCATTTTCTAAGACTTAAGCTCATTTAAGGTATACATCCACCTAAAAAGAACACTGTTGTCATGGCTTGTCTAAATGGTAGTAAGTGTATTGAAGATTACACAGAATCACAGAATTGTAGGGGTTGGAAGGGACCTCCAGAGATCATCGAGTCCAACCCCCCTGCCAGAGCAGGTTCCCTACAGCAGGTCGCACAGGTAGGCATCAGGCGAGCCTTAAATATCTCCAGAGAAGGAAACTCCATTACCTCCCTGGGCAGCCTGTTCCAGTGCTCCATCACCCTCACCGTAAAGAAGTTCCTGCACACATTGTGTGGAACTTCCTATGCTCCAGTTTCTGGCCGTTTCCTCTTGTCCTGTCTCCACATATTGCTGAAAAGAGTCTGGCCTTGCCACTCTGCCCCCCACACCTTAGATACTTATAGACCTGGATCAGGTCCCCTCTCAGTCTTCTTTTCTCAAGGCTGAACAGACCCAGTTCATTCAGCCTTTCTTCATAGGAGAGATGCTCCAGGCCCTTCACCATCTTTGTGGCCCTCCGCTGGACTCTTTCCAAGAGATCCCTGTCTTTTTTGTACTGGGGAGCCCAGAACTGGACGCAGTGCTCCAGATGAGGCCTTACCAGGGCAGAGTAGAGGGGGAGGATCACCTCCCTCGACCTGCTGGACACGCTCCTTTTAATGCACCCCAGGATGCCATTGGCCCTCTTGGCCACAAGGGCACACTGCTGGCTCATGGCCAACCTGTCGTCCACCAGGACACCCAGGTCCCACTCCGCAGAGCTCCCCTCCAGCAGCTCATCCCCCATCCTGTACTGCTGCATGGAATTATTCCTCCCCAGATGCAAGACTCTACACTTGTTTTGTTAAACCTCATCCTGTTTTTTTCTGCCCAGCTCTCCAGCCTGTCCAGGTCTTCCTGAATGGCAGCACGGCCTTCAGGCATGTCAGCCAATCCTTCCAACTTCGTATCATCAGCAAACTTGCTGAGGGTGGCCATTATCCCCTCATCAAGGTCATTGATGAAGATGTTGAACAAGACCGGACCCAGCACAGACCCCTGAGGAACACCGCTGGTTACAGGCCTCCAACCGGCCTCTGCACTGCCAACAAAGACCCTCTGTGCTCTGCCAGTCAGCCAGTTCTCAACCCACCTCACTGTCCACTCATCTATCCCACACTTCCTCAGCTTTGTTATAAGGATGTCGTGGGTTCAGAAACAAATATTTATAGTAGAGAAGAAATAAGCGAATGGCAGCTGCTGTTAAGACATCATTAAATTTGGTGTATGTCAAAGGTACTTAACTTGTAGTTAAATTCTGTATGGCCACAGGCTACTTTCATTCTCTGGTGACTGTTTGGTGACCAGAAGCAGCAGCTTTAGCTCTGTGGCGTTGCATGACATGCCATAGATCAGCATACTCTGTATAGCCTCCGCAGCAATGCCTTTTAATTTAGTTGGTCTGTTGGCCTGATGACATTCCTGGAATCCAGGTCTTTCCAAGGCTCCAGCCCTGCAAAACCTATAGACCAAAAAGTTCCAGCCCTCAGATTACTAAGTAGCCGTTTGATTTAACTGCGCTGGAAATTGGTTTCCAACCTAGGTTAGCAGTGAGAGCATGGATAAGCCTTTAGAGTAAGCTGGAAATATACATCCCAAATGACAAATATGACAGCCTGTATTGGAATATCATTCATGTGGGAAATAATACTACAGAGTTAATCATTCTCTTTTGAAATGCTAATGCTTAGTGAATGCTATGGACGGAAAGTCAGGATGTTTTCCATCTTAACTCTTTTTAAAAATTTGCCAAAATATTTTGTTTCAAGGGATACAGAAAAACTTCCCCGTGGAGTCAGGGACTCCATCGTCATGATTTAAATTAAATGTCTGCATGCTGATTTGTGAGCCATGGCCGAGGACCTTCCTATATTGCTCTTCTTTGTCACTGTGAAGTCAGTAATGTATTCAACATATTTTCCATAATTTATAACCCCGCAGAGATAAGCACTGTATCGAATGCTGCTCTGCTGACTACTGACTGATTGAACTAATGAAGTCCAGGGGCCATGTGCAATATTGCAGAGATTCACAAAGAATTAGCATTTTGGAGATGGAAGGTGACTCAGTTAACCAGTATAAAAAAAGATGAGGTATGCACCCCGTTCATAACAATACTCGCATCCTTAGGAAGAGCTACTAATACAGCTAAAGTGGAGAACCTAGGAAATGCAGGTGCCTTGAGGATAGACTAATAGGAATAACGTAAGGATGAGAAAAATGTTGCATCAAGCCAACTACAACTGCGTGTCTTCACTCCTATTTTTTCTGTTGACAACAGAGACCCCATGAGAAGTCTTTTATTTTTTTTTCTCCCCAAAACAGAAGATTTGTGTCCTGTAATGCAGTTCCACGCAGGCTAGAGCTACAAGAGCACTGCTGGAAAATTGCAGAAGCAGTGATTTATTCCTGGGTTGAAAGCTGAACAAGGGAAAACACATAAACACTGCACTATAGGCACAAAGGGTGATTATTTTTGCCACATGAAACTGTTTTAAAATTCATGGGAAAAAGTAATTTTTGACAGTATGGTATAGGTGTTTTAGTGCTTATAAAAATAGCTATGGAAGGAATGTTTATTTGTCAGGGAGTGCTATCTTTGCTGTGCCATTCAGGTATTTTTAATGGCTTTTCTTGAGTAAGACTTAGCATAGTTATGTGTATTGGTGGATGAATTTATGTAATTACAGCAGACTAAAACTGCAGAATCTTTACAATAGCAGAAGGAAATCTGTGGCCTTGCTGTATTTTTCTTAAGAAAGTTTTTCTGGGAGAAAATTCTATTTGCTTAGATTTATTTATTATTATTATTTTGTTTGTTTTATGTATGTTAGTAGGTAAATAAATGTACTGCTTTTATGGGGTTGGACTCAGAATCATACATGAAATTGGATTGAAAAACGGTAATTTAGGAGTAGATTCCTCATTAAAATATAGATTGAAGTAGTTGGTTGTTTTTTTTGTTTTTTTGTTTTTTTTGGTCAGATGTTACAGTTCTGGGGATACAAAATCAGTTTTAGAATGGTTTCTTGTGACCTCAAAGCAGATTTGTTTTGTTAGAAGTTTTAATGCCTATATTTCCCACATTTGTGGTCCACCGTTCTATAGATTAGGTTACTGTGTTGCCAAATAAGGATGGAAGAACAAATATCCTAGTTAAGGTCTCTTTTCATTCTTAAATATATTTCCACAATATAATTTCAAATCTGGAAGTCAGCTCAGATCCTGTAGTGCAATAACCACCAAAAGCTCTCAGAAGCTCAGTCAGACAGGAGAAGGAAGAAGACGATGAGAAAACTGTGCAAGACCTTTCTGCCATAGCACCGCCAGAGAGAAACTGAAGGTAAAAAGTCATGAGATTGCCTTAAAGATTCTAACACTGAAGTGAAATTCTTGACTTCACCTTCTTTGTATTCTCCTTTCTTGATGCCAGAGGATTTTTTTCTTTACTCATTTATTCTTTGTTTTCTGTCTTTCTTTAGAAGCATGAAGACTAGCAAACATGTTACAGCTCTTTCAGCTGTTGTGTAAGCAGAAAGCTTTACTGCTTCCTATAGATAGACATTTGCTCTTATTTACCTCTCATATGGTACTTATTCACAGTTTTTAGGTGAATGATACAGCAAGAATATCATTGGGAAACATGTGTTTCCCAAACTTCCTTGCTCTTTGATAAACAAAAATAAAACAGCATCTTATGCTAGATTTCTGAAGGCAAATTCATTTTTTTTAAACATTTGGGCTCTTAGCTGCCCATTGATGATTGTGGAAGTTAGGAGCCAAGTGCATTGAAAACGCCTACCTGCATCTTCATAGACGTGAGCTATTTCAAAATTCTACGTTAATGGGAACTTCAGGGTAGGCTGCAATTGTTTGGGATGGGGGGAAATAACTGCACTGGGAAGAAAAAAAGACAGATAAATATATTTTAATGGATATTTTTTCATTTTGTGTGATTATAAGGGATACTGATAGTGTAATTTCTATAGTGCTATTCAAAACAGCATGATATTTATGCACTAATTTGTTTTTGTCAGGTAATCTTATATTCATAGAATGATACTAAAAGGTACCTATTCTTTGGGAAAACAAGTATGCTGTCTTCATGTAAGCTATCTCACTTGGTGCAGAAAATGAGATTTTAAGACGCTGTGAAATATTTTTTGTTATTGTTGTTTTCCCAACTCAAAAGCAGAACAAGAGCCATTTAAAGGAAAGCAATGTTTAAATATAGAAATGTAATTGATAAGGGGAGTCTTGGAAAGCATGAAGTTCTTTGTATTTCTTCATCTTTTGATTCTAAAACCTTTTACTTATCCAAAACATCTGCCTTCAGCTGTTCCATTTTTCAGGAAAAATAGCCTGTAGGAGAGACGCCAGTTGTCTTTTATGTTTCTATTACTTTAATTTTTACTGTTACCCATATGGCTTTTTTGGAAAATGGTCTACTCTATAATGTGTGATCCTCAGGGTCTCTGGCATCTAATAATACACATTTTCACAGTGTTACAATGCTGCCAGTAACTTGCTTTTCATGGAGGAGAAAGATTCATCTTTATGCATTCCTCTAAACCACACAAATCTAGATCAGAAAAAAAGGGGGAAGAAAAAAGATACAAAGTGGAATAAGCCAGCATAGAAAAAAAAGTATCACCTAAGCAAAATTAATGTGCTGATCTGTTAATTATTTAAACCAGCTGCTCCTGAAGCTTGGTACTACTACAGGTGAATCTGTTTTGCAGACTGAAAGTAGTGGAATCTTCTATGATTTCAGAAAATGTCTTACACAAAAACCTTTTATTTTTTGATGGTTTGGCTTTGAACCAACCTCTGCTATAACTGGGAGACCTCAGACAGGAGACAAAATTCAGCATACTTCCTTGAAAATGCACAGTGAAACCCTTTCTCATCCTTCAAACAGGCACACGGGCAGCAGCCAGTCCTGCACCAAGTACAGCTTGATTGCTTGCAGTATGACGGATTGGCTCTGGTGATCAAACCCTATTAACTGGATCCTACTCTTATTTGCACTCTTAGTTAAGCCCCTTCCATGAGGAGTTTGAGTGGATTGTACTGTAGCCCCAGTACATAGCCTGTATATACTGTACATACAGTGCACACATACATAGCCTGTATATACAGGGAAAGTCTCCCTGACTTTCAACTGAGCATTTAACAGATGAGAAGATCTCCTATAAGAAAAACAATGTCTTCCAGGATCCTTTCCAAAAGACTATGAGACTGATTTAGAATGGCTTTAGTGGAGTTTAATATTTCTTTTCCTGTTTATTTCTGATGTCATTTTCTCGAAAATGCAACCATATTAGGGAACTGATTAATGACACAGGTAAAAGTACTGTAGATTAGACAAGAAAGTAAATGTTTGGTAAGACATCAACAGTATTTCCAAGATAAAAGGAACTGCATGCCCGTACATACACAAAGCTGAATGTAAACCTGAAAGTTACCTCCTTCAGCACCGTATCTTATTTACCTAAATGCTCAAATCTTTTGTAGCTTTCAATATTTTCTCAAGTTAGCTTCATGAAATTTTGAGATTGAAGGAGCACAATGATTGCAAAGCTATCCCATGAAAACAATTCCCACAGTCTAGCTAGCCACATGAAAGGAAAAGCTCTACTTGTTCTGTTGTGAGCTCTTAAGGTGAAGACAGTTAATCCAACTCTCTCATGTTTTCAGACTTCATTAATTGTCAGTGAGAAATTATGAAGGCTGCAGACTTGTGGTAGCTACCATAAAACATTTTTCACCATATGCTTTAATTTCAGATTAAACCACCATTTCAGGATCCAGATACAGAGCAGATTTATTCAGGTTAGGTTTTTTAACCAACAGAAGATAAAATGTTAGAGGTTCAAACAGCTTGTAATAATTGTCAACCTGTTTTGTGAGCCACAACATTTTTCTTTCAGTTTATAAGCTGGAGCTTGAGAAAATTGTAGTATACATTTACCTGCTTCCCAGGAAAAATCCTGCAAGGTGCTGAGGTTTGTAATAAGCACCAGCACTTTCACTGAGTTAATGGAGAGCTGAAGATGCTCAAAAGATCAGGTTTGTGGCCTACCCCAGCAACTTCTTGTTTAGGGCTACTGGCCTATCTAAAGACAGCTGGCTGTGTTAGTTTTCTGCATACGTGCTGCTTGATAGTTTAATAATGCTAAAATAATAAGCTCTTTAGCTTTCTCCCAAATCACTTACAGTTCTTCCATTTTTTTTCCTCATATGTGTGTGTCAGTGTACTCACACTTGAACACAGCACTTAGTATATTGCATTATCTCTGATTATTATTGAAATCCTTGCTTATATTGTTCAAATTTGAATAGGATAATTGAAAGTGTACTTTATAGCTTAGGCAGGCTTTCATAGAACAAACACATCTACTCACTTTTTTGTTTCTTATTTTTAATTTTTTTTTTTCAACTTCAGAAATGCCCATAAAGTTTTGTCCTTCTATCAACAAACATTTATTGCTACTAAGGTGGTTTTCTTCTGAGGGCATCTGAGATAGCAGCTGATAGTGACAAAGCAATGAATTAATGAGAAAAAAATCAGTCTGTTACTGGCTTGATTTTTTTCATTCTGTCAAATGGAACGGTTGCTTAGGAAGGTGTTAAAAGAGACACCTGGATTTTTTCTGTATTTATATATATGTATTTTTTACAATAGAAAGATTTTTTTTCTGTAATTTTAGTAATACAAACAGAAATCATTTTGGACCTTGAGAGGCCTTGCTAAATAAAAAGTTGGCTGTTTGGCATAAAGGAAGTGAGGGTATGGCATCAGACATATTAATATCCATTTAACAGAGAGGAAAGCTTTTGGTTTTTTGATAGTTGGGTAATACTGCAGTAAAGTTTTGCCATTTATTAATTTAATAGCTTAAAACATGGTCAGACTGAGCCAAAAAGCCAAAAAGCTGGCGTCAGGCATTTTGATAAGACATGAGACAAAGTTCTTTTCATGCATGAGCATTTTATTGAAAACCATGCAGGTCACTGTAACAGGCAGTCATTTTCTATCTGATGTATGATACTCATGATTGCATGAGTAATTCTGTGATTTCCTACTGTGTTGTTCCTACATGGCCATCTTGCTTTACTGTGTTTAAAAGGCTGCCTCAAACATACAACAAATTTATTGATATTTTTATTTGCACGAGTACTTCCTACATCCAGTAATGACAGGAAGATTAGCATGGTGTCTTGGTTTCTGCTCAAGAAGACTTGTGACTTTTTGTAGTACTTTTCAGTGTTTGATCAAAAATGAACTTGGCAAAAATAAAGTGGTTAAATGAAGTCCTCTTAATCTTAATCTAATCTGACAGTCAATAAAAATTTGAGCAGACTTTATTAGCATAGCACTAATAATTCTGCCATTAACAGGAAGAAATTTGTCTTAGATTTACAAGGCACTAATTCTTTTTCAAGCTTTTTCTATTTCCATTCTGGGATTAGAAGAGCTCAGAGGTGTCTGATACAAGGCTATTTGTCTTTCTGTTTGTCTGAGCCTATTTGCTGGGTCAGGGTTTATAGGAGAGATAAAAGATGGCAGAAATGTTGGAAAGATTTTTGTTTTAGGAATCCTTAAACTTGAACAAAACAAATAAATGTTAAGAGGGGATTTACCTACTGGACTTGGAATGAAAGGAATGGGATTTATATCATGAAATTCCCTTTTCAGTTTTGCAGACCTCAGCCTTCTCTTAAAACAGGCTCCATTCTGGCACTTTGAGCTGCACTTAATAAGCTACACAGTAGTGATACAGGGCAACGGGTGTTGTTGGTGCCATGTCCCTAGTCTAGAGTTACAACACTCTATCATTGTGAATTACTGGTATACTAAATATGCATTATTTATTGGATTGATCTGTCTGATGTCAAAACAGCTCAAAAAACCACTGAGCAGGCAGCCAGGTAAAAGCTCATTAACTAGTTGCTGCAGTTCTCTGTGTCCTAAGAATCTCTGCTGCATAAACACAGATGGTGTAAATATTTTCTTAACATTGCCCATACATTGGTCATATATATGATTCTCTAAAGCACAGAAAAGGGAGGTTACCTTCATTTCCATTTATTCCTTGACCTCTGAAGAGCAGGGTACAGAGGGATTCAGTTAGTGACAAGCACTGTGGTAAGTTGAATGGTTCATGCCCATGTACTCAAATCTCACAGTTCATGCAGAGAGATAGGAGTTACATCCATTTGTCCCTGATTCAGCATCCTTCAGGTGAGATTTTTAATTTATTCGGCAAGAAAAAGGCCTGCCTAGTTTTTCCTTGTCAGTGGGCAATCAATGTCTCTCTCCCTTCACCTCGGTCAACATCTTCTCAACCTGTAAGACAATTTCAGCTAAACTGGCAAATGAGGAGGCCACAGAAAAAATAGGAAGTTGCACAAGCTGGTGACAGACAAGTGGATTTGTTAGGTCTACTGAGATATATGGGAAAGACATTCTGAAAATACTCAAGCAGACCTTGCATCCATAGGATGCAAGGCTGTAAGAAATTGAGTTCAATTAGCTCTAGATTGACTGATTGCTTTTTGGTTTTGTTTTTCAGTTTCATTGTAGGAAATGTCAGTAATTGACAGGTGCAAGGAACTCGACCCTTGGCAACCTGGATGTTACCATCTCTGCTCTCCCCACCTGTTGAACACAGTGGTGTGAACGCAAAATTGATAAGCATAGGACCATCTGACTGTCAGATGATGTATTAGCTGTGGTATGCCAGTTTAAATCTGTAGGGATTTCCTTCTATTCTGAGCATTTTGAGATTATTATACAAACGTTGAGTAATCCTCACGGTTTTGTGGGAGATGATGCCAGAACCCAAATTGCTCACTTCCTAGTAACGTACAGGTCACCCTTCTATCGGTTGGTATGACTGTGGTTAGTCCAGGCTTTCTGAAACTCAGCATTGCATTTTTCCCTTATTCCCTCTGTGCAGAGGTGCAAAAGATGGAAGGTGACACACTCCATGTGCAGATGCTACCCTGGCAGGAATGGCTTTCTGTTCTGTGAGTTGTTGAATCACTTCCTAACTTCTGCACCCCTGAAGAAGGTATCTGAACACTTACGAATCAAACGAGTGTTTTATCAGCATCTCTTGCTGATACCAGTTTGCCAGTCAAGGGGTTGTGTCTGGAAAACTCCCTTTCTGCCCACTGGAGCCAGGTGTTTCACTGCAAGAGTAGTGCTTTAGAGGGATAACATGCTGTGAGGAATCTGCATGCCAGGATCATTCTCACCTCATGCTTGTGTTTAAATTCTGTTAGGTGGCTTTGTACAGCAGTATAGGCCCTTTAAGCTTTCAATATTGTCTCCAGAAATCAAGACATATATTTATATATAGTATATATACAATATACTTGCTTCATATATAAGACATAAAATATTTCAGAAATGAGTTTAGCGTGCAGCCCCCTAAGGAGCCCCAGTGGCAGCTTTTGATGAGTGGGGCCAGGTGATGCTAGGCATCCCAGGCCTGTAAATGGTATGGGTAAAAGAGTAGATACAGGTTTTGTTTTCTTTTCTGGCTCCTAACACAGCTCCCTTCTGACTCTCCTGCTGCACCTTCTCAGGACTCACAGCCAAACTCCGCCCTGGTTGGGCATGCCTGCTTGCCAGGTGGCCTACAGTGACAGACAGGTAGTGGGGATGGCTGGAAGTGCTGCAGACCTGCCCAGTGGGAGTGTTCACATGTGGGCTGATGATGCCTGCACATTTGCAGCTGGAATACAGGGTGTGGGCAGCATGGCTGTGGCTTGGTGTGCAGCCCCATGTGTGCCCCTGCCTGTGACCTGGTGTGTGACACCATGTGTAGCCTGGTGTGCAACATGGTGGGTGACACAGAACCATAGACTCAGAATCATTTGATTTGGAAGGGATCCTTAAAAGCCATCTAGTCCAGCTCTCCTGGCAATGAAAAGGGACACCTACAGCTTGATCAGATTGCTCATAGCCCTGTCCAGCCTGACCTTGACTGTCTCCAGGGATGGGGCATCCAACTTCCTGGGCAACCTGTGCCAGTGCCTCACCACCATTATAATTTTTTTTCCCCATTATATCCAGTCTAAATCTCTCCTCTTTTAGTTTGAAACCATGTCCCCTTTGTCACCACAAACCCCACTAAAGAGTCTGTCCTCTTCTTTCTTACAGCCCCCATTTAGACACTGAAAGGCTGCTCTCAGGTCACCTTGGAGCCTTCTCCAGACTGAACTGCCCCAGCTCTCTCAGTCTGTCCTTGTTGGAGAGATGTTCCATCCTGTTGATCATTCTTGTGGTCCTCCACTGGATCCTCTCCAACAGCTCCACGTCTCTTCTGCACCGAGGACTCCACATCATGATGCAGTGCTCCAGGTGAGGTCTCAGCAGTACGAGACACGGTGTGGTCTGATGCGTGACCTGGGGTGTGACCCGATGTATGACAGCGCGTCCCCCCGTCTGTAACCCAATTTATAACGCGATGTGCAACACGATGTGTGACTCGGCGCATAATACGGCCAGCGTCACGGCGTGCGACCTGCTGTACAGCACAACGCGTGGCTCACTGCGGGGACGGCGCGTGTGTCCCGGCGTGCGTCCCAGCGCCCGATCCGCTGCGCGCCCCGCCGTACAACGCAGCGCGCGATCCCCCGTACGACCCGCCGTACGCCGGACGGCGACCCGCGGTCCGACCCGCCGCGTCCCGGTGCCGCGGCGCCCCGCTCCGAGGATCCCCGCCGCGCGGCGTTTCGGCGCGGGCCAGCAGATGGCGGCGCCGCCCCGGCTGGGCGCGCAGCCCCGCGCACGCCGCTGCCGCGCGAGCCCCGCTCCGGTTACAACCCTCCCCCGCCCCCGCCCTCCGCGGCGGTGTCTCCCTGCCCGCCACCTCCCCGCCTGTCACTGCCACGCCGGAGAGCCACCATGGCGCACGGCGGGCCACGCGTGTCCCCCGCCGCCGCC